>NW_026652287.1:59165727-59582616 GCF_009828535.3 Hylobates moloch | reverse complement strand
AAAAGAAAATGAAAAAAGAAAAGGTATCTGCAAGGGATAGTTCTCTAAAAGCAAAAAATAAAATAAAAATAAGGAAATAAATAGATTGGACAGACAAATCACAGATGCCTATATCTGCTAATATATGTGACCTTAAAATTTATTGTCCAAGATGTTTTTGAGTCTGAAAGGGATGCTGTGACTACTCATGCCAGGACACCACATGTAAATAGAGACTTTTCAGAGCAAATGAAGACATATGGTCCCCTTATGTCTTGAACACAGGGTGTTCAAGTAGAGATGTTGACTAGTGGTTGGTGATCAGATGGAAGGCAAGAATGGAATATAGGATTTAGAGCGGTTAGCAGGGAAGTTCTGATGGAATGGTGTATTAGTCCACTTTCAGGCTGCTGATAAAGACATACCCGAGACTGGGTAATTTACAAACAAAAAGTGGTTTAATGGATTCACAGTCTCACGTGGCTGGGGAAGCCTCACAATCATGGTGAAAGGCAAAAGGCACACCTTACATGGTGTCAGGCAAAGAGAAAATGAGAACCAAGCAAAAGAGGAAACCACTTATGAAACAATCAGATCTTGTGAGACTTGTTCACTACCATGAGAACAGTGTCAGGGAAACCACCCTTATGATTCAGTTATCTCCCACCGGGTCCCTCCCACAACACATGGGAATTATGGGAGCTACAATTCAAAATGAGCTACATTCAAAATGATATGAGCCAGACCATATCAAATGGTATGGAAAGAAGTGGAATTGAAGGAGTTGAAAGAGTGGGTTGAAGATTGACAGGAGATGAGGAATTGGGGACAGCATCATATGGACACATACCTTTTTTTTTTTTTAAGATGGTCTTGCTCTGTTGCCCAGGGTGAAGTGCAGTGGCATGATGTTGGCTCACTGCAACCTCCACCTCCCAGTTCCAGTGATTCTCCTGCCTCAGCTTCCCAAGTAGCTGGGATTACAGGCACCCATTAACACACCCTGCTCATTTTTGTATTTTTAGTAAAGGCAGGGTTTCACCATGTTAGCTAGGCTGGTCTCGAACCCCTGACCTCAAGCAATCCACCCGCCTCAGCTTCCCAAAGTGCTGAGATTACAGGCATGAGCCACCGTGCCCTGCTGACACACCACTTTTAAGCCAGATTGGGAAGGGTAAGGAGATAAGGGAACAGCAGGAGGAAAATGAGTGAGAGCAAAGGAAATGAATTTTAAGAATGGGAGACTAGTGGAAACTGTAAGCAAAGGAATGGATATCTGTTGATGGAAACCATCAGAAGGCAGGAAGGGAAAGGCCCCTTAGGAAGGATAAGGGCGAACTTCACCTTTGTAACTGGAGGAAGGTGGGGGAGGATGGGGAGGTGCAGACAGGCCGATAGCTTCTGTCGTGCAAGAAAGAGATGCTCCTGTTCCTATATGATGGCTTCTCATGTTTCCATAAAGTGCAAGACAAGGCTGTATGCCAAGAATGGGGTTTGAGGCCATAAGATGGGTTGAACAGGTTGCTGTGGCAAAAAGGTTGGTGAACGAAATGCACCAAGACTGTTGGGTGATGTGACGGGCTGAGATGTGCGTGGCAATGTGAGCCAGCTATGGATTGCAGTGTCTCTGGCAAGGCTGGGGGAAATATATTCAGCTCATCCCCCTAGGCTTGTTTGCAGACCACTCCTTTCATTCCCCAGGACTTCAAAGAGATTGTCACATCTCCACCATCTGAGGCTGACTCGGGGGCCAGGCTCCCTATAATACAATTCGGGATGCTCAAATGATCATGCTCTATGGGCACCTGAAGTAACATGGCCTCACTTCTAAATGAATGGCAGCATTTGCATGAAGGAAAAACATTTTTAACTCCCCCTTTTCTGATTTAGCAGGTTGCTAAAGTCAGAGTGCAGTAGAATTTGCCATAACTCACAGGTCTGGCCTCCTCTTCTCCAGAGGCCTCCAGCCAGCACATTGCAGTGTTCAGAAGCTGCTCTTTGGTGCTCAGAGGCAGCAGGGGCCCTGAGGCTTTTAGGCTGTACATAAAAGCTGAAGCCTTTGTGTGTTCATCCTGGCTGGTAATTTGCCATTTAAGAAATTCACATTGGACTTTATCACCTCCAGCCCTTGAGCACAATGTCTTTTCTTGATAGAAAGCTGGTGAATCAAATAAAGTTTTTAAATGAAAATATTATAAAAGAAAATTTTGGTGGATTCCCCTTGTTTTATTGTTTTTAATTTTTTCTAGCACCGACATAAAAGGATTTCTCTTTGGTACACAAAATACTCACTGGGGCTGCTGAATAGCAATGATATGATTTAGTATCTGGAGTGTCCTCCAGCCCTAAGGCTAGAGTATTAGAATTGGAGGTAGCATTGACCCACCACATCTGGCTTCTGTGAGGTCCTATGCCATCCACATAGATCTGCATGATTAATACATAAGAGATTATGTCCTGGGAGACATGGATGGAGACATCATTGGAGTGGTTGTCTTCACAGAAAACGTCACTTAAAACTTCCTTTTCCCCCTTCAGAATACCAACGTGATTATGCATTGAGCTGTTGCTATTTACAGATATCTTAGCACAGAGAGCATTACACAGCCAATGACACAGAATTACAACCATCTAGACATATGGTTTGGATAAACAAAGCACAAAGCACAAATTAACCATGGTTGACTATAACTCCCGCTCTCTACTCCCCAGGGAGGGACTTTAGTGAAAATCCCAGTTGGAGAAAGCAATACATATCAGAAAGTAGAGTGCATACAGCATGGTTTAGACAAATGCTAAACCTTATTTAATGCTTTTCATGGTGCCAGAACACAATGGCACCAACCTGTCTAGCAAAAGTTATATCTCCGTGCCAGTTTCCTGTAAATAGTAACTGTACTCCTACCGGATTCCATGCCTGTGTGCTCCAAGGCCAAAGAATGCCTTTCATTTTTCATCACCTTGCTTCTACTTCCTGTGTCCAAAGGCCTGGTTGCTGCATGCATCTGGATGTTAGATCTGCAAGGAGTTGGACGCAAGTAGCCTCCTCTGAGTAAACACCCTTCAACTTCCACTGTGGTCCTTCCCCTCACTGAGTGGCCCATGCTAGTCTATAGGGAAGAACCCCCATCACCCCCACCTCCGCTCCGGCTAGGACAGTCAAGGCCTGAGCTCATCCAACCCCACGGGTGCCATTAGGAGTGGGCGGATTCTATTTGCTGGCAGTCAGCATTCCCCCCACTTCCCATATTTTATCTTCCATGAGAAATTCTTCCAGGACAGGAAACTTTCTGTGTGAGGTCCTTGGCCCCATCATTGACACACGAACCTTATAAACTTTGTTTGACAATAAAGAGTATAATATTTGCTTTTCATAATACATGTGCATCGCTTTCCAAAGGAGAGAGCAAAATAAATAAATAACTAGAGTGAAAGGCTTCTACTTGGCTTGAACACTTGTACTGGAGTTTTTCAAAAAGAAAAAAAAATCCACAGAACACTTAGCTAAATATATACCTACTTTTTTTCTTGTCTTTGGTGACTTTTCAGATGTACATTATGTATTTAGTTCTCTCTCTCTCTCTGTCACACACACACACACACACACACACACACACACATTATAAGAACTAAAATTAGAGTCCATCATTCACAGACCTACCTGGGAGAAGGTATACACATGTGGCCTCACAAATACAGAGGGTTCTACAGTGTCAGATAAGCCTTAAAGATTTCATATTTTATGAGTTGGTAAACCTTTGATTCTTATTATTTTATTAGCTGACCCTAATATTTTAAGTGTACACCAAAAACAAATTCTGCTCCATGAGATGAGCAGAGGAAAAATCTACAGGCTCAGATGTCCAAGAGAAACAGGGCTTCCATCAGTGTGACAGGGATATTGAATCTCTAATGCCCTCTCAACAGAAATCCTAGCCGCCAACCTCCTGAGCCCCATGGTCATCTTGAGTCAAGGGAATTGTGTGAGATACACTCAAGTGGCCTTGATGGCTTTCTTCTTGTGAAGGTTGGGCAGGCAGCGGGAGACTCGCTGACCCCACATGGGTATTATTGACATGTCTTCTTGCTGTCATTTTCATGTCTCATTTCTAACCCTCTGAAGTGAATAAGGAAGACTACTGAATCACTCTCTGTCATGTTTATATGGCAAAATAGAAATGGAGAAGGACAGGAGACGAGATTCCCAGGGCAAAGCTAATGGACTTACCAAGGCCACTTACCTGGATTCAATAATTCAAATTAACTCCATTCAATTCAGCAAATATTTTCTGAGTACCTCCTATGAAGGAAGTCCCTGTGCTAAGCCCCGTAGAAGATACAGAAAAGGAACTGAATCTGAAGCTCCAGTCCAGAGGGGGAAACATTGAAGGGTAAAATATTCCTGAAAGCATGGCAGCTGGAGAGGGACAGGAGGTCCTGAAGGAAGGGAGGAATCCATTCTGATTAGCACTGGGGAACAGGAAGATGGGAACCTTGACTTTACTCCAAAGCCTTTGAAAGTTTTTCCAAGTCTAGGAAGGTTGTGAAGTGTGTACCAAGTCTCAGTCCTACTTGTCTCTTTTCATCTCAAGAGTCAAGTGAAAATATCTTCAAGCATATTGAAAATAACATCTGGTCACATGCGTTTGACTGACCCCATTCCCATTGTGGACTCCAATATATACTGGATGTGTTTCATTTTGCTTCTATGTAAAACAGATTCTACTAGACCATAAAGAGGGATTTTACATTTAGTCTTCTGTGACGTTCATTAGTAACATGTTCCATATGCACTTACAGATGTACATTCTATAAACTGGAATTCTTACAGTCTAGCTATAGATGAAGAAAATTCATGGGAAATCTCTATGAGGCTCAAAGAATGGATGGGAAGGGTAAAGACCCTGGCTTAAAATAGACTGCAACCAAGGTGTAGCTGGGGTCCAGGCAAACTCAACCACGTGCACTTTCAGGGGAGCATGAGCTCCAACCACTTCCTGACCTCATGTCAGTGTACTCCAGATTCAAAGTCCTGGGAGTGAAGAGAGGCTGGTTGCAAAGGTCCCATTCTTGACACCTTGGCTTGCAGTCTTACAAGACCCAAGACAGAGGGTGAGGTAAACATTTCACCTTTCAGAAGGACATTAGGATGCTATTATTGAAAGTAAGGTGAAGGGATTATGAGTCACCAAGCCACCAGGAAGTGCACCATAGTTAGTGGGCCAGATACCATGTTAATGCTAAGATAATAAACTCATGGACACTGAAGCCCAGTGACAGGTCACCATTTAGCGTTAGGGAGTAGACATGTAAATAACTCACCACCAAACATGGAAGAAGAGAAAGCACTACGGGAAAGGGGAGGAGAAGAAGGAGCTCCAAGGGAGGTTGGAGGAGAGACAGTGGTTTCTACTCAGTGTGCCCAGCTAACCTTTGGATGATATCGTGGTGATGCTGTAGAGGGAATGTGGAGTGTATCTGATGACCTCGGGCACATGGCTGAGGCCGGGAGTGGATTTAAGTCAGCCACCAATTTGACATAAGGAGAACTGCACATCCATGTTGGAGTTATGACATGTGTTTCTTGTTGACTTTGGTTTGAAGACACTCCACCACCCATTCCTTGACACTCCTGTGTCTCAAAAAAGTGTTTTTCAAGGTATGTGTATAACTGCACTCATGCACATGCACATATCTATTGGAAACCCTGGCCTCAATTGGCTTTCTATCCATCACCAAAAGAATTCAGCATCCTTTTCTTGAGTTTTCATTGCACTTTACCCTTACCTCTAATGCTACACCTGCCATGTTAAATTAAAATTATCTTTTGCAGATAATGTCTTGTCCATCATGGCATCCCCTGTGCCTAGCATAGTACCTGATACCAAGTAGGCATGTGACAGATGTTGGATGATTATACGTAGTTGAGCATACGCATCTCTAATCTTAGTCTTGTTACTGCTGGTGATAATAAACATTTGTAATCAGGCATTTTAACTAATTTGGCATCTATGCTATTCTTATGTAACTACTTATGGTGGATTTGCCTGTTGCTTTCTGTAGTTGCCTCAAAAGGAAGTGGTGCACATTTCAGTCTTCATTGAAATTTCAGTCCTGGAGTCATAAATATTGCTATGTGCTCACCAAAATCTTTTCCTTCATCTTTCTGAGCACACAGCTGGACTACATTTCCCAGCCTCCTCTGCAGTGAGGTGTGGCCATGAGTAGGTGTTAGCCAGAGGAAAGGAAAAGGAAGTGAAGTGCACCACTTCTCGGACTGGCCCTTTAAAAACCTACCCTGTGATCATCCTTCCTTACCTGCCAGCTGAATAGAAAGGGCACCAAGGCTCTAGCTGCTAATAGCCACTAATCACATGTGGCTATTTAAATTTGAATTAATTTAAATGAAATAAAAATGAGAGACAAAGAACTATCACAGTCCCAAGTACTCTCGATTTCTTCCCTTCCCCAACCCAGTGAAATAAAAATAAAATGTGAAATTGAAGTTAGATGAGACCCAAAATACATATATAGAGAGACAAGGGGCAGTGAGAGACCTCAGCTTGCTGTCTGACTTACAACCTGTTGCCCTTCACTTATTCATCTCTTTATCTTTCTCTTGCAAGTCTCCCATACCATCATGGGGCCACTTTTGGATGACAGATAACTGGGTTTCAATCTTGCCTCTGGCATTTCCTTGCTATGTGATTATTGTGTTTTTATTTAATGTTTCCGGGCCCCTGTTCCTTCCTCTTAAAGTTGCAGCCAATGCTTCTCACTTCAGTAATTGGTTTGACAAAAATAACATATACCAACGTGGCATAGTTATGGTTCCTCTTAAATCTCTCTCTCCATTTTTATTTCATACAGATATCCAGCTGTTCTACCACTGTTTGTTGAAAACGATTTTCTCCACTATCCATCCACCTTGGCCTTGGCAAGGTAAATGGATAGTGGGAGAAATTGTCTTTAATTGACCTTTTTCCAAGAGATCAATTGAAGACTTTGATCAAATTGATCAAGTAATCAATTGATCAATTGATCTTTCCAAAGATCAGTTGAATATATATATTTTAATCTAATCAAATTCCATATATATTCAATTATATACTTATACGCATTCCAGATATATTCAGTATGCATTTCGAATATACATATATATTTTATATTTTTTATATAAATATACATATATATATATACACATATATATTCACTTCTGGACTCTCTATTCTGTTTGTTCTATTGATTCAGTAGACTATTCACAAACTAATAGAGCTGCCTTAATTACTTTCCCTAATTTAAATACCATAAAATAAGTCCTGAAATGAGATAATAAAGGTTCTTCAATGTTTTTCTTCTTTAAAAAATTAAATAAAATTAAAAATTCAGTTCTGCCATTGCACAGGCCACATTTCAAGTGCTTCATAGCCATACATCTTTAGTGGCTATTGTATTGGACAAGGAAATATATAGAACATTTCCATCACCATAGAATATTCTACTGGCCAGAACTGCTCTAGAAGAGGGTAAAATCACAACAGAGAGAGAAGCCAAGTCGCTGAACAGTGCTTGAAGCAAACTTCTCACTGCCATCATTATCACTGATTGGACTTGATAAGAAAAATGAACTTCTGCTATGTTGAGCCCTTTGGATTTAGGGGTTTATTTATTCACAGTAGCTACTGATTCATTCTCTGATATACAGGTCATAGTTGCAGACACGGAATCATTTTGTTCACCTGTCTCTCCATAGGCAGTGAAAAACAAGCTCCACTTGGAGAAGTGTCTTGTCTGAGAGCAGAGAACTAATGAATTTTTGGGGTCCAATCCAGAAACACTGATTTCATACGTATGGTGAAAGCATAAAGGCATCACTGTCAGCTTCGAAGAACTTCCCTTAAGTCTTTAGAGCCTGAAGATATACACGTCTCACTCTGCAATGCAGCCTTACTAATGCTCTGGTACAAACATGCATCTGCAGAATCTCCTTCTGCAAGTAAGAACCTCCTGACAGTCACAGTGTGGCAAAGACTGTAAAACTAATAGAAAAATTAGCAATACTGCCGGATTACAATCCCACTACCTCAGACCATGGGGAGTGAAATTCCCAGTGGGCCATGACACTTTAGAAAATAATATTATAACAAATTTAAAGGTTTAAGTTAGAATCATACAGCATGTAGCCCTTTTACACTGGCTTCCCCTACCCCAATTAGTAACATACATTTAAGTTTTCTCCAGGCCCTTTTTATGACTGATAGCTCATTTCTTTTTAGCTCTGAACAATATTCCATGGTCTGGATGAACCGGTTTATTTATCCATTGAACTAAAGGATGACTTGGTTGCTTCCAAGTTTTGGCAATTATTAATAAATCTATTACACATATCCATGTGTGAGTTTTTATGTAGACATAAGTTTTCTCTTCTCTTGGGTATATCTAAGAGTGAGACTGCAGGATGGCATGGTAAGAGTATATTTAGTTTTATAAGAAATCCCCAAATTGTCTTCCAAAGTGGCTGTTCCATTTTGCATTTCTACCAACAATGAATGGAAGTTCCTGTTACTCCACATCCTTGGCGGCATTTAGTGTTGTCAGTGATCTCAATTTCAGCCATGCTAATAGATGTGTGGTGGCATCTCAGTGTTGCTCTAAGTTGTATTTCCCTAATGACATATGACATAGGACATCTTTTTATATAGGTATTTGCCATCTCTATCTTCTTTGGTGAGGTGTCTGCTAAGGTCTTTGGCCCATTTTTAAGCTGGATTGTTTATTCTTTGATTGTTGAGTTTTAAGTGTTCTTGTACACTTTGGATAGCAGGCCTTTTTCAGATAATATCCTTGCAAATATTTCCTCCCAGTCTGTGGCTTGTCTTTTCATTCTCTTGGCAGTGTCTTTCACAGAGCAGAATTTTTTAATTTTAATTAAGTCCAGCTTATCATTTCTTTCTTTCACGGAATGTGCCTGTGGTGTTGGATCTAAAAAGTCCCAATCAAACCCTAGGCCATCTAGATTTTCTCCTATGTTATCTTCAAGGAGTTTATTGTTTTGTGTTTTACATGCTTTACATTCTGTGTCATTCCAACTGTGTGACATTCTGGAAAAGGCAAAATTGTAAGGATAGTGAAAAGACCAGTGGTTATCAGGGGTTGAGGGGAGGAAGGGATGACAGGCAGAGCACAGAGGAGTTTTAGGGCAGTGACACTGCTTTGTAGGATTCTATAATGGTGGATACATGCCATTATGCATTGATCTAAACTTGTAGAATGCACATCACCAAGAGTGAACCCTCACATAAACTATGGACTCTGGGTGATGGTGATGTGTTAGTGTAGTTCATCAGTTGTAACAAAAGGACCAACTGGTGGGGGCTGTCAATAATGGAGGAGGCTGTGCATGTCAAATGCAGGGGGCACATGGGAAATCTCTGTACTTTCTGCTCAGTTTTGCTGCAAACCTAAAACTGCTCTAAAATAAAGTCTAGTTTTTTTTTTTTTTTTAAAAAAAAGGTAAATTAGATTACGACCTCCCTTTTCTTAAAATCCATCCATAACATTTGCTTTGCACTTGAAATAAATGTTTGTCCTTTGGAAGGGAGTTCTCACCTTTCATCATCCAGCCTTGCCCATCTCCTTGACCTCATCTGCTCCATCTCCCCCTCGTTCACCCCATCGTCCTGCTCCAGCACCACTGGATTTCTTTCTGTTCCTTTAAGGTTTGCACACAAGTTCCACCTTGGGCATTTGTCCTTGTTGTTCCTCTGACCACAACATTCTGCCACCAGCTGTCTCTGCCCCTTAACCCCAGCCATGCACACAGACATTTTCACAAGCTGGATGTGTCCTAGTCCTTCATGTCTCCATTCAAAAGCTGCCTCCTGGGCCGGGTGCAGTGGCTAATGCCTGTAATCCCAGCACTTTGGGAGGCTTAGGGGGGCGGATCACCTGAGGTCAGGAGTTCGAGACCAGCCTGGCCAACATGGTGAAACACCGTCTCTACTAAAAATACAAAAATTGGTAAATTGGTCAAGTGCGGTGGCTCATGCCTGTAATCCCAGCACTTTGGGAGGCCGAGGCAGGCAGATCACAAGGTCAGGAGATCTTGTTCACCTGTCTCTCCATAGGCAGTGAAAAACAAGCTCCACTTGGAGAAGTGTCTTGTCTGAGAGCAGAGAACTAATGAATTTTTGGGGTCCAATCTAGAAACACTGATTTTATACGTATGGTGAAAGCATAAAGGCATCACTGTCAGCTTCAAAGAACTTCCCTTAAGTCTTTAGAGCCTGAAGATATACACGTCTCACTCTGCGATGCAGCCTTACTAATGCTCTGGTACAAACATGCATCTGCAGAATCTCCTTCTGCAAGTAAGAACCTCCTGACAGTCACAGTGTAGCAAAGACTGTAAAACTAATAGAAAAATTCGCAATGATCACAAGGTCAGACCATGCTGGCTAATGTGGTGAAACCATGTCTCTACGAAAAAATAAAAAATAAATAAAAAAATAAAAAAAGTTGGCCAGGCGTGGTGGTGGGCACCTGTAGTCCCAGCTACTCGGGAGAGAGGCAGGAGAATGGCATGAACCTGGGAGGCAGAGCTTGCAGTGAGGAGAGATCGCGCCACTGCACTCCAGCCTGGGTGACAGAGTAAGACTCCATCTCAAAAACAAAACAAAACAAAACAAAAATACAAAAATTAGCTGGGTGTGGTGACACATACCTGTAGTCCCAGCTACCCAGGAGGCTGAGGCAGGAGAATTGCTTGAGCCCGGGAGGTGGAGGTTGCAGTGAGCTGAGATTGCACCACTGCACTCCAGCCTGGGTGACAGAGGGAGACTCTGTCTCAAAAAAAAAAAAAAAAGCTGCCTCCTGGGAAAGCCTTTCTGATGATCTCAGGTGACTCTCATCCCTCTGTACAACACTGCCTTGTGTTACTGTCTCCTTAGCATGGCCATTAGCTCCCTCCTCTTGCAGCAAAGTGCTGTCTTCATGAGGCCAGGGGCCTTGCTGATAGGGGTCCTAGTTGTGTGCTCAGCTTGAGACATGGTGGGGGCTGGGAGTCCCCGCAAAAAGGCCTAAAATGAATTTCTTGAGTATTCCGGCAGACTAATTTTAAATATTTAAGAATGATTTGATGACCAGACATAACACCATCATAAAGAATGATATTTCTTGTATACACTTACACTATTGATACTTCTTGTATACACTTATACCATTGATGTTCTTTGATGTTTCTTGTATACATATATACATACACCATCATAAAGAATGTGAGTTGTAAGTAATTGCATTGTAAGGTTTTTCTTTGAGAATTTGGTGATTTTCCTCCAAAATTATTAGAGTATTTTTTTTAAGCAAATTGGAAAACTCTACTATAGATCCTATATATAGGAAAAAATTATAATACCTTTTTTTTTTGAGACAGAGTCTTGCTTTGTCACCAAGGCTGGAGTGCAGGGGCATGATCTCGGCTCACTGCAACCTCTGCCTCCTGGATTCAGGTGCTTCTTGTGCCTCAACCTTCTGAGTAGCTAAGATTACCGGCGTACGCCAGCACACCTGGCTAATTTTCGTATTTTTTAGTAGAGATGGGGTTTCACCATGTTGGTCAGGCTGGTCTCGAACTCCTGACCTCAGGTGATACGCCTGGTTTGGCCTCCCAAAGTGCTGGGATTACAGGTATGAGTAACTGCGCCCAACCTATAATAACTTTTTGATGTCTTTTGTGGGGGGAATTTGTATGCACGTGTATATAGTCATTTCCATGAGATAATCAATGCAGTAAATTTGTGGACTCTTAGGTTATAGGGGACAGCATCTTGTGAGTGTCACATTATGTACTTAAACCTTCAAGTATAATTCCTTCAGCAGAAAATTATTAATTCACTCTAATTACGTAATTGTTTGCATGAATAAGGATGTTTAGATAAGGCTAGCATTCCATAGGCTGATATCTGAGTTAAATTTCAGTTACTGACTGCAGGTACCACTCTCTCAGATATGGAGACGTTAAATATATAAACCACGATTATTCTAAACTGCTTTCAAGATTACCCACTGAGCTGAGCCCATCATGAATATTTTCCCTACACAGGGTTGGTTTATTCAAAACAGTGGTATATTTAATTTTAGAATATATATGGAAAAGAGAGAAGGCTATTAGAAACTTTTTCTTTTTTTTTTCCGAGACAGAGTCTTGCTCTGTCGCCTATCCTGGAGAGCAGTGGCGCAATCTCGGCTCACTGCAAGCTCCGCCTCCTGGGTTCAAGCGATTCTCCTGCCTCAGCCTCCCAAGTAGCTGGGATTACAGGCACACGCCACTATGCCTGGCTAATTTTTTTATTTTTAGTAGAGGCAGGGTTTCACCATGTTGGTCAGGCTGGTCTTGACCTCCTACCTTGTGATCTGCCCACCTCAGCCTCCCAAAGTGCTGGCATTATAGGCGTGAGCCACCACACCTGGCTTAGAACATTTTTCTATAAATATTCCTATTAATGTAAAAAATCATTTTATTTTATGGTTAAAACAACACAACTGGGACCAGCTATCTTCAGAGTTTTAATTTTTTAAAGCTCACATTTTTACCCTATTTCTGATATTTCTTATATACACTTATAACATGGACATTTCTTGTATACACTTATACCACTGATGTTCTTTTGATGTTTCTTGCTTACTCGTATAGCATTGATGTTATTTAAGATTATTTTGTGGGCTTTGTGGACAGATGCTTCCAATTTAATGAGTATGTTTTCATTAAATTCATTTGTGTGGTTTACAATTTATGACAGATGATTCTGACTTCCCAGTGAGTGACAGCAATTTTCCTTTTTGAGTAAATTTATTTAAGTAAAGACCTGACTCATATTAAAGAAAAATATGAGTACGGGGTAGTATTGACATAACATGGTGCCACAATTCTGAATGTGGTATCCAAATGACTAATGTCTGGGAAATGCTTGGAGCACCTACACTGGAGATGTATAGCCAACCAACCGAATTTCTTAATTTTTGTATCAATATTTGGTACCTGCCAACTTTTTAAAAATTTTATTTTAATCCTCTCCTGCTTTGTTACATTCTTGGCAAAGAGGGAATGGTCTGTGGATGAGGGTTGAATGCCTGATTCTTTTTTCTTTTTTTTTTTCTGAGACGGAGTCTCGCTCTGTCGCCCAGGTTGGAGTGCAGTGACCGGATCTCTGCTCACTGCAAGCTCCGCCTCCCGGGTTCACGCCATTCTCCTGCCTCAGCCTCCCTAGTAGCTGGGACTACAGGTGCCCGCCACCATGCCCAGCTAATTTTTTGTATTTTTAGTAGAGACGGGGTTTCACTGTGTTAGCCAGGATGGTCTCGATCTCCTGACCTCATGATCTGCCTGCCTCGGCCTCCCAAAGTGCTGGGATTACAGGCTTAAGTCACTGCGCCTGGTCTGCCTGATTTTTTAGGAAATAAAGACAGGTCTTCAGGACCCCCACACTTAACCCTGAGATGTGAAAGTGATAAGGCTCAGTCAACTTAGGTGCAATGACTTATCCGGGTATGAATGCAGTCTTTCCCTGAGCTGAATAAATCTCAAGAATCAAAGATTCTGTTCTTGCTTTCTCAATCTGCTCTGTTGTCTCCACTCAGCTCACTTCCTATGGAAAGGACTCAGGTATGGGGCAGGGTCACTTCCTGCACCACACCATCAGCAAAGCTAGCTCCTCTTGGCTGGCTCAGGCCCTCTGGCTTCCCAGCTATGAGGTCACACCAGCTGAGAATTCAATGATCTGTCTTAACCACAGTGACTCATGCAGCCTCTGGTTACCCTGCGGCTGGGACGCAGTTCCTCTACAGGAAGACATATTTTAAATGATTATATGAATGACGGAGAGTGCACAGAGGGCTTTCAAAGATTTGGAACAACCAGCCGGAAGCGCCAAAACTTACCCGGGTTTGTTCAACCTCATTTGGTTTGAGAATTAGAAGGACTGGTCTCGACGGGTGCTCTCCGACTACTGCCAAGAATCTCTCGTCTTTTCTAGCAGTGATGGCCTGGCGGCCGCACTCAGCACAAGTTAACAATTCCAGGTGCAGGAAGAAGTAAAGAGTGAGAAATAAGAATAAAATAAAAAATAAAATCCCCCCAAATTGTCGCAATTTGAAAACTTTTCTCAAATCCTCAAAGGAAGATAATTGTCTAAACTCCAGGGGCAGCTCAAGGCTCAGAAGAAAGAGTGTAGACTTACTCTAAAGAGAATGAGAGTGAGGCCTCGGCACCAAGCGTGCGCTGAGTGCCAGCACGCTCATTCCTTTCATGTAATCTGCTCCTCTCCTCCATTGCGTTTTTTTCTTTTAAATAGACTTTATTTCAGTTTTTGGTTCACAAGAGATACAGAGATTTCCCATATACCTCCTGTTGCTTACACATACATGCAGTCACCCCATTACCAACATCCCCCACCAGGTTGGTGCCTTTGTTACAACTGAGGAACCTGCATTGACCCATCATCACCACCCAAAGTACATAGCTATGTCAGTGTTCACTCTTGATTTTGTACATTCTATGGGTTTACACAAATGTACAGACATGGATCCACCATTATAGTATCCTATAGAGTAGTTTCACTGCCCTAAAATCTTCTGTGCTCTGCCTATTCATCCTTCCCTCCTTACCCCTGGACACCACTGATTTTTTTTTTTTTTTTTTTTGAGACAGAGTCTGGCTCTGTTGCTCAGGCTGGAGTGCAGTGGCATGATCTTGGCTCACTGCAACCTCTGCCTCCTAGGTTCAAGCAATTCTCCTGCCTCAGCCTTCTGAGTAGCTGGGACTACAGGCACATGCCGCCACGCCCGGCTAATTTTTTTGTATTTTAGTAGAGACAGGGTTTCACCAGGTTGCCCAGCCTGGTCTCAAACTCCTGAGTTCAGGCAATCCGCCTGCCTCCGCCTCCCAAAGTGCTAGGATTATAGGTGTGAGCCACCGCACCCAGCCGATCTTTTTACTGTCTCCATAGTTTGCCTTTTCCAGAATGTCATATAGTTGTAATCGTACAGTATGTAGCCTTTTCACACTGGCTTCTTTCACTTTGTTATAGGCTTTTGAGATTCTCCCATGTCTTTTCATGGCTTGATAGCTTCTATCTTTATAGTGCTGAATAATATTCCATTGTCTGGGTGTACCACATGTTATTTATCCATTTGCCTACTGAAGGACGTCTTGGGTGCTTTCAAGTGTTAATACTTATGAATAAAGCTGCCATAAACACCCATGTGCCTTTTGTGAGACATAAATTTTCAGCTCCTTTGGGTAAACATCAAGGAGTGGTATTGCAGGATGGTATGCTAAGAGGATGTTTAGTTTTGTAAGAAGCCACCAAACTGTCTTCCAAGTGGCTGTTCCATTTTGCATTTCCATCATTACTGAATCAGAGTTCCCGTCACTCTACACCCTTGGAAGCACTGGGCGTTGTCAGTGTTCTCGATTTTGTCTATTTTAACAGGGGTGTAGTGGCACCTTATTGTTGTTTTGATTTGAATTCCCCTGATGATACATAATGAGAGCCTTTTGCTTTTTATTTTTATTTATTTATTTTTATTTTTGAGACACAATTTCACTCATGCCAGGCTGGAGTGCAGTGGCATGATCTTGGCTCACTGCAACCTCCGACTTCCAGGTTCAAGTGATTCTCCAGCCTCAGCCTCCTGAGTAGCTGGGATTACAGGTGTGCGCCACCATGCCCAGCTAATTTTTGCATCTTTTCAGTAGAGACAGGGTTTCACCATATTAGCCAGACTGGTCTCGAACTCCTGACCTCAAATAATCCTCCTGCCTTGGCCTCCCAAATTGCTGGGATTACAGGTGTGAGCCATGGCGTCTGGCCGCCCTTTGCTTTTTTTTTTGCTTTTTGACAAATTACACTAACTCAATATGTGTGGTAAGGGACTGCCCTAACATTTCACGGTTTTATCTCAAAATTTCCTGTGGTATCAAAAAAGAAAAAAAAAAAGAGAAAGAAAAGCTTGAAAGTGCTCTCATGGTTTGTTTGTTTGTTTGTTTGTTTGTTTGTTTGTTTGTTTAAAAGGCTTAGAAACCTCCATCTACTGCGCAAACATGCCTCCAAGCATCTACCCTGGATGTCTTTCTATAACCTCAACACGCCTCAGTACAGAAGCAAATTTATTGTTTTTCACTTAAATCACCTTTCCCTTGATCGTTCTGTTGCTGTCACTGGCCTTGTTGTCTTCCAGTGCTCAGGGTCCTGCAGCTCCTGCTTTGTCACCCCCAGGCCGAAGGCTCATGCTGAACCCCAAATGCACTGAGTGAAGCCCCACACTCCCCCCTCCTCACTGCTGGAATCTCCCTGCCAGCTCCCAGGGTCTGGCTGGCCTGAGCTGGCTTTGCCACCGAATCTCTTTTTCCCATTTGCCCGTGGCTGTCTGCCACTACTGGGCTGGTCTTCCTCACAACACTTCATGCCACCTGCTTTTCCTTCCTCTGTGTCCTTGCTGGAGCCTGGGATGCCCTTCCTCACCACTGCCCCTGCTCCAGCCCAGGCTAGTCCAGTCCTGCCTTCTCCCCGGGGTCCAGCAGCCCACAGTCATGCATCCATCCGCTCAAGGGAAGTTGGTGTGTCCCTCTAACTCCTGACCATGCTTCCCTTCTGTGTCTGCTGTAGTCCATCTTACCTATAGTCCATCATTAGACTATAAGTTGCCTGCGGGCTGGAAATCTACCCCTCCGTCATCTCTGCAACCCGCTACCATTTCCAGCAATTTCATACACACAATTACCTGTGGAATGCGTGTTGAATGAATCTGAGATCGATTTTGTAAAGATAGGGGGAAACCATGAGCAGGAGTTGTCTGAAGAATGAATCCTTATTTTAGATCCCACTGAGTCTCTCTGTCATGGACTCTTTGGACTATGAAAACAGGAACAATTATGGTGTAAATGGACTTTGAAAATAGCAATAATTAGGTAATTAAAAATGTACTTCAGTTTCATTATGGTGTCCATAAAATTCCACCATCGAAAAACAAACTATTTTAACATATTTTACTTAATATAATTCATGTAATTGTGATTTTTATGTTCCACTTAGTTATGCAATTAAGTAGTACATGGCTATTTCTTACAATTAAACATTGCTAAAATCTGCCGCCAGTTTGGAACAGAGTACGATATATTTAACAACTTTTTATGCTAAACGGTAGACACAGTTAACGCTGTATTCATTTAATTCCATTTTAATTAGTTGAATAATATTTTCAAATGTGAATTTGGCCCTAACTAGAATGGCACATTACTTAAGGTTGTTTTCTTTCAAATTATGTATCTGTAACCTGTTGAGGTTTCTCATAGAAGAAAATGGTGGCACGTGTGGGTTCCTGAGTTGAAAATTGTGCAGGTTTTTCGGCTCTTGATCAGAGCTTCCTACTCACTGGTTAGATCCATTCTCATGACATAGTGTACACCAGCAAAATCTCCCCTGTTTCTTCTTGAAGAATTAACCCCTAGATGATCATGAAACGTGTTCCAGGCATGGCTGGGCTCCTGGAAGAAGCCTGAGACCCAAGGCGCAGAAGAAAGGAGATCAGAGGCTTCATTTTTCTGGATACACCTCCTGCTTTGGGAAGAGGTATTCTGAACTCCTCAAACAAACTGCCTCTGCCACCGGCCCTTGTCACCAGCCCTGATCTCTGAGTGATGCAGAGGTGAGAAGTGGGGCAAGAGAGGAAACTTCTTGGTTTCGAGAAGAATAAAACAGGTGCAAAGCCCTTTTGAGCCTATGTCATTGGTGACATTACTATAAGATTTCCCATTACTGCTTTTCTTGAGAGTCCCTCCAACCCAGGCCTGTGCCTCTATAGGCCAAGCTTCACCTTTGATCCCTGGACCTGCCCTATCTCCATTTCCCCTGCACTCATTTGCCTGGCTTGGAACATCCCCCCAGGTACGCCTTCCCAGCAGTTTCTCTCTCTCCTCCACTCTGGTCTCCTTTCCTTCACCCTCCCATCTACTGACTACTAACTCTTAAATGAACTGTCCTTAAAAAGCTCCATGCCTTGTTACCTCCTTCAAAATTGACTCCCCCTCTTTTGTTCATGCTTCTACATGGCCTACTGACCTGACCTTCTCTCCCTCTGTTCCTAGAATTGAACCCTCCACCCAACCACCCCATGCACCTTGGCTGAGACTCTGCCACCGAATGGGGAGAAAGGGTTGGGGGCCCTTGAGGACTTCATCTCTCTAGTCAGGATTACCCTCACTGCGCCTAAGGGGCATCACTGCTCATCCCAGCTGGTGACAAACACCATTCCCACTCCTTCTGCCATTGAGTTAGCCCCATTCATGTCAGGGCTCAGCTCCCACCATGTGCATCTCCCATGATGCCTTCCTAGCAGTGCCTCAGGCCCTCAGAACTAAATGAGATAAAGCATGACCAAGGGCTTAACAACCAACACAACAATAATAAGATCATTAATGCTTATTGAATACCTCCTTAGTGCCTGGCTCTGGACTTAGCACATTACATTAATCATCTAATTTAGTGCTCCAACAGGCACAAACTACTCCTAGTATCCCCACTTAAGGTGGGTTATGAGACTGGCCTGAAGTCCTACAACCACTTAGTGGAAGAACCAGAATTCAAACCTCTGAATCCTGGGTCTGTGCCCCTAATCACTACTCTGTCCTGTCTCCCTAGCAGGGGACCCAGCAAATGGCAAGTGTCCAATAATTATTAGTTAGTGCACTGAGTCCCAAGGAATAATCTTCTTTTCATTGTTCCCATTACTTTTGCAATCTGAGTCTCCAAATTCGTTGCTCAGTTTAGAATATCAGTTAATTTTCAGTTAGTTGCTTTGTTTTGTTTTGTTTTTTATTCCTGCACCTAGTTGGGCACTCACAGGCAGCTCAGTCCCAGACTTTCTACATGGAGTCATAAGGTCTCTGTCTTTAGGCTCTTAAGTCCATTTGAAATCTACCAGGGAATCTGTCAGTGGCCTTGGACCTGGCGTCTGGCAAACTGGGGTCATTCTTGAGATCCTCAATCATTGCCTTCTGCTCATCACACGCCTCAGACATCAGGATCCTGACTGCTCCGCTACCTTCAGGTCCAGCTCAGATCCCATTTTGGTTTCCCAGCCTCAGCTCCACCTGAAACTAACCCCAGCAGTCCTAACATCCTGGCATGTCTTGGGCCTTCCACAACTCAATTTATGTCTAGGACTGAAGAAATGTCTTGATGAAGGTAGCATCGGTAAGTAAGATCCGCACGTGGAAATGTGTGTTGTCAAACACCTCTGAAAGAGGAACAGTGTGGCCACAGTTCAGGAATCAGCACTGGGAAAGCCACGACTTGTGGTAAACCATGTCTTCACTGCCCCTACATAAAACCAGCTGTGATAGGTTCCATGCTATGTGCCAGGGAATTATGCTATGACTCTTCTAATCCTATTTCCAGTTCCCGTAACAACCCTGCAAGTTAGGTATTGCTACACTCACTCTACAGGAGAAGGAGAAGCTCAAGTGTACAGTGGATATGTGATGTTTTTGTCTGCTCACAATTCATTGTTTCTTCTAATACTAGCACCCTGACTTCCCTTTTCCATGTATACAGTCTTCATCAACTACATTGCAGGGTTCCTAGCCCTTCTTGCCAACAGACAGGCGTGTGATAAAAGCTCAGCCAATTGGACTCTTTCTTGGGAGCCTGAGTGTTAAGATGAAGAAGACAAAGATGGGAAATGATTAAAGAGGGTTTATCCCATCAGGATGCCCGAAGAGACCTCATTACTTTCTTCAGTCTAGAGGCCTGGAGCTTCTCAGCCCCCAACCTTTCCAGGACCCCTTGTTAATTCAGCCTTTGCTTTGATATCCTAAACCAATCCATATCCTCCTCACGTTAACTAGCATCTATTTTTGTTGCTTGGAACCCCAAAACTCCATATGATAGAGGGACATTCATTCATTTATCTACTGAAGAGTTCTTGAACACATTCTCTGTGTGAGGCTCTGTGCTTGGTGCTAAGGGTGTTGCCATGAGCAGGACAGAGGTTTCTATAATCAGCAAAGGCAGTCATTCATCGCACTTATGATAAAGGTTTTAGAACAAGGAGCTTGTCCTGGGTAACACACAGGTCCATTCCATGGCTTGGCATCAAGATAGCTTGTCCCATATTCCACACTATTTTATAGGCCTGTGTGCTTTATACACACATTAATCAGGTGTCATTCAAAGGGATTATTTTCTCCACCACTGCACTAAACTACCGTTTAGCATGAACAAGTGCCACGTATTTAAAAACACAAGTGCAATTTCCTCAGAAATTCCTCTATCGATCTGGCCAATCCATTCTTTCTTGGGAACTTAGTGAAGGACAGTTTCTTAGAGTCAAAAGAAGCTCGTATAGTGAATCAGAAGACTTGACTCAATTTGTGGTTTTATTACAAATTTCCATTGTGATATTAGACATGTTAGTTCTCCCAGGTGAGTCTCAGTTTTCCCTTGTATAAACTCAGAAATAGTTCAGATTATCTCCGAGGCTCTTCTGCTTTGATATTTCTAAATATCTTCTTCAAGCCCCTGGAATTAAGAGAGAAAAAAAGTTGCTTCTCCCTGTGACTTGAGGTTCTGAATGGCATCAAAAGAGTTAAACTTTGCAGTACTTTGCAACATTGATAAAAAAACCTGTGTATTTTAATTTCTAATAAAAAATCAAGCAGGTATGAATAGCAATAAAATTGCTCAAAAATTGTTCAAATTGAAGGGAAACAATTGGAAATGGATTTGGAAACATAATGTTTAGCTAAGCAAGCTATAATGTTCTGTTATTTTAATCAGCATTGTAAAGTAATTTAAATGATGCAGGAATAGACTTTTATACTTTAATATATAATCACTTTTTTCAATGCATTCATCAAAAGGTAGTTCATGTTAATGATTCTATAGCTGACGACAGACACCAGCAATAATGTTCTCTCGCCTGCTCCGGGATTTGACTTTTATTTCCACTCTTCCCCCCTAGTCTTAAAGAAAAATTTCTGCAATTTTGGAAGAAAATTCTTGTTAGTTAATGTTGCAAAGATTAAAAAAAATTAGAAAAGGAAATCTAGGACTTTCCTCAATATTGTTCTTCTATAACACTAGAAAGTTGGGGCAGATTGCAGGGGTTATCCCAACAACTCACCTGGTTCAGGCCCCTGGAATTCAAAATAATATAAACGTGGCTTTTTGTTTAAAAATCTTCTATAAAGAGAGGTGAGATTCTGTCACCCTATAGCCATTTTGTCTGTGTTAAATTAACGCTTATTGAAAATGGAAGATTTTGTATGAATTAAATGCTGAAAAATAGATTTCTTTCTACTTAGGGGCTGATGTCTACTATTATCAAATGGCTCTTTCATAAATTTTTTTTAAAAAGAATAACTTGAAATTTTCTTGCTGCAGTTTAAGTATTTATCATGTCCTTATATTCTTGCTGGAGAAGGGAATATAAGACAGCTGAAGGACATGTTGCTGCTCCCAGAATGGTGATGCAGCCCAAGGATTTTGCAGGCCTGGACTTGTGTTTCCAAGGACTTTCCTTTCTCCGAAAATAAAATGTGCTTTTGGTGTCTCTTGCTTTGCTTTTTCCCATGTTGGTACTTGTTCAGTGTGAGAAATCAATCTGTCCATCCATCTCTCCACCTATCCATCCATTCATCCATACACTCAAACACCCATTCTCTCATCCATCTATCCATCCACCCACCCATCTATCCACCCATCCATCCATCCACCTATCCATCCATCCATCCATCCATCCATTAATCCACCCACTTGTCCATTTATCCATCCAATCATCCACCCATTAATTCATTCATCCACCCATCCATTCATCTGTCCACTCATCCATCTATCCATTTATCCATTCACACATCCATCCATTCATTTATTCACACATCCATCCATTCGTTTATCCATCCATCCATCCATCCATTTCACCCACCCATCTATTCATTTATCTTCCACTCACCCATCCATCCATCCATCCATTTCACTCATCCATCTTTTCATTTATCTTCCACTCACCCATCAATTCATCCATCCGTTCATCTACGCATGCATCCATCCACCCATCTATTCATCCACTCACACATACTCATCCACCCACTCATCCATCCATCCATCCATCCATCCATCCATCCATCCATCCATCCCTGTATCTCTAGAATTTCCCCAAGAATAGAATATAGCCCTAGATGTGTCTTTAGAGCCATTTGAATACTATTTCTAAATTATAAAGTTTCTAGTTGTCTATTCAGAAACATTTTTGGAAAAGGCAGCCTTGTATTTATCAGTTAAGTTCCAAAGAGTAGGATTGGATTCAAAGTGCTAAGGAGCTGAGAGGTGGGGAAAGGGGCCAAGAGCCTCTGTTTGGGGCTGAGTCTGCCCCAGATGGAGGGTTGGGCAGTCATTCCTCTCTTTGGAATGGCAGTGAAGGACTGGAAACAAATGGCAGACTCCAGGTTGAGACTCATCTCCACATGGTACTCCCTGGTGAAGCGGGCTCAGCCCAGAGCCAGCTGGGGCCAGGAAGGAATGAAAGCTGCTGAGGTCACACTCTTGGTGAAAAGAGCTCTCTGGGTCCTCCCACGCCGAGTGTCAGGAGCCATAAACAGCCAGTATTTCAGTGCCCTTCAGGAGAAAGAAGTGGATCAAAGATTGAGGGAGCAATGCAGACTTGTAGTGAATGCAGAGATACAGTCAGCTTTGTCCATAATGGAATAAAAAAGGGGCAGGAAAGGAAGCCTCTACTTACTAGCTGGGAGTCCCTAAAATGTTCCACCTTGGTTTTCACACCTGTAGATGATAAATTATAAAAATTACGGTATCACAGGCTTAGGGCGAGAATTGCATAAGGTAACAAGTGTAAGGCACTTGGCCCCAAACCTGGTGAAGGGTGGCTGCTCAGGGAGTGACAGCTGTGAAAGAGCAATTGTGTTCAGGAATAGTCGACAAGGAACCTCTCCAGAATGGCACCTGACTGGCTCATCTCCTACACCTCTGCAGGATACAACTAGAGTCCAGGAAGGATCGTAGCCCTACTGAGAACTTGAAAGATCCCAAGTTCCATCCTCAAAGCATCCTCACTGCTGCATCATTACAAAATCCCTGTGATCCACCTTTTCAAAGGTACATGTTAACTTATCTATGTGGTGTGTGCTTACTGAGTGCCTGTGGGGCTGTCCAGCTCCAGCTCCCTGTGCTGAAGGGAGGAGCAAGGGAAGGGAAGGCTCTCATCTCACCCTGGAGGGGCTTGTGGCTTGCTGGGCAGAGGAGACACAGTGCACCTTGCAGCCCTGGACAGGGCACCAGGCAATGTGTGGAACAAGGTTTCCATGCCTGCAAAGTGCAGGAAAGACAACTCAGGACAGAAACATGGACAGCCAAGAAGCTGGGAAAAAATGTTCCTTTGTACTAGCAAACAAAGCAATGCCTATAGCATTGTCAGTAACTTAACATCCTGTCTACACACATCCAAAGATTAAAACAACAATAACAACAACATTCTACTCATGGCTGGGGTAAGTGTAAGGAGGTACGAGCAGTAATGAAATTTGCTACAATAGAGTGATATATTTGACAAATTTAATTTACATAATTTTAACTCTGCATTTGTCCACCACACCCCTCCCCCAAAAAGGGGAAAGAAAGAAGGAGAGAGGGAGGGAGGGAAGGAGGAAGGGAGGTACCAAGGAAGGAAGGGAAGGGAAAGAAAGAAGAAGAGAGGAAGGAAGGGAGGGAAGGAGGAAAGGGAAAGAAAGAAGAGGAGAGAGGGAGGAGGGGAGGAAAGAAGAAAGGAAGGAAGAGAGGGAGCAAGAGAAGAAGAGAGGAAGGAAGGAAGGGATTGAAGAACGAAGGAAGAAAGGGAGATGATATGGTTTGGCTCTGTGTCCCCACCCAAACCTCATATCAAATTGTAATCCCCACATGTGGAGGGAAGGAGGTGATTGGATCACGGGGGCAGTTTCCCCCATGCTGTTCTTGTGATAGTGAATTCTCAGGAGATCTGATGGTTTTGTAAGCATCTGGCATTTCCCCTGCTTGCACTTCTCTCTCTTGCAGCCATGTGAAGGTGTTTGCTTCCCCTTCACCTTCCACCATGATTGTAAGTTTCCTGAGGTCTCTCCAGCCATGTGGAACTGTGAGTCGACTAAGCCTCTTTCCTTTATAAATTACCCAGTCTTGGGAAGCTCTTTGTAGCAGTGTGAAAACAGACTATTACAGGAGGGAAGAAGGAAGGAAGGAGAGAAGAGAGGGAGAAGGAAGAAAGAAAGGGAGAGAGGGAAGAAGAAAAGGAAGAGAAAAGGAAAGAAGGTAGGAAGGGCAGAAGGAAGGAAGATGTACCTAAAGCCTGCCTTACCACCCGTCGTTTCCCTCCATATGTGTGTGCTCAGGAGTGAGCACCTGAAGGGAGATCCCGCTGCTTTCTCCCCAGAGCTGTTTCTTCACTGGGTCTGTGTGGTATGACCATCCCAAGGGCTGGATCTGAGACTCATGTTTAAGGACCCATTCTCATACCAGATGTCCCCTAAAGCCTAACAGCTCCTAGCATAAAAACTGCAAAGATGGCTCTCCTTGCTACCTACCCCCACCTTGTACCCTACAATCTGTTTTCTAAGGAGCAGCCAGAGAGATCCTTTAAAACAAGAGTCACTCATGTCATGCCTCTGCTAAATATGCTCCACAATTTCCATTCCTCTCTGGGAAAGAGTCCATATCCACCCAATGCCCTGCCTAGCTCACCTCTCTGGTCTCCTATCCTTCACTCTTCCTGCCACACACTGGTCTTTGGACACACCGACCTCCTTGTTGTTCCTTCAATATGCCAATTGTGCCTCTTTCTCAGGGCATTCATACATGGTGTTTCCTCTTCTGGGAATGCCCTTCCACCAGCTAGTTGCATAACTCAATTCTCACTTTCTTCAAGTCACCTCTTCTCAATAGAGCTTCCTATGGCACCCTCCTCCCAACATACTTCTCTTTTAGCCCTGCCTAGTCTTTTTTTTTTCTATATTACTTATCATCTTCTAATGCTTTAGAAATCTTGTTATTGTTAGGCTTAATTTTCATTATCTCTGTCCACCAGAATAGCTTTTTACAGTGAATATATTGGTCTAGTTCGGTGTCTGTCCCATCTCCATCTCCTGGCACTGTGCCTGACACAGAGTAGTTACTCAATAAACAGTGTTTGAGTTATTGCATGAACAAATGAATTACTGAATGTCAATCTCCAATACTATTTTCTTAAAAGATGTACCAGGGCAATTTTGATGACAAGCATTTTGTATTAGATGTACTGACTTTAGAAATATCCCTCCCACTTCAGGTGACAGTCTATTGTAGAAGGTTTCAGAAGATAATTTGGCAACATATATTAAGGGCTTAAAAAAGAGTTTATCTTAGGAAAATTTCATGTGTGTTCATGAATGTTAAGCAAAACCATAGGCAGCTCAGTGTTGTATCAAATATAAAAAATTGGAAGTGATCTAACTACCCAATAATGATTGGGTAATAAAAAATTATGGTCTGCACAAACAATGGAGTATTATTTGGCATTTAAAATGCAGAGGAGTAGAATTCTTTTTAAATAGAAAATGTTTATAATATATGAATTGAAAAAGTTACAAAAGAGTAAATAGATTGGACTATCACATTTAAAAAAGAAATATACATATATTGATATTCACATATATGTATTATTTATGTGAATATGCATATACATATATTGATATCTAGATATCTATATGTATTTCCTAGGAAACTATAATTTTATATGCTATGGTGTTGTCATTAGTGATTTCTAAATTGTTACTTTTTTGTGAATTATTTTAGTAAATTGTTCTACATTAGCTTATATTTTTCTCTAATTTTTCTCAAAGATCATGACTTTCTTTTAATTTTTAGACAGAATCTTGCTCTGTTGCTCAGGCCAGAGTGCAATGGCATGATCTCAGCTCACTGCAACCTCCGCCTCCGGAATTCAAGCAATTCTCCTGCCTCAGTCTCCGGAGTAGCTGGGATTACAGGCACCACCAGCACATCCAGCTAATTTTTATATTTTTAGTAGAGATGGGGTTTTGCCACATTGGTCAGGCTGGTCTCAAACTCCCGACCTCAGGTGATCCACCCCCCTTGGCCTCCCAAAGTGCTGGGATTACAGGCGTGAGCCACCGCACCCAGCCATGACTTTTTATGGGTTTATTTGGCAAATAATGGCAATAGATGATATTTCCATTAAAAACTGGATCTCAGTGCTTTCTAACATTTAATATTGTAATCTGACTCAAAATAAGACATTCCCAACTTTTATTTCTTAAATCATCTTCTCTGGTCTTCTGAGGAAGGAAGGGGGAAGCCAGGCTGGCTGGGCTGAGCTGGAAGAGGAGCGGACTCTGCTCCAGGACTGCTCTTCCACCCAGCAGTTGAATGAATACAGTGGCGGCCACTCGTGAAGCCCACATTAGTTCCTGCTCAGTTTAATCACACACTCTTGCACTCTAGTCAAAGGGGATTAGACATAAGCTGTGATGCCATGGCCAAGTAGACTGCTTCTTTGGAGTATGGCTTATTTATTCCTTTAGTCAGTTTTTTTTCCAAAATCGTCGATATTTCTGTATTAAATTCTATGACTTATCAAGAAAAATCAACTTGTCAAACATAGTGAATATTTTTTAGCAATTTGACACTCATTATGTATTTATTTTTATGTAGACAAATCTTTTAATCGTTTTCTGTTTTTGATTTTGATGCTTCCCTTTGTTTTTAGATTTAACATGAACATTTAATCAACACGAAGAGATTGATATTTTTAAGTCATTTTATGACTTTCTAATCCATCTGTGTATGTGCATGTGTATTTGGGCAATAGTACAGGGTGAGAGAATAATTTAACCATTATTGAAAATTAAATGATTACAATTTGCCCCAGACCTACCTGTAGAGTAATTTTCTGTTACCTACTCTCTTGAAATGATACTTTTAACATTGTACTAAGCTGTATTCGTGTATTACATAAATATTCAATAGGCACCTATCACGACGCTGTCACAATGTTAGGATCCTTTCGAGATTTTCTTCTTTTTAACTGATTTGTCTACATTTTTTCCCCTGACACCACACTGCTTTAATTATACTTGCTTTAAAGTACAGTTTAATATGTGGTATTTGAAAGCTCATTTCATCACTATTCTTTGTTTCAAAATAAACTTCATTTTTCAGAGTAGTTTTGGATTCACAGACAATTGAGCAGAAGGCACAGAGATTTCCGATGCACCCCTCTTCCCACACACATGCACAGCCTCCCATTACCAACAGCCTACGCTGCGGTGGTGCATGCATTTGTTACAATTGATAAACCTACATTAACACATCGTCACCACCCAGAGTCCATAGTTTACATGAGGGTTCACTCTTGGTATTGTGCGTTCTATAGACTTAGGGAAATGCCTAATGAGTATCCAACATCGTAGTATTGTACAGAATTGTTTCACTCCCCTACAAATCCTCTGTGCTTCGTCTGTTCACCTGCCTCCCTCCAGTCTTCCACTGGACATTACTGATCTTTTTACTGTCTCTGTCATTTTGCCTTTTCCGGAATGTCAAAGAGTTGAAATTACACAGTAGGTAGCCTTATCAGATTGGCTTATTTTACTTAATGATATGCATTTAAGTTTTCTATGTATCTTTTTATGGCTTAGTAGCTCATTTCTTTTTAGCCTTGAATGATATTCCAAAGTCAAGATGTACCAGACTTTTAGTTTATTTATCCATTCACCTACTCAAGAACATATTGGTTGCTTTTAAGTTTTGGCAATTATTAATAAAGCTGCTATACATAGCAATGTGCAGGTGTTTTCTTTTTTTTTTCAGACATGAGTTTTTGAGTCCTTTAGGTAAATACCAAGGAGTGAGATTGCAGGATGGTATGGTAAAAGTGTGTTTAGTTTTGTAAGAAACTCCCAAACTATCTTCCAAATTGGCTGTTTCATTTTGCATTCCCGCTAGCAATGAGTGAGAGTTTCTGTTGCTTCATGTTCTTACCAGCATTTGGTGTTGTCAATGTCATCCATTTTAGCCATTCGAATAGGTATATAGAGGTATCTAATTGCTGCTCCAATTTGCATTTTCCTAATGACATATGGAACAGAGCACCTTTTTATAGACTGTTTGCTATCTGTATAACTTCTTTGGTGAGGTGTCTGTTAAGGTCTTTGGCCCATTTTCTTCAGCTGGGTCATTGTTTTCTTTCATTGAGTTTTAAGAGTTCTTTGTATATTTTGGATAACAATCCTCTATCAGATATGTCTTTTGCAAATATTTTCTTCCAGCCTGTGACTTGTCATTTAATTCTCTTGACACTGTCTTTCACAAAACAGAAAATTTTAATTTTAGTGAAGTCCAGCTTATCAATTAGTTCTTTTATGGATCATGCCTTTGACATTATATTTAAACTGTTACCATCAAACCCTAGGTCATTTCGATTTTCTCCTGTGGTATCTTCTAAGAGTTTAGTGGTTTCAAATTTATTTGGGGGAAGAATGTAAGATCTGCGTCTAGATTTGATTTGATTTGATTTGATTTTTTGGTCATGTGGATGTTCTCTTGTCTCGGCATCATTTGTGAAAAGATTATTTATTACTATTTTATGGTCTTGGATACTTTATCAAAGGCCATCTGACTATGTTCTTTTTTTTCTTTGACAGAGTCTCACTCTGTCATCAGGCTGGAATGCAGTGGTGCAATCTTGGCTCACTGCAACTTCTGCCTCCCAGGTTCAAGCGATTCTCCTGCGTCAGCCTCCTGAGTAGCTGGGACTACAGGTACCCGCCACCATGCCCAGCTAATTTTTGTATTTTTAGTAGAGACGGGGTTTCAGCATGTTGGCCAGGATGGTCTCCATCTTTTGACCTCGTGATCTGCCTGCCTCGGCCTCCCAAAGTGCTGGGATTACAGCAGTGAGTCACTGTGCCTGGCCCTGACTATATTCTTATAGGTTTGTTTCTGGGGTTTTTATTCTGTTCCATTGCCTTGTCTATTTTTTGACAATACCACATCATCTTGATTATTGTAGCTTTATAATAAGTCTAGAAGTCAGTGACACAACTTTGTTCTTCTCTTTCAATATTATTTTGGCTATTGTGGGCCTTTTTCCTCCCCCTGTAAATCAGAGAATCAGCTGGTCAATATCTACAAAATAACCTTCTGGGATTTTGATTAGGATTGTGTTGAGTCTATAGATCAAGTTGAGAAGAGGTGACATCTTCACAATATTAAATCTTTCCATTCATGAATATGAATACCTCTTTGTTTATTTAGTCCTTCCTTGATTTAGTTCAACAGAGTTTTATAGTTTTCTTCATATAGATTTTGTACATATTTTGTTAGATTTATATCTATGTATTTCATTTTTGGGAGTATTAATATAAATGATATTTTGTTTTTATTTTCAAATTCTACTTGTTCATTGCTGCTACCTAGAAAAGCAATAGACTTTTGTATATTAACCTTTATCCTGCAACCTTGGTATAATTATTTATTAGTACCAGGAGCACTTTTCTTCTTTTTATTTTCTAGATAGGCAATCATGTCACTGTGAAAAAGACAATTGCATTTCATCCTTCCCATCATGTATATATTTTATTTCCTTTTCTTGTCTTATTGCATCAGGTAGGACTTCCAGTATGATGTTGAAAATAATGGTGAGACGCAACATTCTTGCTTTGTTCCTAATCTTAGTGGGAAAGCCTTGAGTTCCTCTCCATTAACTATGACATTAGCTATCAGTTTTTGTGAATATTCTTTATCAGGTTTCCCTTTATTTCTAGTTTACTGATAGTTTTTATCATAAATGGTGTTAGATTTGATCAAATGCTTTGTATGCATCTATTGATATGGTCTTGTGAGTTTTCTTCTTTAGCCTGCTGATGGGATAGATTACAGTAATTGATTTTCAAATATTGAACTGTTTTTGCACACCAGGGATAAACCCCAGTTAGCTGTGGTCCCTACTTATTTTCATACATTATTGGATTCATTTTTTTTAATAGTTTGCTGAGGATTTTTGCATCTATGTCCATGAGAATATTGGTTTGTAGTTTACTTTTATTGTCATGTCTTTTTGTCTGGTTTTAGTGTGAATGTAATGCAGGCTGCTCAGAATGAGTTAGGAAATATTTCCTGGGCTTCTACTTTTGAAACAGAGTCTAGAGAATTTGTATTATTTTTCCCTTAAATATTTGATAGAATTCACCAGTAAAGCCATCTGGAGCTGGTGCTTTCTGTTTTAGTTATTAAATATTGATTCAATTTCCCTAATAAATATAAGCCTATTAAAATTGTCAATTTCTCCTTATATGAGTTTTAGTACATTTTATCTTTCAAATAATAGGTTCTTAATCTAAGTTATCAATTTGTGGACATAGAATTGCTTATAATCATTCTTTATTATGCTTTGAACATCCATGGGATCGATAGTGATGCCCCCTTTCATTTCTAATATTAGTAATTTGTGTCTTGTATTTCCTTGGTTAGCAGGGGCATGGGTTTTTAATTTTACTTATATTTTCTAAAAACATAGTTTTGGTTTCATAAATTTTCTCTTTTTTTTCTTGAGTTCAATTTCATTGATTTCTCTTCTAATTTTCATTTTTTTCTTCTTATTCTGGACTTAATTTGTTCTTCTTTTTCTAGTTTTCTCTAATGGAAGCTTAGATGATTAATTTTGGTTCTTTCTTTTTTTCTAATTCTAATATATGCATTTAATGCTATAAATTCCCCTCTAAGCACTGCTTTTGCTGCATCTCATGAATTTTATAAGTTGTGTTTTCATTTTGATTTATCTCAAAATATTTTTAAACTTCTTTTGACATTTATTTTTTGACCATGTGTTATTGGGAAGTGTGTTGTTTAATCTCCAAGCATTTGGGGGCTTTCCACCTATCTTCCTATTAATTTGTAATTTAATTGCATTGTGGTCTGAAAGCAGACAATGTGTGATTTCTATTTTCTTAAATTTGCTAAGGTGTATTTTTATGGCCCAGAATGTGGTCTATCTTGGTTAATTTTCAATATGAACTTGAGAAGAATGTGTATCCTGTGGTTGCTGAATGAAGCTGTCTATAGATATTAACTATATACAGTTGATTGATGGTGGTGTTGAGCTCAACTGTGTTCTTGCTAATTTTCTGTTTGCTAGGTCTGTTCTTTCATGATAGAAGAGTGTTGAAGTCTCTAAGTATAATATTGGATTCATTTTTTCTTCTTTTCATTTCTATCCATTTTTACCTCATATATTTTGATACCCTGTTAGGCACAACCTTACTAAGGATTGTTATGCCTTCTTGGAGAATTGACTCCTTTATCATTATGCAATGCCATTCTTTATTCCTGATAGCTTTATTTGCTCTATCTGAAATTAATATAGCTACTCCCACTTTCTTTTGATTAGTGTTAGCATGGTATATCTTTCTCCATTCATTTACTTTTAACCTAGATGTGTCTTTGTATTTAAAGTGGGTTTCTTCTAGAAAACCTATAGTTGGATTTCATTTTTTGATCCACTCTGGCAATGTGTCTGTTTTGATTAGTACATTTTAACCATTGGCATCAAAGTGATTATTGATGTAGTTTAATTAATGTCTGCAAAATTCATTGCTGTTTACCATTCATTGCTCTTTTCCTTTGTTCCTGTTATCTCCTAGTCTTTTTATGCCATTTGTGATTTTAACTGAAAAACTTATATAAGTCCATTTTCTCTCTTTTCTTAGTGTATCAGTTATATTTCTTTTTTTCTTTTTATAGTTTTTGCCATAGAGTTTGCAATATATCTTTACAACTAATCCAAGTCCACTTTTAAAAAACTATAATAACTGCAGTGTAATGATACTGCTATACTGCTTCATGGATAATGTGAATACTTTAATAACAAAATACTCCTAATTCTTCCTTCTCATCCCTTATGTCATTGTTTTCATTTATTTTGTATAAATATATACATGTATACATACACACACACACATACACACACAATATCATGCCTTATATAATGTTTTGGTCAACCATAATGTTATAATACTGTATTGCTGTACAAAATTGTAGGTTAGAAGCAATAAGCTATAATAAATAGCCTAGGTGTATAGTAGGCTATACTATCTAGATTTGTATAAGTACACTCTATGATGTTCACACAATGACAAAATCACCTAATGACTCATTTCTCAAAAAGTATCCTCATTGTTAAGAGACACATAACTATATTGATTATATGTGTCTGTATACACATGACTATATTGATTATATATGCATGTATACAAAAGCACATACATAATCAAATACATTTTTGCTATTTTTATTTTGAATAAATGTATTTGTTGTAAGAAAAATAAAAGTTTTTACTTTACCTTCACTTATTTCTCCTTTGGTTTCTTCCTTTTTTTGTGTAGATCCAAGTGTCTGACCTATAGAATTTTCCTGCTCTCTAAAGCGCTTCTTTTAACATTTCTTGCAAGGCAAAAATAAAAATAAAAGAATCCCTACATTTTGGTTTGTATAAAAAGTCTATTTCTCCTTCACTTTTGAAAAGCAATTTTGCAGGGTGCAGAATTTTAAGATTTTTTTTTCTCTTAACACTTTAAATATTTCACTCCACTCTCTTCTTGCTGGCATGGTTTAAGAGGAGAAGTCAGACATAATTCTTATTTTTGCTTCTCTATAGGTAAGGTGTTTTACCCTATGGCTTCTTTGGGAAATTTTTCTTTATGTTTGATTTTCTGTATTTTGAATTATATGCCTAGGTGTAATTTCTTTAACATTTATCCTGATTGGTGTTCTCTGAGCTTCCTAGATCTGTGGTTTGGTGTGTGACATTAATTCGAGAGGAAATTTGGGGGCATTATTGTTTTAAATATTTCTTCTGTACCTTTCTCCTCTTTTCTCTGTCTGGTATTCCCATATATGTATGTTATACCTTTTATATTTGTCCTATAGTTCTCAGATATTATTCTCTGCTTCCCCCCCATTTTTTTTCTTTTTCTCCCTGCTTTTCAATTTTGGAGGTTTCTATTGAGATACCTTTCAAGCTCAGAGATTCTTTCTTCAGCCATGTCCAATTTACTAACAAGCCCATCAAAGGCGTGATTCATTTCTGTTATAGTGTTTTTTATCTCCAGCATTTCTTTTTGTTTTTTTTTTCTTAGAATTTCCATCTCTCTGCTTACATTGCCTGTCTGTTCTTGCAGGTGTCTACTTTATACATTAGAGCCCTTAGCATATTAATCATAGTTGTTTTCAATTCCTGATCTGATAATTCCGACATTTCTGTCATATCTGAGTCTCCTTTTAACACTTGCTGTGTCTCTTCAATCTGCACTGTTTTGCTTTTTAGTATGCCTTGTACTTTTCTCTTGATAGCTGGTCAATATGTACTGGATAAAAGGAAATGCTTTAAATAGGCCTTTAGTAAAGTGGTAGTAAGGTGCAGGGAGAAGGGGTGCATTCTCTAGACCTGCGATTAGGTCTCAGTCTTCTAGTGAGCCTCTGCTTCTGAACTGTGAACTTCTCAAGTGCTTCTCAATCTGCCCACCCCACTGCCACTTAGATGGGACAGGATGGCTGCAAGGGTGTGGAGTTGGGTATTTCCTTTCTTCCAGGTGAGGTAAGTTCTGATAAAACCCTAGCAGGTTAGGCTCTGGTTGAATAGTTTCTCCTAAGGGCAGACCTTGTTAAGAAGAACAGAATCCTCTGATGCACTCTTAGATGTTTTTTCATCTCCTCCTGCCAGAAGCATGAGAGGATTTTTCTCCAGTATTCAGTGTGGGAACCTGGTCCAGCTCCAGGGGGTAAAACTCACTTAATTGTGAGGGATACCCAATGACTAGTCCACCTAGAGTTTTTAACGCTCAGGTTTATCCACACTGAGACTCCAATAAGTCATCAATTACAGTTCAGATTTCCTGACTTAGGTGCTGATTCCTTCAGAAGTTCTGCCCATGAATTTCTATTCCAGTAAGTTGTGATTCTCTGTATTTGCCTATCTGTCTCTAATTTTGGGGTCAGTGATTTGTCCTGTGAACTCACTTCCCTTTGGGATCTAAGAAAAGCTGTTCATTTTCCAGTTAGTTCAGCTTTTTACATGTTGCTAAAGATAGAGTAGCAACTAGCAAGCTCCTCATTGAACCAGAAACCATTACTATTTTTCTAAAAAATTTCTACTAATTCTTACCAGTGAATTCTTCTAAGCTAACCTTAAAATTGCATTGCCAATTTTCCAGCCAAAAAAATTAACAAAAATACATTATGATAACAGTATTTGTTCTCCTTTCCAAAAAAATAATGCATTTCTCCAGTTATCCACATCATAGTATATGTGACTGTGTGCTTTACAGATTTTAAGTCCTTTACAAAGGCTCACACTGTCCTGGAAAAACCCTAAGAGATAAGGATGATTATCCCAATGTTACCTATGAGAAGAGTGAGGCACAAAGAGGTTAAGCAGCTTGCTCAGGCTCACACAGCTAGTAAGTATAACATGCAGGATCACGACACAGGTAATTAGGTGCCACGTTGTCTACCCAACATAATTCATGGACCTGCTTGAAACATGCCTGGCATTTGGTAAGTGCTACTGGCTGTGGCATTCAAGTCTTTTGAGATAGTTCCTTCATCCATCAAGACAGCCACCATCCAGTGGGCATCTGGGGACATGGCCACAGAGGGCTTCCTTCTCCAAGGGGAATAAGAGTGTGGAGGTGATGGAGTTGGATAGTTGTTACTGACAGAGACTGCTTCCTGCAAAATATGACTGAAATAGTTTAAAGGATTCTTGAGTGAAAGAAAATTCCAGACTGGAGCCACAGAGGCTGGATATGTTGTGTCATATGTATGGGAAAGTCTGGTACAGACTTGGAGTCATGAAAAAATGCTCACAAAAAAAAAGGCAGAGCAGGCTTAGAAATGACAAGAGAAGATCCTTTCTCTTTCACACGTCTCCCTTTCAACATGAGGCCTCCCTGCGCCACACAGGCACTGGGAAAAACTAGGGTCACAGATGGGCTCTGATTTTAGGGGAGGCCCCTGTATGTACCTATTGCATGTTGGAAGATTGTGATAGTAATGGACAGACATACAGCAAAGGCTTCTCCCACTAATCACCTTCTCCATGCATCTCCCTGGCTTTGTTTACACTTTCTCCACTATTTTCATCAAAAAACTTGTCATCCTAAAAACTGTCATGTTAACCTATTAAATCCAATTAAAGAAAGTATGCAACTTTCATATACCCCAGGTATATTTCACGATTTCCTCTGCAGTGTTGTTTGCATCAACATAAGAGTTGCTTGGCATCTAACGAGCAAGTAAAAAGGATAAGTGGAGTGCAGGTTACATAGGTGGTGGAATATTACACTGAAATGCAAAGAAATAAAGTTGGCCCTAAAACGATGTTGGATGATAAAAATAAGAAATACATTGAGAAATATACTACAATACTAATTGAACTTAAAGGGCCAAAGTGCTATATTTTTCCAGAAATAAAATATAAGTAAACATAGTGAAAGAGGATTAGCAAAGACATCTATTAAGTGCAAATCACGTGCTAATGTCCAGGTCTGACCTTGACAGAGTATAGGGTATTAGACTTACTCTCCCACTATAAACAACTATAAAACTGGAAGAAATTTACAAAGCATCTGTTTTCATACATTGGAGGTGAGATCTCCATTTACTCAGTTTCTGTCCAAATGTAATTGGTTCTTAATAAACATCACAGGCATGTGGTTGAAACCCCCAAAAGGCCACTTTTATTAAATTGTTACTCCTCTTCTAAATGTGCCTTCTGCTTTTTATTCCCCTTTTTCTTATTTCCTGTCTTCTTTGGTTTAATTGTGTATACTTAATATTCATCTTGTTTCTTCCATGGTCTTTTTAGCCATGCTTCTTTGGGTTATTATTTTAGAAGCTGATCTAGGAATTATATTATGTATTCTCAACTTGTTTCAGTGCTCCATGAAATAAAACCATGCTACTTCATATATAACGAAGAACATTCCAATAGTACATTTCTATCCACATCTCCATTATATTATTGTTGTGTATCTTACTTTATATTATATGTTATATGCCCAATAAATTGTTATCATTTTAGTGTAAGCAGTCAGATATCTTATAAAGAAGATATAAAAGAAGAAAAATGCATTTTTTTAAATAAAATTTATCTTTTTGAGGCAGGGTCACCCAGGCTGGGGTGCAGTTTCCCAGGCTGGAGTGCAGTGGTGCCATCATGGCTCACAGTAGCCTCAGACTCCTGGGCTCAAGCAGTCCTCCCACCTCAGCCTCCCAAATAGCTGGGACTACAGCCACGTGCCACCATGCCTGGCTAATTTTTTTTAACTTTTTGTAGGGATGGGGTCTCACTATGTTGCCCAGTCTGCTCTCAAAATCCTGGCCACAAGTGAACCTCTCACCTCAGCCTCCCAAAGTGCTGAAATTAAAAATGTCTTTTATATTGACATTTTTTTCCCTCTCTTCCTTCTGTCATGTGGACTAAGTGTACATGTGCTGTTATTTCCCTTCAGCCAATTACTTTGGGGGCAGAAGGGAAGCCTGTTGAAAATGTCTTCATTTTGACCACATTTTCCAAGGATAGTTTTACTGGACATAGGATTCTATGTTGACTTATTTTTACTTCAGTATTTAAAATATGGCATTCCATTGTGTTAAAACTTGCATTGTTACCAATTAGAAATTAGCAGTACTCATATTGCTTTTCTCTTGTATGTAAAATAATTTTTATCTATGGCTGCTTTTATGTTTTTTTTGTGTTAAAAATATTTTCAACAATTTGGCTGTAATGTGTCTACATATATCTTTATGTTTCTCCTGTTTATGATTTGTTGACTTTCAGTGTCAACCGTGTTGATATTGTTCATAAAGTTCAGGAATATTTTAGTCATTTTTTTCCAAATAATTTGTTGTCTTCCAATTTTCCTCACTTTCTGACATCCCAGTTAAACCATTTGATTGAATTACTCAGGTCTCTGAGTCTCTACTAATTTATTGGCATTTTCTTTCTTACTGCTTCAGGTGGGATAGTTTCTACTGATCTATCTTCAAATTTACTGGCCTTCTCCCACATTGTTAATATGCTATTAATCGCATCCAGTGAAATTTTCATTTCAGATTACATTTTTTTATTCTAGAATTTTTATTTTATCTATTTTTTAAAATAGCTTTTATTACTCGACTGAGATTTCCCACTCATTCACTCATTATATTCAACATTTATTTTAAATCCTTGAACATATTTATAATGGCTTCTATAAAGTCCATGTGTCCTAAGTTCAATAACTGTGTCATTTCAGAGTCAATTTCTACAGAAAAGTTTTATTTATTTATTTTTCTGGATAAAGGTAAAATATTCTTTCTTTGCATATCTATTGATTTTTTTAACTGTGTGCTGAATATTATGAATGCTACGTAGTTGAGAATATATTTTGCCATCTTGGTCTAAAGAGTGTTGAGTTTTATTTATAGATAATTATTGGGAAATCAGTTTGATCATGTTAGGATTTGTCTTTAGGCTTTGTTAGAGTGGGAGAGAAGTTGTCCCTTTTCTGAGATTGAAATATACTGCTCTGAAGATGTGGCCTGTATGGGGTCTCAACTGAATTCCTGGAATATTTAGAGGGGTTTCTCTGTCCTGGCTGAATAAATTTCCTATGTCTCCCAGTGCTATATATCCTCTGGAATTGTCATTCAGTTCACATTCTCCCTTGTAGCTTTCTTTTCCCCCTCCAAGATCTTGTAAAGTGATACCATGTGCATGCCTATCTTAGAATTCTGTCAAAAACTCCAGGGAACATCTACGTAGATTGCTTGGGTTCCTTCCCTGTGAAGTACCTGTTTAATAACCTGTCTTTTAAGTTCCAGCCATTTAAGCTTTCCCAAACTTTAATCAAATTAAAAGACATAGATAGTGAGACTTGGTAACAGAGCAAAATGTAACTATATGCTACTACAAGAAAAACACTCTTCTTTTTCTTTATACTATGCTTACTGTAAGCATAAGAAATCTAGCATGGCTCTATTAATATCAGACACAGAGATTTAGAGCAAAGGCTATTCCTGTATTAAGAAAGTCATTTTTTGATGATAAATGTGTAATTCAAAAAGAATAACAATACTAACAATATGTTGACACAACAACAAAGTTTCCAAACACAAAGGAGAAACTTAAGGAACTAAAAAGAGAAATAGATAAATTCACGATTATGGCTGGAGATTCCAATACTTCTTCCTCAGTAATTGATAGAGTAAGTAGATTTTAAAAACAATATTAACCAACTTGGCCTAGTTGACATTTACAGAATGTGACACCCAACAACTTTATAATACACATTTTTTTTTAGTGCATCTGGAACATTCACCAAGATAGAACTGGTGGTACTATAATACACATCTCTATATATTTCAAAAGATTTAAAACAGAGTTTTTTTCTCTGACAATGTGAAATTAAAATTGGAAAAAAATGACAAAGAAATTTGGAAAATCCTCACATATCTGGGAATAAATCACATACTTCTAAATAACCTACTCATCAAAAGGAGAAAATCACCATAGGAAATGAGAAATACTTAAAAATAATTGACAATGAAAATACAACCTATTAAATTTTATGGGATGTAGACAAAGCAATGCTTAGAGGAAAATGTATTGCCTTAAAAGTTTACATTAGAAAATAAAGTGCCAAAATTCAATGCACTAAACTTAAAAATATAAGAAAAAAACGAAGTAAATAAAACCCATGAAAGTAGAAGTAAGGGCAACAGTGAATAGAAATTGAACAAACATTGAAGATAATAAATAAAACAAAAAGTTGTTTTCTTTAAAAGTTTAAGAAAATTGATAAATTACTATGTTAATTAAAAACAGAAGAGGAGAAACACAAATTTCCAGGGTCAGTAATAAAAAGGATGATCATTAGAAATAAATCAGGCATTAAAAGTATAAGGGAACGCTATGAACAATTTTATATCTAAATAAAGGAATGCTATGAACAACTTTGGATCTAATATTTAACAACTTAAAGTTGAAAAATACATTGAAAGATAAAAATTACCAAAATTAACACACAGAATATAAAAACTGATTAGCTATGTATCTGTTAAATAAATTAAATTTATCACACTCTTCCTATCAAAAGCACTCATATATTAGATCACTTTTGAATTCTATCAAATTTCAAAAAAATACCAATTTTTCACAAACTGTTTCAGAAAATAGACAAGAAAGGAACACATCGCCCCTTTTTTGATGAACCTAGCTCAATGCTAATACAATAACCAAACAAGAACATTAAAATAAAAGAAAATTACAAGCCAGTATGAACTTAAATGCAAACATTCTTAACAAAATATATATAAAAATGGATAATACATCATGACTAAATGGATTATTAAAGGAATGTCAGGTTGTTTTAACATTAAAAAATTAATCTAATTCACCAGAACTACCAGAATGAAAGAAGGAAAAAACCATATGATGATCTTAATAAATGCAGAAGAAGCATTTGCTAATTTTCAACACTTATTCATAAAAAACTTTTTTGTGAAGTAAGACTAGAAGGAACATTTCTCAATCTGATAGAATTCCCCTAAAATCAAAAACAAGCAATAAAAATTCACTTTCATCACATCCATGCTAAACTGTACTGGAGGGTTTAGCCAGTACAATAGGCAGAAAAATATATAAAAGGCATCGGGTTTGGAAAGGAAGAAATAAAACTATAATTATTTATACATGTAGAATTGTACATGTAGAAAATCCAAAATAATCTGTAAATAGAAATAAGTGAATTTAGCAAAGTTACTAGAGATAAGGTCAATTCTGGAAAATCATTTGCATTTTTATATACTAGCAAAACAGTTAGAAAATAAAAGTTTAAAACACTATATAAAATAAAATAGAAATACTTAACAAAATATATGTATGGCTTCTATACTGAAAAGTACAAAATACACCAAGAGAAATTAAAGAAGACCTAAATAAATGAGGAGATATATACCATGTTCATGGATTGAAATTCAATGTTGCTGTAATATTCGATCTCTGAAATTTAACTCACTGCTATCCAAATAGAAATTCCAGCAGACTTCTCTTTGACAAGCCAAATCTTAAATTTTTGTGGAATCTAGAAGATTTAGAATAACCAAAGCAATATTAAAGAGAACAAAGTTAAATAACTTATACTACCTGATTTTAAGACTGCCTGTGAAACTAGAGTTATCAAGACAGTTTGCTTTGGTGCAAAACAGACAAATAGATTAAGTGAACAGAATACAGAGGCCAGAAATAAATTTACACAACTGATTTTTGGCAAAAGCTGCAAGGCAATTCAATGAGAAAAGGGCAGTCTTGCAGCAAATGATGCTTTAAAAACAGATCTACCCATACTGAAAAACTAAAAACTAAACCCTACTTAACACTAAATGCAAAAATTAATTTATGATAGATTATAGACCTAAGGGTAAAAGCTAAAACTATACATAAAGGTCTTATAAATAAACACAAGAGAATATATTATTTGACTACCTTTCAGTGGCCAAATGTCTTATATGTAATGAAAAAAACTACAAACCATAACAGCAAAAAATGATAAATTGGACTTGGTCCAAATTAAAAGCTTCTGCTTATTAAAAAATAAACACCATTAAACATGAATTGGTACAATGGAATTCTGCTCAGCAGTAAAAATCAATGAACTATTGATACATACAGCAGCTTGGCAAAATCTCAGAGATGCTGAGTGAAAGAAGTCAACCTCAAAAGGTTACATACGGTGTGATTCCATTTATATGGTGTTCTGTTTATTTATTTTTTAAAAAAATCTATAATATAGTGACAGAGAACAGATCACTAGTTCCCAGGGGTTATGGATGGGGAGCATGTGCCCACAAAGGTTAGAGTCATTTGGTGTGACAGAAATGCTCTGTGTCCTGATTGTAATGGTGGTTATATGAATCTCTACATGTGTTAAAAGTAAGAGAAGTGTACCCCAAAAGAACTCAATTTACTGCATGTTAATAAAAACATAAAATATATTAGTTGGCAACTAAAGATGAAGAAAAAAGATTTTGTAATATACACATTTGGAAAAGGACTGGTCTTCAGAATATATGAGGAATTCACACAACTCAGTAAGAATAAGAGAACTCAATTAAAAACAGGCAAAACATGTGAACAAATACTTCACAAAGATATTTGAATGACCAATAAGCATATAAAAAGTGATAAATGTCAATGATCAGCAGGAGGATGAAAATTAAAACCACATTTCGAAAGCTATACAGAATCACTGAAATGCTTAAAATTTAAAAGACTATCAATGCTAAATGTTGGTGAAGATATGGAATAAACAGGTTGCAGAGCTCTCTTACATTGTTGGCTAAATGAAAAATGGTGAAACCACATTGAAAAACAGTTTGATAGTTGACTAGTTCTTTCTCACACTGCTAATAAAGATATACTCAAGATTGAGTAATTTGTCAAGAAAAGAGGTTTAATTGACTCACATTTCAGCATGGCTGGGGAGGCCCCAGAAAACTTGACAATCACGGCAGAAGGGGGAAAGGGGAGCAAACATGTCCTTCACATTGCAGCAGCAAGAAGTGCTGAGCAGAAGGGGGAAAAACCTCTTATAAAACCATCAGATCTTGTGAGAACTCACTCAGTATCATGAGAACAGCATGAGGGTAACCGCCTCCATGATTCTATTACCTTCCACCAGGTCCTTCCCATGACACATGGGGATTATGGGAACTACAACTCATGATAAGATTCGGGTGGGGTCGCAGCCAAACCATCTCAGTAGTTTCTCATAGAATTAAATATACACTTTACCCTAGAGCCCAGCAATTCCACTCCTACACACTTACTAAAGAGCAATCAAAATATATGTCTGCAAAAGACTTGTACGAGAATGGTCACCGTGACTTGATTCATAATTGGTAAAAACCGGAAAGAACCCCAACATTCATTAAAAGAACAGATAAAAAGATTGTGGTAGAATCACACAACAGAATACAAATCAGCAGTAGAAATGAGTGACCTATGGTTATGCACAACAGAGAGCCACAGAAACATTGTGGTGGGTGAGAGAAGCCAGATACAAAAGAGTTCATTCTGTAGAATTCCATTTCTATAAAATTCTAGAACAGGAAAAAACTAATTTATAGTTAGACATAGAAACCAGAACAGTGATTGCTTGGATGGGTGGGAAGGCAGGCACTGACTGGAAAGGATAATGATGGAACTTCCTGGGGTGATGGAAATATCCTATATTCTAACAGGAATGTGAATTGCACGTGGCTGTGCATGTGCCAAAACTCATCCGTCTGTACACTTATGTGTGTTTTGCTGTATGCAAATTATACCTCGATTAAAAAGAAAATAATGTGTCTCTGGGGAAGGCAAGGTTAGGGATTAAGAGAAGAAGGGGATAATAATATAACAAATAGACACACAATGGCCTTGCCTGGACTTTCCATTGAAAGATGCCCAGTCCTGGGCATGGTCCAGCCTCCACCGAGCTCCCTCTGCAGGCTCCTCCTCATCCCTGCCACAGTGTCTTTCCTCTGTTCACCATAGAGGATTTGGCAAAGCACACCCCTATTCTGATTTTCCCCTCTGGTTTGTCTGACATCACTCCTTCATTTTACTTCCCTCCCCTAAGGGGCTAGGAAGCTGGGGTTGGGGGTTAGGGAAGGTGTGAGGAAGCAAGGGAGAAGTGGCCTTTGCTTATTGCCTTCAGTTGGCCCTTGGCTGCCTTGAAGAAGAGCTTTAAGCCCAGCTCTGGAGGAGGCCCAGGATAGCCCAAAGGGGTCTGGAGATGCTTATGGGAATAAGTCTTCATGGTGGCCACTGGGGGAAGGGAAGGGAGAGCTGGAGCTTTCCTCGCTCTGCATTTTTATTCCCCTTGTTTTTTTTTTTGTTGTTGTTGTTTCCTTGTTTGTTTTTTTAACATAAAATTTTTACCTTCAAACTCTAGAGGCTGAGAAAGGTGTCCCTGTCCCAGGAGAGTACAGTTCTGAGGCTCCCCCTGCTCTGCTCAGCACAGAGGTTGTAACTGAGCAATCTTCCCTTGGGGGGAAAAATAAAGAGGCAGAGGAATGCATTTTTTCCTTTTCCCTTCTCATTCTGCTCTACTGACCTTTTGCTTAGCTTTTTGCTAATGTCATTTTCACTCTTGGTTGGGCTTTCTCGACAGTGAGGAAGACTTCTTTATGAAGCTGCGGTGATAAACTAGGGTCATGCATTCATTCACATCGAGGAAACCACTTCATCAACTCTGACTTCAATATCAAATACCTCTAATCTAATCAGGAAAACAGCAAAACTCTGCAAAGTGCTCCTGTTAATCCTGTCACTTACTACCTCGCCAGATTTAGAAAAATGCAGTTTAATTAGCAAAATAAAAGAACTTAATCTTTCCCCTATTATTCACACAAGTAAAAATATATGCATTGGCTGAAGATAAAAATAAATTGCATAGGGCTACTAACCAAATGCAGGGGTGGGAGACAGATGAGGCTGTAATCATCCTGATTGTAGAGAATGAAACAAACTCTAGGCTTTGTTATGGCCTCAGTAAAACAGTGCAAAGAAATGCCTCTCTCCATAAATATTTCACACACATTTAATACAAGGAAGAACACTTTTTAGGCCAAAAGGTGTTTCAACACAGAAGAAAATATTCCCTCTATTTCATCCCGCAATTTTTGTAACATGCAATAGGGCTCTTCACAAAGTCAGTGCTTTGGATTTTAATAAAAATTGTAGAAGACAAGAAAGAGAGCTTTTTCCTACAATTTTCTTAAAAAAGAAAATAAGATCCCGTCTTAAAAGATGATTGCAACAAAGAAGAAAAAATACATCCTTTTTTGGTCTTTGCTTTTGAACTCTCACCACCTCTACCCTTTTACATATTCATAAAATGTATACGGAGCTAATTTTGAATGTGCCCTTTATGACTATATCATGGTCATAATATCGTCACATTCTGAAGGCGTAATTAAAGATTTACCTAGATTTATGAGACTTTATCATTATCAATAGGGTTAAGGAATGCCGGGGAGACACATTGTTGGAAGATTTTGCTCAGCAATTTCTTGAGCAATGAGAGTACTGGTATTACTTTAGTGCTCAAAAAAATGACTGTTCGGCACTAATATATGGCCCTTTATTGGAAAGGGAACACCAAAGACACTTCAGTCAAAACACTCCAGCGCCTGCTCACCTCTTTCTTTTGGGGGATGAAGAAGCAAAATGTCTTGCTCATCGAAATGTGAGAGTTGGAAACATCAGCTCCCTACAGCAGAGGGTGGCTGACCTATCAGCTCTCCCTCCTTATAGGTTAAGCCATATTGCAACCCATGGATCAAGACGCCTTTAAAACAATAGGATGCAGGAAACACACCTGGTTCCCAACCTGCTTGCTGCCTTTCTGTGGCCTTACAATTTTACAGTCAGGCGATGATCTAGAAGGTTGGTTTCAGCGGCAATTCGAGCAATTAAGATTTTTTTTTTTTTTGCCATGTCTGGCTAGTGTTTCGTTTTCTCATTTTCAGAGTAGTCTTTCCTCAGAGCAAGACAAGCCTCAGAATGCCATTTCTCATGCAACATATTTTTCATGAAAATAAACAGGCCTAAGTCCCATGTCGAGGCACCCTGCCTTTAGGCTTTGCAGGGAAAAGGCATGCGTTGAATCAGTGTCATTATGACAGCACCTACTGGCAGAGGCTAATTTCTTTTTGTCCTCTAAGGATGCAGAGAGAGAGAGAGAGAAAGAGAGAGAGAGAGATCTCATAGAATTGGCTCACATGATTGTAGAGGCTGTCAGGGCAGGCTGGTAGGCTGGAGACTCAGGGAAAGGTTGATGTTGTAGTTCAGATCCAAAGGCAATCTACTAGCAGAAATCCCCCTTCCTTGGGCTAAATCTCTCTTTTTCTTAAGGCCTTCAACTGATTAGATGAGGCCCACCCACATTATGGAGAGTTACCTGTTTGACTCTAAATCTAATGATTTAAATGTTAATCTCATCTAGAAAATACCTTCACAGCAATATCCAGATGTGTGTGACCAGTTACCTGTGTACTGTGGCCTTGTCAAATTAACACATAAAATTAAACACCACAATACCTATTTTAGGGCCCATGAGTCTCACCTTACTTGTCCTCTGTGAATTGGAGTCTTACATATGCATTTTTTTATCTAAGAAACTTATCTTCTTTTAACACATTGGACACATGTGTTGTATGGATTAAAGCAATACACTTCTATCTGCAAAGGAAAGCCATTCTAAAGGGAAAGTTGAGGAGTGTCTGACATTGCAAGCAATGCCAGCTAGCTTCTCCTTTCCTTTGAGGGATTCTATTTGACTCTCTGCTTTCCTTAGAAGCACTTGGAATGAGGTTCTTGGGTTGGGATAGGGGTTTAGGGTCAGTCCTCAGACTTGTCTAGGATTTGGATTTTTCATCACGGGCTGTGCATTTTGGTGTGACCTAGAAATGTTGCACGCACATTTCCAAAACTGTGGAGTGAAGCAGTGCCTTCCACTATCCCCTAGGCAGACTTCAGCTGGGTGCAGCTAGGAGGAGCTGAGGATTATTGTCCGAGGGATTCAGTTCTCCCTGGAACAAGAGCTCACTGAGATTGCATCTGGCCAACAATTCCATGCACTCTTCATTTTGGCTGGATACACAGCATCGGTACAGAAGTGTTTATTTGGGAAGATGTTTCCCCAGCTTGAACCTGCTCTCAATGCCTCTGGAAAAGGTGGCTCTATCTGGGTTCTTGCTCCAAATCTGGGCAGAGACTGATGGAGCTCACTCTCCAAGCTCCTATTCCACATTGGAGGAATAGTAAAAATTACTTTATCTCAATGTAGAGCATGCGGCTCTCAGGATGCCTCAATCCATATGGGAACAATCATGGTTTGCAGTGGGGATGACAGACACTGCATTCACCTGCAGTGGAGATGCCCGCAGGAGCAGGGGCTCTAGAGGATCTGGCCAGGGCTCCAGTTCCTTCTGGCTTCTCTTTGGAGTCCTGCATGTAGCTGTATCCTTGGCCTGACCCAGGATTCCTCATCAGTGCTAATTAGCCAGAATAGAGCATCCACAATGAGGTGGCAACTTTTCATTTGATGAAATTGGCTGAAAATATTGCAAAAAAAAAAAAAAAAAAAATCCAGCAACAACAACAAAAAAAGCAGAAGGCCACTTTCCAAGTCCCTTGGCCTGGGACTGTACCTTCACTTCCTCATTGCATTTTTCTTCCTTGTTGCATTTCTTCTGTCAGCTTGTGGGCACACCAACAAAACACAAATTCTGCTGGTGTGGGTCTAGAGGGGGATGCCCATGCTTTTTGCTTAGCATAGAGCCTCTTCCTGGTAGCTGGTATAAGTCTAGCTCCTTAATGCCCCACTGTCTCCATTCTCACTCCCCAAGCCACTACAGGGGTTCTCTCTCTCCTCTGACCCAGCCACAGAGCATTGCTACTGCAGAGGGATTCTAACGGAAACCTCTTAGACATGGAGAAAACCCTTCTTCTCTCTGCTCAGATGGTACAGCTTCCCAAAACAGATAACATGACCCCTGGTAATATTACCAGGCCTAAAATATTACCAGAACCTACCCTGCCCCTTTGCTGAGGTCCCTGCCAATCTGCTTCCTGCATGGTAAAGAAAAGGCCATGAAGCCAGAAGATTCTGGATGGGTTTCCTCTTTGGTAATCATGCTAAATCACGAGACACCTTCTTATGCTTAAACATGGCCACTGCAAGATGAGGGAAGGTGGTGCTCTTCTGCGTGATTCTTCAAAAACTGGTAAGTAGATCTAAATCTCTGCTACCTAGATGAGTTAAAAACCTTGGTGTCAAACTGGAGAGCCACCTGCTCTGCCATTGTGTCATCTCTCCCCCTAATGAGCTCTGGGAATGAACAACCTGAGATTCAACTTAGTCCTCCACCAAGCAGGCTGTTACAGACATTCTGCATATACTGAAATTAGCAGGTGAGTTGACAAGATGGTGACATCGCTCATCTTCTTTTTTCAAGCTGCTTACCTTTATCAGTCTATCGTGCAGGTTGTGGTAGCAGATACAGAATTACACGCCTGCCCCAGCGTGAGCCTCTGCACAGGAGAATGGCCAGATAAAGGGCCGGGCCCCAGTGGTAGGAAAATGGCCTGACCGCGGTTATCATAAAAGCAACAGAAATCCTGTCAAAGCGTCCAGCTCTCACTTTCAGCATCTCGCACATATGAAAGAAGGAACATCTGTGACATGCCTGTCAATATGTTTTAGCAACATTTTTTGGGACCAAAATTAACATTAACAGGAAGACAGGTTTGTGTTTCTCTGTATTTTCACTTATTAACACAACAATCCCAAGGTGATTAGCAATTCTGAGCTATGTTGGGCTGTGAGTTTCCATGTGCAGCATTGAGACACAGGACAAACATCCTCACTTTTAGCTCAGAGTTTGGGCTTGTGGAAATTTCAGGAAACCACATAGCTTTGAAAAGCTTGGATGTCTTTCAGTCCATGTTTAGATGTGAGGAAACGTGCACCAGAGAAAACAGAAATGTCACGGTGCCACTGTGTTGGATTATCTCCAACATTTGCTAAGTGCCTATGGTGGGCCAGGCTCTGTAGAAAGCAGGTGTACGGACCTTGCTATCTAGGACTGGAAGTCACAGACTCTTCATTCATTCATTCAATCACTCACTAATCATCACTGGCTTAGCAAATCCTGAGTAGCAGATACCCTGCTAGACACTGCTAAGCCCTAGTCTACAGTAATAATCAGATATTAAACTTACCTAGAGGAGCTCACAGAGGGGTAAGGAACACAAACAAACTCAAACGTAATTATAATACAAATTGCCAGGACCAGGGGCTTTACCAATTCCTGTGTTTTCAGGGAGGTCCAAGGGAGCAGAGGCCAGCTCTGACAGTTGGGCTGTGTGTAGATCTCCCAAATCTCTGAGAATCTCTACCTCCCTGTCTTACTGGGCTCGTGTGAAGGTTGAAAGCCCTTAAAACACTGAGTGGCACTATATGAGCTCAATAAATGGTAGTCATCATCACCACCATCTTTACTACCACCACCATCACCATTATCACCACCACCATCATCATTGTTACCACCACCATCACCACCATCATCGTCACCCCCACCATCACCACCACGATCATCACCACCACCACCACCATCACCATCACCACCACCAGCACCACCTACCATCATCAGTTACCACCACCATCACAACCATCATCACCATCACCACCATCACCATCATTACCACCATTTTCACCACCGCCATCACTACCACCATCACCACCACCACCACCACCATCACCACCATCACTGTCATCACCATCAGCATTGTTACCACCATCATCACCACCACCATCATTGCCACCATCACAAACACCACTGTCACCACTACCACCGTCATCATTCTTACCACCACCATCACCATTACCACAATTATCACTCTTACCACCACCATCATCATCATCTTCACCACGGGGACAGATTCTCTGTTTGCCCCTCCAAATCTACTTTCTATCTTCCTCCACCCTGCTCTGTACCCCAGGAAGGTGACCAATGTGGACTTCATCCATAGGCTCTCTTACTCTTTGACTTCTAGTTGGGAATGGCTAATTGGGAGCGCTATAAGAGAAGGATATCAGAGGACAGTCAGAGTATTTGCTCCTCTGTCTTTCTCTCTTCTGGGCCACCATTGACAGTGGCTGTATTCTCCTGGCAAAGTTTATCAGATGACCTCTTCCACTGGACAGCTCCCTTTGGGTTCTGGTTACTGCTCCTTCCCTGGCCCTTCAGGTCACAAGGTGATAGAGGTTGCTGCTGCTGATAGCCCTGGAGTGTTTTATCTTCCCTTGCTGTTTTCTGTTAGTCCTTTTCCCCATTGTTGTGAGTAGTCCTGTCAGGAAGCTCTTCAGTCACCCTTGGGTGTGTCCTGGGTTTCCCACCAGGATCCTGACCATTCAACCATCATGCTCATCATCATCATCATCATCATCAGTGCCTTCTGCAGTCCAGGTCTCCTGCTCTGTCTTCAACTACTATGTTTCCTGATTTCCACCACCATCTTCCCCAGAAGCACAGGTGCACATTTCTTTAGCCAACTTTCAGGTATTGACACCTGAAGCTGAAGCACATGGTGTTTGCATCCTCCAGGACTCAGCTCAGGCATTATCACCTACAGGAGGCATCACTCACCTGTCCTTCCTCCAAGGTCCAGATGACAGCCTTCTGATGACACGTCTCACCCTGGAGCATAGTTTCCTTCTGTACCTTTTGCCCTGTGAATTCCTGCAAAGAGAGAGGCAAGGATGCTAGCATCTTCCAGGCTGGAGTGCAATGGCGTGATCTTGGCTCACTACAACCTCCACCTCCCAGTTTCAAGTGATTCTCCTGCCTCAGCCTCCTAAGTAGCTGGGATTAGAGGCATGTGCCACCACGCCTGGCTACTTTTGTATTTTTAGTAGAGACAGAGTTTCAACATGTTGGCCAAGCTGGTCTTGAACTCCTGATCTCAGGTGATCCACCCGCCTTGGCCTCCCTTACAGGCATGAACCACCTTGCCCGGCCAATAGCACCTTCTTTATGCCAACATTTAACATGGACTGTTCTGGATGTGTCCTTGTGGCAAGCAGGCATGAAGGAGGGGTGCAGATGAGGAACAACTGACATTTGCCCTGAATACTATTATCACTCCAGCTAGTCCCAGTAGCCAGGAGACGCTGACAGCTCTCTCTGCAAACTGTGACTACCACCCAGGGCTTAGCATGCTGGAGGGACTGGGAAACATTTGTTCAATTAAACAAAAAGAACGATCATATCTATCATCAATGGGAAGCTTACTATTTGCTAAGCCCTGAGCTAAGTATCTTCATATGTTGTTTCCTTTCATGCTCAGGCTGTCCCTGCTGTGAGGCTGACATTTTGAGGAAATTGAGGCAGCTCTAAGCCCAGGCCTGTTAGCCTCCATTGTCTACACTTCCGGCCACCAGTGCCCAGTTCTCAGTGTTTGATTACAAAAGTAAATGAGGGGAAGCCAGAAAGTGGACTATAGGAGCCTCTAAACATTTGTCTTATTCTCATTGTGAATATCAGGTTCATGTCACTGCTCTCTCCCTGCCTCCCCTCTCTGCACAGTGCTATAAAATGGGGCAATGATAGCACCTGGTCCTTCGGTTGCTGTGAGCTTCAAAAGAGAATATTCCTGCTCTGAGATCTCAAGTTATTATATTATAGATATGGTCAGCAGACAAATAGGGAAAAAAAGCAATCCCCAAAGATCTATTTGCTTCCCAGCCCACAGAACTTATGACTGTTACCTTTTACAGCAAACACTGGGATTTAAGTGGGGGATGCTGAAAGCAGGAGCTCATCGTGGAATTTCCAAACTTACCCTAAATGCAAGCACGTGTGTCCTTGTAAGAGAGAGGCAGCTAGAGAGGAGACCCAAAGGCATGCAGAGGAGAAGGGTATGTGAAGATGGAACAGAGAGTGGAGGGATGTGGCTGGAAGCCAAGGAACATTGCAGACGGCCAGCAGCCCTGAGGCTGGGAAGGCAAGGGATGGAGATTACATGGAGATTCCTGTGGGGCCCCTTGAGGGAGGGCAACCATGCTGACACCACCCAGCTGGCCATCCTCTTATATCATGTCTCTCCTCCAGCTTCTGGGAGCGCAGGAGAGCTTAGCACATCTCACTTCTCCCAAATCCAAGTCATTTTCAGAAATGTTTAATTTGAAATACAGCATGCCTGCAGTCACCCACCGTGTGAAGGCACTGTGGTCCATTGATGCATCCTCCTGCTGATGGATTCTTGGATAGGTCCCAGTTTATAGCAATTCTACACTATGCTGCTGGGAAAAGTCTGCTGGGATAGGGCACGAATATTCTCCTTTGTTGCTCACAGCAACCCAAGGGCCAGGTGCTATCATTGCCCCATATGCACATACTTCTGCCAGGTACATACTTACGAGTGGCATTGCCAGGATGGAGGGTACACATGGTAGATACTGCCAGTTTTCCCAAGTTTTTCTACCAGTTTCCATTTCCACCAGCAGGGCATGAGAGCCCTGTTTGCTCCAGGTTCTTGTCAGCCCTTGGTACTTTCTGTCTTTCCAATGTTGCCAGTTCGTGTGGTGGTATCTCATTTTTTTTTTTTTCAGTATTTCTTTCTTTTTAAGAGACAGAGTCTCTCTCTGTCACCCAGGCTAAAGTGCAGTGGTGCAATCACAGCTCATGGCAGCCTCAACCTCCTCGGCTCAAGCAATCCTCCCACTTCAGCCTCCCTAGGAGCTGGGACTATAGGTGTGTGTCACCATGCCTGGATAATTTATTTTTATTTTTGTAGAGATGGTGTCTTGCTATGTTGCTCAGTCTCAAACTTCTGTCTTCAAGAGATCTTCCCCACTTGGCCTCCCAAAGTGCTGAGATTACAAGCAAGAAACACCATGCTTGGACTCATTGTGGTTTTAATTTGCACTTCCCTGATGATTATGAGATTGAACAGCTTTTCATAGGTTCGTGGGTTGTTTGGATATTCACTTTTGTGAAGTATCTCTTCGTATCTTTCTCCATTTTTCTTTCGGATCACTTCTCACTGACTCATCTGAGTTCTCTTCCAACTATATGTTCCAAAATCATCTGTGATAGTTAGAAACTTGATTGTCAACTCTGAAACATGTGCCCACCCCTCCTCCCCCACACGGCCTCTCACCTCCTTTGGTCCGGATGGATCTACAGGACTTCTGCTGGTGGGTCCAGCCAAGCCTCTCTCCTGGATGTCCCCTGGGCTGGATTATTCTCACCACCCGGCCTTGCCTCAGTCTGCACCACCTGCCTAGAGATCCCTCTCTTTTTTACCACTGTGAAAACTGGCTTGAGGTGCCCCCAACCCCAGAGGGCTTCCTCCTCCTTCAGCCCACACAGAACTTTCCCCTCAGACCCAAGTTGCAGCCCCTCATGGGTTCCCTTCCTTGTCTCTGAGTGAGGCTCCTCTCATTTTATAGAGAGGTAATAATCATAGGCTCCTAAGGGTAGGGCTGTGTCTCCATCTTCTTGATTCCCAGACCAGAGCCTTCCCAAGGGCTGGGCAGAGATGCGGGGCTAAATAGAGTCTGATGCCAACCAGGCCTGCAGTGCTGAGGGACAGGAAGATGGGGGAAGAATGCTCACCACTCCCTGCCTGCTCCTGGCTAGGGCCCCACTGGCCGCCTCCACTCAGAGCAACAGAGAGCAGACACACAGCTGTTCCATCTGAGGCCCTGTGCCTTGGGCACTCCTGCCCCTTTGCACCCACCAAGGACCCGAGCCAGAGCCTCCTTCTCCCCACCAGGATATGCTCCCTTTCCTGAAGACCCTGCCAAGGAGGAACCTTGTCCTTCATGTCACCCTTGTGCCTCTGAGACCCAATCTAACCCTGACCACATGGCTCAACCCCAAAAGAACCTTTCCACACAGAGTCCCTAGAGGAAGGTTCATTGGAGCAATGCTTCTAAAACCAATTATTCTATCTAAAATTTGTAAAAAAAAAAACACAAACAAATTAAAAACATGACAACTTGGGAGAGATGATTTTAGCTTAAGTCCTATATAGGGGTATTTCTCTTCACAGTTTTAGCAAAATTTATGCACATAACATTTAACACTTGAAGACAGCTTCTCCTTTATTTCATTTTCTTTTTTTTTTCATTAAAATTGATCAACAAAACACAAAGCCATATGTGCCAACAGGAAAGCGCAATGTAAGAATTCCCGGCTGAGGGCTGGCTGGCTGTGCAGGAAACTGACCTGTGTCTATCCAGCTCTGGGCCTCTTGGGGCAACCTTGCCAGTCATGATGAACTGGGCCATTGCCTGACCCCTTTATCCTACAGACAAATGGCCTTCCAGGGCTGGGGTGAGACCTCAAGGTTCATTTCCACTCCTCACTTTTCCAGGGAAGCCCAGCCTGGAACCCGCCCTGTTTGGGCTTTGATTTGCTATGTGGGACCCAAATCAGAGGGGTCAGGCCAGGGGATGTTTTGCTCCAGATTAAAAATAAAAGCCAGAATGCATGCAGGGGGGATTTGTCTGTCAGAGATGGATTTTTGTTTATTCCCATAAGGTTTGATCTCATCCAGTCTACTTTCTTCCCAATCCCTCTCCTCGTCCCACTCCTGTTCAGCCCCCCTGGCTCCTTCTGGTTCTCATCAAGTACCCTCTCCCCTCCGTACCAATGTCACCTTGCCTCAGCAAAATTCCATGCCTCTCTCTCCTAGATCTCAAATCACACACAGAACGTTTTCATTTATTCAGTATTTCATTAATTCAAGAAACAGCTGGTGGATGTGATACTCTCACAGAGAAGACAAACCCATAAATAGATAACCAGATAAATAACTAAGATGAAGTCATAAAATACCAATACAAAGGGGACACACCAGGTGTGATGGTTCATTTTACGTGATCTGGGCCACAGGACGCCCAGATTATTGTTATTCTGGGTGTTTCTGTGAGAGTGTTTCTGGATGAGATTAGCATTTAAATTATTAGGCTAAGCAAAGCAGGTGGCCCTCCACAATGTGGGGTGGGGTGGTCATCCAGTAACTGAAGACCTGAATACAACAAAAAGACTGACCTCCCAGGAGGAACAGGTAGCTCCTTCTGCTGGACTGATGGAGGTGGGCACTGGTCTTTTCCTGTCTTTGGACTTGAGCTGAAACATCTGCTCTTCTTGGGTCTTGAGACTTCTGGCTTTCAGACTGGAATGTACAGTTAGCTCTCCTGGTCCTCAGGCCTCTGGGTTCAAACTGGAGCTATCCCATGGGCTTTCCTGGGTCTCTCCCTTTGCTGACTGCACGTCTGGGGACTTCTAAGCCACCATAGTCACATGAGCCAATTCTTTTTTTTTTTTTATTTGTTTTTTTTATTTTTGAGATGGAGTCTCGCTCTGTCTCCCAGGCTGGAGTGCAGTGACATGATCTCAGCTCATTGCAGCCTCCACCTCCTGGGTTCAAGTGATTCTCCTGCCTCAGCCTCCTGAGTAGCTGGGATTAAAGGAACACCACCACGCCCAGCTCATTTTTGACTTTTTAGTAGAGACGGGGTTTCACCATGTTGGCAAAGCTGGTCTTGAGCTCCTAACCTCAAATGATCTGCCTGCTTCAGCCTCCCAAAATGCTGGGATTACAGAGAGCTGATTCTGTATAATAAATCTGTTTACATCTATGTATCCTGTTGATTCAGTTTCTCTGGAGAACCTTGACTAATACAACAGGATCCTGTGGGAGAGAGTGGCCAGGTTGGAGGAAATAATTGAGCTGATGAGGAGAAATAGCCAGATGTTCAAAGAACATTTTAGGCACAAGCCATAGCATGTGCAAATGCCCTGGGATGGGAACATATTTTTTTCAAGAAACAGACAGAAGTAAAATACTATGAGTGCTTTCCATTTACCACCTGATGCCCAGAATGTCTTCATCTGAGCATATTCCTCACCTGAGGCATAGATGACATATTCTTAATGTGACCTCATTTTTAAATGTGCAGTATAGTCTGTTGTACTGAGTTAAACACTATAGGTAAGCACTTAGCAATTGAGAGTAAATGTAGATTTGTTGTTTTTCACAACAAACAAGGCAGTCAGGGATTCCTTGTTTACAAACTACTTTGCATTAATTAAATGCAATCTGGAAGTCATCTTGTCTCCTCTGTATCTCTCAGACCCCACATCTAATCTGTAAGCTAAGCCTGTTGGACTGCCTTTAGAATATTTCTACATTTAGAATATTCTCGCATCAACAACTGCTGCTACCAGCTTGGTCCCTCACCTCCAGGCTATGTGTGCCCCATCCCAAGTGACCCACGATACAGTCATTGGATCTTCCTTTTCAAATAAGAGTCAGATAATTAATACTACTTCTCAGCTCAAGAGCCCTACAAAGGACTGCCATTTCATCTAAGCATGAGCTAGAGCCCTAATGGTGGCTGTGAGACCCTACATGATCTAGCCCCATCACTTTCTGTCCCTATCTTGGGCGTTTTTTTCCAACTCCTGCCACTCCCTCCTCCACTGACCTACTGCTGTGCCAGGAACAGGTCAGGCCCACTTCTGCCCCAGGGCCTTTGCCTCTCTCCCTAAGATACTCTTCTTCTAGATTTCCCTGGCTCCCTCCATTTTAAAATCGTTGCTCAACCTCCCCTCAATGAGCCTGATCTTGTTCATCTTATTTACATTGCCACTGCCAGCTGCTTAGCTTGCTTCAGGTCTTCTGACCACGTTACTTTGTTCTATTCTTCTGTTCCCTGCAAATACTTCTGAAATAAAACATGATCTATATGTTCATGATGCTTTTTATTTATTGTTTGTCTTTCCACTAGAACGTTAAAGTATAGGGATTGTTTTCCCAGTTTTGTTCACTGTTGGCGTGTGTTCTCTGCTGAAGAATTTGAAGTTCACTGAAGGAACACTTGCCTGTGCATTTCTTGAGTATGTGTGAATTGCATGTTTTGCATTTCAGACTTGTGTGAAAGCTAAGGTAACAATACAGTGTACACGGGAGATGTGTACTGCTGCCGCCACCATGACTATTGAAGGAATGTTTGCAATGGGACAAATATTATACCAAATTATTGCCTGATTTTCTTTGTACATTTCAAACCCATCCTATTAGACAGACAGTGTTATCTCCCCCATTTCACAGATGAGCACATTGAGGTATAGAGAGGATCTACAACTTGCTGGTGGTCACTAAGTTGATGCTCTCAGTAGCAGAGGTTCAACCCAAAAAGTGTGACTTCAAACCTCTGCCCTAAATCTTGGTCGGCCGCCCTTCCAAGGGCACTATGATATGGAGGTAGCTGAGGGTAGGACTTGGGTGAAGTGTACCTCCAGACCAGGTCTCTCCAGAGATCTTCCTTAGTTGTCATGGTTGTTTTGGTGTCTCATGAAGCACCAGTATCCCCCCAACCATGCGACCCTCCATTAAAAGAGACCTATAAGGCCTGGAATGAACAAATGGGTCTTCACTGAGGAGAGGCTTGCATGGTTACTCAGATCTCTAATCCCTGAGCGGGGAGAAGATTTTGGAGAAATGGGACACTGGGCAGGGAACTCTGGCCTCTGTGGGGAAAGGGAAAGGCCTGGGGCAGAATGGACGGGGCTCTGATGGAAGGCCTTCTCAATACTGACATCACATTAATTCTGGTCCTGGTGCACATGGGCCCCACCCTACCAAATCCACTTGTACCCCACAGGGAGTATGGGGCCTTAGTTATTGAGCATAAATACCTTTTATAGGCCACTCTATCTTTTCTTTTGAAACAGGCCTAATTGTCCCATAGAACTGAGGTTTATGGGTTTTTTTCTTTTTTGAATAAACATAGAAATTCACCTTCCCTGTCTTAAAGCTTGAAACTTATCTTTGTCTGAGCTGATTCCTTTTCTCAGGAAACTGATTCTCAGGCTTCTAGATAGTATCACCACATCCAGACTCTGAGATTCCAGACTGCTCCCTAATTTCAGTTTTCCCACACATAGTTGCATTTCTTCCCTGCTATATAAACCCCTAATTTGAATCAGTTGGGAAGATGGATTTGGGACTTATCTCCCATCTCCTGGGCTGCATCATCTGAATAAAGTCTTCTTCCCTGGCAATACTCATTGTCTCAGTGATTGTCTTTCTGTGCAGGGAGTGACGTGATCTAGACCAAACCCCTGGCATTTTGGTAACACTGCCTTCAAGCTGTAGAGCAGGACAATGGCAAACAAATACCCTGGGGCTCAGAGAACCAGGCAAGGCTACCAAGCGGGGTACTGGCATCTCTCTTCCTCTTCCCCCATCACCTCATTTTTTCTACCAGGTGTACATTTTTTTTTACTGAGACCATTTTTCCTACCAAGTGTAAATTTTCTAATTTTGATCTGTTATACCTAAATTCCCTTTCTAAAAAATTTCTACTGTAAGAAACAAGTGGATTTCTCCATTGAAGGGTTCCACTGTAATTAAACTGATTGCTGAAAAAGCCATCATTCTTCTTTTAATAAGGCAATTTGCATATTCAATAACTTTAGCCTCACTTGCTGAAAGACAGTTTGAAAGTTTGTTTGTATATTCTCTCACTCAAATGTTTTCAGATTGCCTTACCTCGTTTCCATTAATGGGGTGATAATGGAAAGAAAATGCAAGAAAATGCAATTTTCTTTTAACAACAAAAAAATATTTACTTTGTTTTAAAGCACTACAATCAATAGACAACAGGGCCCCTGTGGGGAAACATCTTTTCAAAATCAGGTGTTTTGTAGGTTACTTTTAATTTCCTATTCATAAACTGATGCTTGCAGTCTAGCTGGACTTGGAGGAGTATGAGGGAAATATGGAACCCAAAGAATTACGGCTAATGAGAACAGATGGACCACAGGACCCAAGAGCATGTAGATGTGGGATGCTCTCTTTAGTTGCAGGAAGAATGGTTTGGTGAAGATAAGAATCACATTTGTTATGGGCTGAATGTAGGTCCCCCCCAAACCTCAAATCATATGTTGAAGCCCTACACCTCAACATGATGGAATTTGGAGAATGGGACCTTTGCGAGGCGATTAGGTTTAGATAAGGTAATGAGGGTAGAGCCCTGATGATGAGATTAGTGCCCTTATAAGGAGAGGAAGAGACTACCAGAGTTCTGTTTCCCCCACCAATCCCTATGTGAGGACTCACCAAGGAGGTGCTTGTCTGCAAGTCAGGAAGAGAGCCCTCACCCGAACCTGATCATGCTGTCACCCTGATCTCCAACTTGCAGCCTCCTGAACTGTGAGAAAATACATCCCTGTTGTTTAAGCCCCCAACACTCATCACATTTGTCCCCAGTCAGCAACAGTGACCTTCTTGCTAGTTTTGCTACTCCTGAACCCAAAATGAGGCTCCTTGGCTTTCAAAACATTCATGCTACATTTCACCTTGCTTGTTAGCCATTCAGCTAGACCCTGTTAGCAGTGCAGATGAAAAACAGCTGACTCCTGTCCGTGGACAAGATGCCAGAACCCATAAGATGGGTTATGTCAGCAGACTTCTCCCTGCAGAAATCCCCTGCCACTATGGTGTGTGAAGTCTCCACCCTGGCATGAAAACCCGGGACAGTTCTAGGGCAGCATATATCCTCATAACCAAATCCCAGATATTCCATCTGTCTTTGGAATTTTGCACATCGCTCAAAGGACATATGGCCAAGGGCTCACCCTTAATGACATTCTGGAAGATCACAGCATTGCTCGGTATTGCTGCGGCACAGACTCAGGGAGTCTGTGTCTCCAGGACCAGACACAAACCTACTTTTTTTCGTTGTGGTAAAACAGACGTAATAAGCAATTTGGCATTTTAACCATTTTTAAGTGTACAACTCAGTGGTATTAAGTGCATTCATATTGTTGTATAATCATCATTGCCATCCATCTCCAGAATCCTTTTATCTTCCCCAGCTGGAACCCTGTACCAGTAACCCTGTACCAGTAACCCTGAATTAAGCAGTAATTCTCCATTACCCCTTCTTCTCAGCCCCTGGGAGTGCTGTTCTATTTTGTCTCTATGGCATTTTGCCTATTTATTCATTTATTCATCTACCAATGAACACTTGAGTTGCTTCCATTTTGGTTATTGTGAATAATACTGCTGTGAACATGGGTGTACAAGTATCTCTTCAATTCTCCAGGGTATAGACTCAATAGTGGAGCTGCTGGGTCATATGGTTATTCTATGTTTAATATTTTGAGGAACGCCTGTACTGTTTCCACAGTGGCTGCACTATTTTACATTCCCACTGGCCTTTTGCTTTCTTTTTCTATGCTTGAACAACTAGTCTCTCTCTCTCTTTTTTTTTTTTTCAATGTCTGCTTCAAATAACATGAAGTCCACTGGGTGGAGTGACTATCTTCCCCAGCCCTGTGGTTCTCCCATTTCCAGCAACCTGGAGTGGGGATTTTTGTATTTATTTCTTTGTGGGGCTAATTTTTCAACATGTCTTCTTCGCATGTTCACATAAAGGACTGAATTTATAAAATAGTGGAGCCTTGCATGGAAACTCAAGCTTACGACAGTTGGATGCTTTTCTCTCAGGATGAGTTGCTTTTTATACACCCCAGATATCCAAGTACGCAGCAGGCCACAGACAACGTCCTACGGGGCTCAAGACCGGCTGGCCCAGGGCAAGACCTGGGTGCAGAACCTATCACATTCCACCAGGCCAAGATAGACTGAAAGGCACAGAGGGGAATGAAAGACATTGGCTAAGTGGTGTCAAAATCTAGGCTCTGTGCAGCTTCCATCCCTGCCTAAGTTGTGCCAAAAGACGTTGAGCTTGCTGGTGGAAGCCAGTGTCTCCTCTGACCCTTTGAGTTAGTCATGATAATAAGCTTCAATCTTCAGAGCTTATGGTGTTTGCCATTTTCCAAGTGGAATTCAGGCGCTTTGCTCTCTCCAATTTCTAGCTTCGGCTCCAGTTGTTCAGTAATGCAATCCTGAAAGGGTGAATTTGGACAATCGCAGCTTGGCCATTTTGAGCACATATGCTAGAACTAAGTCTTTTTGGCCCAGCTGTAGCTTGAATCTAATGAAAATGACAGATAATGCAGTGCTCTGTGTGCCTGCCAAAAAAGAGGATATTTCCCATGAGATAGCACCTGGTGATGCAGAAATAGACACTATAGATTTGTGATTGGCTGGTGCGTACGCGTATTCATATCTAGCCTGTATTATCAACCACACAAGATCACATCTTGGATAATAACAGCAACAATGGCATGCATAAAAATTACTGCAGCAAAAAGGAAAAAAAATACTAGATCAATTATGTCAATTATGCACGAGTACTTTTTCCCCTCACAGTTTTAACACTGGGAAAAGGTGGCATCTATCTCTGATCTAATTATTCACTTGCTTATTTGTGGGTTCCCCCCTCTTTGCGCTCTCCTCTTTTACAGGCAGATATAAAAGAGCTCTCTTTTAGAAACACACCGTGGACTCAAACGTGCCTACATACATATGTGACTTACATTTGAGCAGTTGAATAATCAGTAACTTGAAAGTAAAGAGGAAACGCCTCTGCGTGTTCTAAAGGGAAGCGATGGGAGGGGTATATACTGAGATGACCTTACCTTAGAGCAAAAACGCCATCAGCCTCGAGAAGTGTCATAAATTAAGTTGCTATTTAAGCCCTGATTCTAGTAAAAGGGTCCAAATTTCCAAGGTGCCTTTAATGACTCTGTGCTCAGTGACAATGAAGTATTTCTTTAACAGACTGCCACTGAGCAAACATAAAAAATGTGTGGCTCTGGAAAGAGAGCTTGCTATTTTCCTTTTTTTCTTCTCCTTCCTTCTTCCTCTCTACCCTCTTTTTACCATCCTTTCCTGTTGCTCTTTCTTTGGCCTTCCCTTTAGAGATGCAGTTGAAAACCCTCAGCACACAATCTCAGAATGAGACAAGGGTGGAATTCTGGCAGTCTGTGTTCAAGTCTTGCTGGACTTGCTCTGTGACCTCGATAAAGGTCTGCAACCTCACCATGGACACACAAAACACTGTTACACCATCGTTAAAGTGAGGGGGCTTGAATTGGATGTTCTCCCAGGTCCCTTCAATCTCTCAGATTTGAAGGAAAGGGTAATTTACCTAGGCTAGCTTAGGAGGAAGGTGATTTTGAAAGAGAAATACAAAATCGTTAAGCAGATCAGTAAATTTGATAATGAATTGTTTCAATTACATTCAGGTGGCAGCAGATGTTAAATTACTTTAGCAGAACCAAGCTTAGAGGTTTGTGGTTTACTTTTCTCATTTAAATATATAGATGCAAAGGAAGAAATCACATTTCCAGTCCATCTTCTCAAAAAGCCCTACTGCGTGAAGCCCCGTAGCCTAACTTCTGTTGGTCGGGAGATCAGCAACGTGGGGCTCTAGTCTCAGCTCCACTTCCCAAAGATTGCGTGTACTCTGGGTGGAGCCTGCCCCTTTTTGTGCTAAAGATCTACCACCTATAAATGAGGGATAGACTCACCTCTGGCCCCAAAATGTGCCATGCTTCCTTGTACTGTCATCTACCTTTGCCTGCCTTTGAAAATATATATCTCAAGTATATTTGTGTTGAGCATATAGTACTTTTCTTAAGCACGTGGCTTGTGAGTTCCTGTGGGACTGGATCTTTTTGCATGCCATAGGGGGACATAGTCTTCTGGGGAAGCTTATGATGATATTGGTTGTAGCAGTTGCAGGGGTGAAAAGGGATGATAGAAGATGGACGTTTCATCCCTGCACCGGCATCTTGACTGCCCTAGACAGACTTCCTATGAACCCCAAGACTGATATGATCCCCAAAGGGTCATGCTCATCAGTCCAGTTGACCCCAGGAGAGGCTGGACTCCAGCATCCAGTGGAGGAGGGATATATGGCATCTCGGTCCCAGAAGGCATCTCTCCATCCTCTCCCTTCTTGGCTGCCGCCTTCCTGGGAGCCAGTTGCTCCAAGGCCTGGTTCTAGAATGCCCTACACAGGATAGGCACAGTGCAGATGCCACCTGTTCCCTCTCCCTCAAAGTCCCCACTCCCTCTCCAGGCTCCCTGCCCTGCCGCATGGAACAAAACCACGCTAGGCTGCTGAGCTCCTGAGACAACTGCCTCTTTAAGAACTTATCTCATATTTTCAGAAATTGACTGTGAAAATTCTAAGTAATGGTGTGACATGATCACACTCACTTTCTGTAGTTAATCCTTCACGAGGGTCAGGTGCCCCTCTCTTCTCAGTGGCTCATTTGATTGTCACCTACCTTGCACAAAACCTCCCAGCCCCGAGCACTGTCTGGTGGGTTGACAGGCAGTCAGAGTGCTGAACGCTGTGCAGGAATAACTGAATTAGAAAAAAGCTGCTGGCGCTGTAATAAAGCGTTTAATGGACAGACAGCCTCTCTTGCCTTCCTTGGGGTAACACTAAATCCCTTTTTATTGTAGTTTGCACAGATGTTAGTGAGTTATCCATTTCTCTAATCATACTAGAAGTCGGCACATCCATCTTAAATAAGAAGACCAGCCCACTTGCTTTTACAGAGTCCTTTTTCTAATAAACTTGTGTCAGTTTCAGGTCAGTTTTACCAATACAAATAAAATTCAAACAAATAAAAAGTATATTGTCTCATGATGAGATTTATGTAATTATGTCCCTTAGGTCACTTTAAATTTACACAGGGAGTTACACCCTGCATAGTCCTTATTATGGCCTGGATTTTTCTCTGATTCGGGGACACACAAAAACACCCACCCACAGAGTTTACAATGTTGGATCTCCCCGGGTCAGGGCAGAGCCTTTGGTGCAGAACATCCCCTTGTTTATGTCCGAGGGCTGAGCTGGCCTGTGGGTGAGCTGCACTCAGGTCTTCTCTGAAGCCATCCCCATGAGGTCACAGTTATTGTTTTTTATTTATTTTATTTTTGGATGACTTCTTTTACATCCAATCTGTGCTCTAGGTAGGCCAATGTTCTACCCCTATTGTGGTCTTATAGACCACCCAAAGATCTTTTTGCAAAAGAAAATTTTGCAAAAGAGGTTCCTGTCATGAAAAAAAAAAAATGTGTTTTTTAAAAGGACACAGTGGGGAAAAAATCCTACACACCAAGGTGCGCCCATCTGCAACTTCTGTGGACCTGGGAAAGGTCACCTGAAGTTCAGGCCAGGATAAATAATTGCTGTGGTGAGGGTTCCTTTTTTCCTTTCCATGGAGTTGATGGGTTCACAGCGGTAGCTGAATCTTGATAGATTGGCAGACGCTGAAAGGAACTGCTAAGCGGTGACCGGGGCAGGGCTGCACTTCAGTTCTCAGGGCAAAGGGTGGGCAGCGGAGATTCCGGGGCTGGGTGGACGACAGGGGCCAGGTGACAAAGCCGCCTCTGTCCCTGCACAGAGCAGGAACAAACGCTGGCCCTGGCATCGTCCCCGGGACGAGCTCGGCAGGGTGGGCTCTCCACCACCACTGAGGCCCGAGGCTGCCGCTCGCTTTTGTGCACAGAATTACTGCTCTCTGGGGTCTCCCCTGCAAGTGAGAAGGCTGTCTCTGTTGTGTTTCCTGGTCCAATCGGCCACTTCATAAATCAAAGACGATGGGTGGTGCATTAACCATTTGATGTCCTGTTGCAAAGAGAGAAAACCACCGTAGCAGCCACAAAGGGAGAAGAGGAGGAGAGCTTGGTGGGAGCTGTACCTCACACTGGGGAGAGCTGCTGGAACAGGAGCCTTCATGCACGCAGCGTCCTTAAAATCTTTGAATTCCCTGGCTCACTCGCCCATCATTCTGCCAAAACTGAGGTCCAGAGAGGTCGGCATGACTTGTGTAAGCTCCATCAAACAAGAGGATGGAGAAGCTCAGACTGGGACCTGCGGCTCTGGCTCCTAGCACAGTGCTCCTTCATTCACTCACCATTCATTCATTTATTCAACAAATGTGTATGGAGTGTGTGCTCTGTGCCAAGCACTGTGCTAGGCTGTAGGTGGCTGCCAGGGAAATATTTAGAACAGTGTCTAGCATTTCACGTTTATAAAGAAATGTTAATGTTTCTTTCCTTGGTTATTAATGAATAAGTATGCAATCCTGCATACCTGAGATTTCTATCCTTCCAGGGGCTCTTGTTAGGCTTCTCTCAGGGGTCCAGGTCAACAGCACGTCCCCGGAATTTGCAGTGCAGGAACAACGGGGCATTCAGCTTCTATGGGCAATAGTGTGATGTTCTGGGTCGATGGCCTGAGAAGCTCTAAAACAGCCACCTGGCTGGTCTTGCTGTCTTTCCTGCCCCTCCAATGCCTGTCCCCTTTACTGCCCTCTAGACCACTGGCTGTCCCTGACCACCAAAAAGGTGTCGGGGTCAAGGGTCTGGACTCTGGAGCCAGCTGCTCACATGAGACTCCTAGCTCTACCACCTGCTCACTGTAATCACCAACTTGGGGACATTACTTAGCTTCCCTGCACCTCAGCTTCCTCAGTGTAACATAGGGATGATAAACATGCACTTACTTCTTAGGATCTTGGGCAAATTGAGTGAGAAAATGCCCATGAAGCAATTAGGAGGGCGCCTGGTACAGGGTAAGCCCCCAGTATATACGTGCAGCTCTTCTTGATGGGATTATTGGTGCCCAATCACCCCTCTGAGCTGTGTGCCCTAGCCTGTCCTTTTAATCTGTGTTCCTCAATGGGGCCATAGTCATCTTTCTTGTTCTTTGTTTCGAGACACAGTTCCACTCTGTCGCCCAGACTGGAGTGCAGTGGCACCATCTCAGCTTACTGAAACCTCTGCATCCTGGGTTCAAGTGAGTCTCATGCCTCAGCCTCCCGAGTGTCTTGGATTACAGGCAAGCACGACCACACCTGGATAATTTTTGTATTTTTAGTAGAGATGGGGTTTCACCATGTTGGCCAGGCTGATCTCAAACTTCTGACCTCAAGTGATCCGCCCACCTCGGCCTCCCAAAGTGCTGGGATTACAGGCCTGAGCCACTGTGCCCAGCCACCATAGTCATCTTTTAAAGCATCTTACCAATAATTGTACTCCCCACTGCAACGGTCATGCCTCCCTATTCTCCACTACAGAATAAATCTGAGTTCTAAAAATTGGCATTCAAGGCCCTTTATAATCAGATTTCATCTTATCTTTCCAGCCTTAGTGCTACCAACTCAACCTCAAACCCTGTGCTTTAGCTTATCTGGCCCCATCCATCCATCTATCCATCTACCCTCCCACCCATCTACTCATTTAAACATGCACACCCATGTTTCAGACTGATGAAATAGGCCAAAGATTACATTCTTTTCCAACAAAGCTTATCCTTTCTATAAGGCCCACTAGTTTACCTCCTCTTGGCATCCTTAAGAACACACCTGAGTTCATCTCCCCTGGTTTCACAGCTTCATGTCCCAAGGCTTGGGTGTAAATTGTAGCTCCTAGGAATGTTAAGAATATCAGTTTCCTTCTCTAGATAATGAGAGAGACCTACCTTATTGGCTGCTGTGTGATTCAGTGGGGCACATATCAGCTTTAGCACAGGACCTGAGACAAAGTGGGTCCTCAAAGAACTGGAATTATTACATTACTTCCCAAGCTTTCCAGGTCTTGGGGTCTCTCTGAGTGCCCATGGCACTTATGTTGACACCCCTGGCTGTGCTATGCTATGGTTCCTTGTTATCTCCCTACTTTGGGTTAATCTTGCCTAACCTAATGTATGCTGAGCACATAGTAGATGCTCAAGAAAACATTTGGTTTAGGGATAACAAAGAAATTTCACAGCACTTGTTAACTTTGACCTATTGTGAGTACCTGCATAGAGAGCTGAGTTGACAAGGATTCTGAGGCTTTGCCTGATCTTAGTGGTAAAGAAATTTCATGATCAAAAAATGATGTGTGCTGTGAGGTGGAAAAGGAAAGAGAGGCAAGACTCCAGCTCTCCATGCCCCCGGAAAATCCAAGAAAGTCTGAAAAAAGCCATCATCCATTTACTCATTCATCCATTCAAGTGTTTGAAACAAATTTGGGCAGGCCAGGAAATAATTTCCACCTCCTCTATTTGCAAGACTAACATAAATGATTGTTTCATGTGACAGCGCAATAATAGCAACATTTCCATTATCCATTCAAGAGTGATGTTATCACTTTCCGAAAAAGTATTGAATGAATACTATACTTTAAATTCTACCTGATTATAATTAGATTATAATTAAATTTTTTAAAGTATTTCATCCGTACTGAGTACCTACTGTGGGCCAGGCACTGTGCTGGGTTGCTGGGGAAAAAGTGATCAATAGGACACACAAGGAACTCACAGATCCTTGGAGACTAAAATCAGGGGAGCAAATAACGAAGCTTCAAATCACCACATTGGCTTCACTACCTAATTATGTGCGAGCGCAGCCACTGATGAGTTCCCTGGGCTCTAAAATACTCACCGGGTGCCTCAGCTAGACATATATGAAAGTGACCTACAGATATCAGGAGATAACGACCCATGTTGGTGGATGGCAGGGGTCAGGAATATGGCCAGTGGGCCACATCCAGGCCCATCGCCTGTTTTTGGAAGAGCGTCACTGGAACACAGCCATGCCCCTTCATTTACATATGGCCCATGATTCATGCCCTACAATGGCAGAGTTGAGTTGTAACAGAGACCGTGTGACCTGCAGAGCCAAAAATATTTACTATCTGGCCCTTTACAGAAAGGGCTTGCCACAGCGTGGCTAAGGAACAGAATGGGCTGGTTCTAAAAATGCAACTGCACATCTGCCTGATTGGATCCTGCACATCAGGGCCCAGGAGGTGGCCCAAAGGTGCTGAGGGGAAGGGTGACCCAGAGGGGTTTCCAGATATTAGGAAATGCAGATGCGACTCAGAAAACATCTCTTATGGAGGAAATGTTGTGTGTGCCTGAGGGAGGTCAAGTAAAGAGTGAATTCTAAAGAGCAGAAACTGTGGGACTCATATCCCTAAAACTGTGAATCCCATATCTCTAAAACTGGTGATGTTAGCATAGGAAAATGCAATTAGGGCATTCCAAATTATATCTATGCATGTACTTCTGTTTAAAATCTCAATTATTTATTTATCTAAAATATGTTGTTCTGCCTTAACTTTAGTCCCTAGTTCAGAGTTGTCTGCTAGTAAAATATAATTCTAGTTATGTGAGCTCCTTAATACTGGAGTGGGGTTTGGTTAAATACACTGTAGGAAACCATACCACTATCAGGCATCCAGAATCTAGGCTCACCAAAATAATTTTTAAAATGTTTTTCTTGGTGGTATGGATGTACTTTTATTATGTGTTTATACACATACAGAGGCATTCATATATGTGTGGTGATCAGGAATTATTCCATGTGAAATACACACGCGCACACACACACACACAAAGATATATAAATGAATGTTAAATAAAATTTAACTTTAGAACTATGTAAGGAAATCTTGAACTGTAGAGATATTTAAGAGAGAAAGAGTTGGGTAAAATAAGTGAGAAAGACAAGGAAATGCATGACAAATTTACATGTGCATACAGGCATACGTATATCAGCATACAGAAAAAGATATTTAAAGCATATATATATTCATTTGGACATATACAAAGTAGAGATAAGTATAGAGATATTTAAATTGTGTGTATATGTATGTGTGTGAATGTGTGTGAATGTGTATGTGTATGTGTGTATGTGTGTGTAGGTGTGTGTGTGTGTGTATATATGTGTGTGTATGTGTGTATGCATGTGTGTCTGTGTGTATGTATGTGTGCCTGTGTGTTTGTGTGTGTGTGTGAATATGTGTGTGGCTAAACTGTCCCTTTCCTTCAAGACCTTAGGAGCTGAGGCCTTTCCCTGCAGCTGCTGGACTCCTGCTGCTGTCTGTCTGGTGGGAATTAGTCACACGTGGAGCTTAAAAAGTGAGCCAGACTCAAATACCCATAAAGCATTTGGAGGGATGCCTCAAGACAGAGTATCCAGGGGAAATTCGCTTTATGGCTGGGAGTTATATACCTGGGTTGTCACTCTGAAGAGCTGCACAAAGAAGAGGTGTCTTTTGTAGTTTCTTGGCAGAGGGGCAGGTAGACCCCAAAGCGTTGTTGTTTTTGCCAGTTGTGTCTAAGAACAGCACCCTTCATGCATCTTACAGTGCAAACTGATGTCTAACACGTGCACACCACCTAGAGGGAGGCCTCCAGAGTCCACAACCTGTGCTCCTACTTGTTGGCTGTGTGACTTCGGCAAATTACTTAACCTACCTGTGCCTCAGCAACTTTACTTGCAATACGTAAAGAACAACAGTACCTGTCTCAGGGTTAATATAAAGATGAAACCAACTGATATTTAAACACAAGGCCTGGCCCATTGTAAGCCCTCACTAAATGTGAGCTATCGTAGTGTTATTTATTCGTGCGGGTGGAAGTGTGTTTTGCTATCTTCAAGAGCAACTCTCTGGAGTGTGGTGGCTCACACCTGTAATTCTGGCACTTTGGGAGTCTGAGACAGGAGGATTGCTTGAGGTCAGGAGTTTGAGATCAGCTTGGGCAACATAGTGAGACCCCATCTCTATGAAAAAATAAAATATTAGCTGGGCATGGTGGCATGCAGCTATAGTCTCAGTTACTTGGGAGGCTGAGGTAGGAGGATCACTTGAACCCAGGAGCTTGAAGCTGCAGCGAGCCATGATTGTATTGCTGCACTCCAGCCTGGGTGACAGAATGAGAACCTATCTGAAAAAAAATAAAAATAAAAATAAAAAAGTGACTTCATAAAAAGTCTTTTTCTTTCAATTAACATTCCTTACCATCAAGGTACCTTATAGTTGGTGAAGCACATTCACATCTTGAAGCAGTGATGCCCAATAGAAATAGAATGGGAGCTTCATGGACAACTTTACATTTTCTTATAGCCACATTAAAAAGGTGGAAAGAGACAGGTAAAATGAATTTTAATAAAATATTTTTATTTAGCTCAATTGTGATAGCCAAAATAAAGACCTCCCTGAAGGTGTTCAAAACCTTTGTTTCATGGCAAAAGAGCACTGAAGTTGCAGATGGAATTAAGTTTGCTAGCCAGCTGATTTTAAGATAGGGATGTGATCTAATCTGTAATCACGAAGGTCCTTAAAAGTAGAAGAGGGATGGCTGGACATGGTGGTTCATGCCTGTAATCCCAGCACTTTGTGAAGCCAAGGCAGGTGGATTACCTGAGGTCAGGAGTTCGAGACCAGCCTGGCCAAAATGGTGAAACCCCCATCTCCACTAGAAATACAAAAATTAGCTGGGTGTGGTGGTGGGTGCCTGTAATCCCAGCTACTCAGGAGGTTGATGCAGGAGAATTGCCTGAACCCAGGAGGCAGAGGTTGCAGTAAGCTGAGCTCATACCACTGCACACCAGCATGGGTGACAAAGCCAGAGTGAGTCTCAAAACAAACAAACAAACAAACAAAAAAACAAACAAACAAACGTAGAAGAGGGAGGCATAAAAGAAAGCAAGAGTGGTGCCATGGGAGAAGGACTGAAGTGTCATCTGTATTTACAGCCACTCCCCATTGCTTGCATTACTGCCTGAGCTCCACCTCCTGTCGGATCAGCAGTAGCATTCGATTCTCATAGGAGCACCACCCCTATTGTGAACTGAGTATGTGAGGGATCTAGTTGCATGTTTCTTATGAGAATCTAATGCCTGATGATCTGTCACTGTCTTCCATCATCCCCATATGGGGCCACCTAGTTGCAAGAAAATGAGTTCAGGGCTCCCACTGATTCTACATTATGGTGAGTTGTAGAATTATTTCATTACATTATTACAATGTAGCAATCACAGCAATAAAGTGCACAACAAATGTAGTGTTTTCGAATCATTCTGAAACCATCCCCAACTCTGGCTCGTGGAAACATTGTCTTCCACAAAATCAGTCCCTAGTACCAAAAAGGCTGGGGACCACCATTCTAGAGCCTCCAGAAAAGAATGTAGTCCTGATGACATCTCAATCTTATCCCAGTAAAGCCTGCATTAAACCTCTCACCTACAAAACGGTGAGATAACAAATTGGAGTTGTTTCAAGCCACCTACTTTGAAGTAATTTTTTACAGCTGCAATAGTAGACTAATCCACTGGTATACCAAAGATGATCATTTTAACCTGCCATGGATAGGATGAATTGTTAATGAGATACATATTTTTTTTTCTGTATTGCCCTTGAGATCCGGTGTGTGTTTTACATTGATAGTACATTTTCTTTCGTCCTAGCCACATGTCGAGTGTTCAATAGCCACATGTGGCTAGAAGCTATGGTTTTGGAGGGCACAGACTTAGATAAATCCCACATTTTTAAGTGGTGATGTCAGCAGTAGGAAAATACAAGTAGGGCATTCCAAATTATATGTATACCTATAGTTTTGTCTTCAATCCCAATTATTTATTTGTCTGAAATACGTTGTTCTGCCTGAACTTTAGCCTTCAGGTCAGAGTTGTCTGCCACGTGCAGTTGACAAATTTGTTCATTGTACCAAGAGAGTGACCACAGGGTGAGGCGGGGCTGGGAAGAGTGGTCTTAGAAGCAGCCTATGCCTCAAACACCGAAACCTGCATCCTGTGGACTCTGCCTACCTCCCTTGGGAGCATAATGTTGTTATATTTATTCCAAGTCTATGCAACAGAAGGAATAAATCATTATCTTTGCATAGACTTTGATTCCCTTCAGCCCCAGTCCATTTTCCTTGGGCCCTCCCATAGGCGATTAGAATCATGAAATAGGTTGACACCTTCCAGCCCATCTGTGCCACTTTCCTGTACTTAGGTATATAGCCATATATGTTTGTGTTTAATTCGCATAAACAGCATCATGGCATTTTCTGCTATAATCTACCCTTTTCCTTCAACATTTTTTTTTAATTGGTGATCTATGAAGCTCTATTTTAAAAAGAACCAGCACAGCTATTCTGTAATGGGCTAGATTGTAACTACTTCGGGGCATTTAGGGTACATATGGCTCTTATAGTATCTATTACAACTACTGAGCAAACCTTTTAGAGCAAAAAGTGGCCACAGACAATATGTGAGTAAATGAATGGGTATCTTCTAATAAAACTTTATTAACAAACACAGGAGACAGACAAGATTTGGCCTGCTGGCCACAGTTTGCTGATTCCTACTCTAGTTCATCATTTTAGCTGCTACTTAGTCTTTTACTCTTTGAATATAGCAAGATTTGTTTTATCTACTGTTCTAGTGACAGTAAATAGCTTGCCATCATTTTCTTGTATTACAAGCACCACTATAACACATTTCATGGACTGGTTTTCCTGTGTACCCACCTGCAAAAGAGTTTCTTTCAGTTAAATTCCCACAAAAAAAGTGCTGGGTTAGAATGTCAATATATGTTCAATTCTATACCTAGGGCCTCATTGCTCTCTGGAATGGTTGTATCAATTCATCACCCTGCTCTCAGGCAAGAAAGTGCCTATTTCCCCTTCAGTCTCATCGCTGCTGCATGAGGGACTCCTGGGCCTGGCCACATCGGGCAGCAGAAGTGGCCCGCCAGCCCCATCCCCACGCACCCAGCTACCTTCTTGGTGCCATAACTTTTTGCTTAGGGGGAAGTCAATTCTGTAGGTCATGATTAAGGAAGGGACCAGGATCGGCTGCCTGTGTTAAGCCATGACACTTATTCAAAGGATAAACTTTCATTTCATCACATCTTGTTAAGCTTAACTCACAAAACATATTGCACTTTATCTTAAGAAAAAAAAAAATCCATGAACCACTTGGCTTTGATACTGATGACCCCGGGAACGATTTTGCAATGCAGGAAATCAATTTCCTGGCCTTATAACATCATTTCCAGAGGTGTGATCACCAGAAAAGATGGTGCTCCCGTAAAGATCTTTGCACTTCTGCGGGTGGATAATGATCCAGAAGTCAAAGCTTCTTCACTTTAAATAGATGCCCTGGGTGGCTGATATCTGCTCCTGCTCCTGACCAACCAAAACTGGTGCCAGTGGGAGGTCTTATCCCACTGATAATATCTTGTTTTGTTTATAGGGAGAGCAAAGAACTGTGGGCATCAGTATTGGGAAGACCTACCGCCTTTAGGAAAAGACAAGATATTTGGAGACTGGAATTATTATTGTTATGCAAGTGCTAAAAGTTTTCTCTGTCTGCTCCTAGCTATTCTTTCAGTTAACAATATTTATTGAATATCTATTACGTTCCTGACACTATTCCAGGTACTCATAATACATCACTGAATACAACAGACAGAGTCCTGTCTTCTTGGAGCATACATTCTAGAGCATATACAATAAACAATAAGCAGAATACGCAAATTAACATTGGCCCATCTGTTTTTATTGTGCTTCTTCTATAATATGTCCCAGGAGCTCAGGTTTTCACAACACGGTCCCTGACCTGAAGAAAGAGGCACACATTCCAATAGTTGAGGCAGATTGGTTAACAACAATAACAAAAGCAAAGCAATGTGATCATTAGATCATTATTCAGGGTATATTCTTATTGTGCATCAAATGTCACAAAGTATTTATTATTCCCAATGGTGTCACTAAGGGACTTGTGAAAGGTTCTCCTCCAGGAAGCTGGGGAAGGCCCCTTGCTCTCTGAGGCCATTAGATCAGTATCTTGGAAAACAAAGTTAGAGGGAAATGGAGGGGAGCATTTAGGGCAGGGAAACCTCAGGTGGAAACAAGTATAGGCTAGGAAGGCAAGATAGAAGTCAAGTTATCAGGGGCAGACGAAGGCGAGAACTTGGGTGTGTGTCTGAAAGCCATCTAAAGTCCTATGGTGAGCAATGGTAAAGGACGTCTAATCTAAAATGCTTCCAAAATAAAGGGGCACTAATTTAAGAGAATGATCTGGGCCCTGAGGCCCTAGAAGCCTGCCTGACTCACAGTGTGCTTTCAATAGAAATTTATCACATGAACGCGTGAACGAGCGCCCAGGCTACAGAAAGATATGTCCTCAAAATGCAAGTCACAATTATTCCATTTTCCGATGGGATGGTCACTTTCCTACAATGAAGCTGTGTTTGGAAAGCCTGGCAAAGAAACAAATTAGATTTATGGCTATACCTTTGTTTCAAAAATGCTGTCATCTTGAAGGCAGAGTTCCAGCATCCCTTATGTAATGTTCTGCTCCCTGTCAGAAGGGGTTATCTAAGGCAAGTAAGAGAGCAGGGTACAAAGGATTCCAGGAGAAATATTCCTTGTCCAAGTAACATAGTCCCAGGGAGAGCATGGGATCACATCTAGATGAGGCCAGATTCAATGTTCAGGCCGCTGTGAGGACGGGGCTGATGGAGAGAGTGCGGGTGACTGGTTCGCTAGCTCTGCTTTTCCACCCATTTGCTCTGATTCCAGACAGGGCTAGTCCTTCTCTTTGGAATTATCTCCAAGAACCACTGTTGAAAGATGCTTTCAGGACTTCTCTTCCCAAGTGGGAGAACAGAGGCAAGGGGTTTCCCCTCAGCAAGCCTGGCATCTTTACCTGTGAAGTGGGGACACCACGACCATGAGGACAAAATGAGACAACACATGGCAAGTGCCGAGTAAGGGTCCTGGCCCTTATAATAGAGACAGGAGGCAGCAAGCGTCCCCCCACAAAACCCTGCCTTCAAGCCTAAAACAGCCTGAAGGCTAAAAAACCAGATTTCAGGTCTCAATTGAAGCCCACACTTTCCTGATTCTCTCTGAACAGTGCCCACCTGCACACTGGGAGGATGGGATGGAACCTTGGGAAGTTCAAGCCATTTGCGGTGATGGGAGTCTGGCCTCTCCTGTTTCTGGGAGGTGACCTGAGATTCAATCTGTGAGATTGGGGCCTATTAACATGAACCCCTCTTGCTTTGCTGAGAGTCTTTTTCCTTTTCACCCAATAAACTCCATTATCCCCAGCCCTTCAAAGGGTCTGCCTGGCTGATTTTTCCTGGTCATGTGACATGAACCTGCTTTTTTTCTACAACACTTAGTCAGGTGATTCTCTTCTTTATTCCCTACTGTCCACTGAGGAATGAAGGACAGATGTCCTGGCTTGGACATGGGTATAATATCTACCTTGGTCATTTGGGCCAATTCAGTGTCTTGGGTACAGGGTCATCCATCTGGGGGACTGGATGTCATGAAGTTGAGTCAGAGAAAGATTATGTGTGGACTTGCTATTGTTGCACTGCAAGCAAATACACCATGTCAGTGGCACACAACAATAAACATTTCTGTCATTCCTGTGGCTGTGGGCTGGCTGGGGCTCAGGGCACCTACGGTGGGGCTCTGCTGGGTGGCTCTGCTGTCAGTGTTTGGTGCTCTCTTCCTGGGCCCTGCAGGCAAGCCCAGGCATGTTCTTTTCATTGTGATGTCAGAATTACAAGAAATGAGCAGAAACATGCAAGTTCTCTTAAGGCTGAAGTTCAGAACTGGGATACCGTCACTTTCTTCTCATGCTATTGGCCAAAGCCAGTCTCCTGGTCAAACATAAGAGTGAAGAAATTTGCTCCACCCTTTAATGGGAAGAACAACAGACTCATAAGGCAAAGTGCTAAACACAGGGCTAAGGCTGAGAATTGGGGCCAATAACTCCATCCACCAAAGGTGATATTTTTGTAATCTCTTTATTAAATGAATTATGTCAACACACTTACTAGACTAAGGGAGGGAAAATTACCTAACAGTCAACAACCATATTAGGCACATATTTAGTCATTTACTCAACAAATATTTATTAGATACTCACTCTGAGCCAGGCACTGTTTTAGGCCTGTGCTACCATAGCAAACAAGAAGGACAAAGCTCTTCCTCTGGAAGACAATAAATAAGTTAATAACAACAACAAAAAGTTTAATTTATGATAATACAAAATAAAACAAGAAGTCAAGTGATAGCAACTATGTGGTATGTGGAGTACCTTTAAATAGTGAGAAATGTCTGTTCAACAAACTATGGATGATATTTATCAAACACCAATCAGACATCACCATCTGATGATCATAGAGTTTCTTATTCTGCCAAAATTGCAATGGCATTTTATTCTCAGCTTAAATGACTGTCCTTCCACTCCTCTCTCTATAAGTAAGATGAAGGAGAGGGAATTAATTTTACATATAGTCTTTCTCTTTTGTAGAATGTTTCACCAGATTTTAGAAGACTTATAGTCTAGAATGTACATTTATTAGTAGGAATCCTGAGTGCCATGTTATATTTTTTCCTAAACATCTTTTTGATGAACAGTAATCACGGTAGAAAACTGGCCTTTAGGCCAGGCGCGGTGGCTCACGCTTGTAATCCCAGCACTTTGGGAGGCCGAGGCGGGCGGATCACGAGGTCAGGAGATCGAGACCACGGTGAAACCCCGTCTCTACTAAAAATACAAAAAATTAGCCGGGCGTAGTGGTGGGCGCCTGTAGTCCCAGCTACTCGGAGAGGCTGAGGCAGGAGAATGGCGTAAACCCAGGAGGCAGAGCTTGCAGTGAGCCGAGATTGCGCCACTGCACTCCAGCCTGGGCAACAGAGCGAGACTCCGTCTCAAAAAAAAAAAAAAAAAAGAAAACTGGCCTTTATACATCAGTATCTTATGTCACACAGTATCATCAACTTTATGCAACACCCAACCATAGTAAACAGCTGAACTCCAATGGCAGGATTAGTATGATTCTAACCAGAGTTCCTGATCCATGAAACCATCCAGTGAGATAATTACACTGAGAAATGAGTCATCTAAAAGACAGCCTAAATGAAGTTGCTATATTGGATTATTCAAATGCTTAACAATAGTCAAGTATTTGTTGGCTTGACAAATCCATTGATATATTTGATATTATAAAATATCCACCTGAATACTGGCACTGTGTGGGCCTAATCATGGCTTCACAACTTTGGGTCCATTAGGACTTTGAGTTGCTTCTGTTCAAGGCATGGGTCTGGTGATGGTGCCTTGGATGCCTCTCCATTGGGTTCTGTAAGGTCCCTGGAGCTGCTGTTAACAGTGGAGGTGGTTCACAGCAAGGAAGCAAAGAGGAAGTTAGGATCAGGAATGGACTGGGCACTGGACATGGTTAAATTCTGCATTTTTCCATGACAGGATAATCATGAAGGTTCTACTCCACCCCTAATCAGGAACTCTAGCTCCCCGCAATGACACTGGCTCTTCCCAGGGCCCTAGAGCTCTGGCACTCTATGAACATCCTTTGTGAGGTCCAGCTGCTTGAATACTCAGTCATGTTACAATTATATTGTCTCAAAGCCATGAAAAGGCTCTGAACTCAAGAGGATGTCTTCCACTTATGGTATTTATTTATTCTTCTTCCTTTCTTTTCTAATCACCCTTGAAACGGCAATCCTCCCACCTCACCCCTTCCACATATAGCATCTCCAACTCTGAATAATCAGCGAAAAGGAAAAACGAGCTTTCTGGGATGGGCTGACAAAAAACAGAAGCACCTTCCACATAAACATGCACACACACACACACACACATGCTCACATATACACATATTTTTGCATGAGTTTGGTTCCTGCCTATTGGAATGGAAAGACACAGTAATATGGAACCATCCATCCCATTCCTGAGACCTAGGACATTCTAGGCAAAACCCAGTGGTGCGATGCTTTTTTCTTTTCTTTTTTCTTTTTTTTTTTTTTAAGCAGAATTCTTCATCTGTAGAACTGTCTAGCGAGAAATTTACAGGGAGAATTGACTCTTTGTCTCTACAAAGCCATGAAGGAAATAGTTTAAGTGATAATTGTATGCACAGTTCAAAATATTTTAAATGAACTTGTTCGCACAAAGAAATAAGTTATGGAGTTAACTTTTGTGTGTGTGTGAATAATTAAACTATTGTCACCACTTTAAATTATCATCCATTGTTAGCTTACATCATTAAATCTTACCTCTTTGCTAAAGAATAATGAAAAAATGCACTTAATTAATAGTTATTGCAAGCTCCAGGCCATTGATAACGCCAGTCTCAGTCTGAATTTCACGAGTGTATTTTTGTTCTTCCCTCTCTGCTGTTGTGCTAGGAAGAGAAGCCCTGTGTTGCATCAGGGACGAAACTGATTCTCTTGTATCGAGACAGACTCTCCCTGAAAACTGAGTTCTTCCTGAACCATCCAATCACATCGAGATTTTGTTTCTGTGCAAAGGGGGATGCTGGGATCCAGGCTTGAACCTTTGTTCTCCTTATGGAATTTATGAAACATCCTCAGCTGCTGTCATATAGGAGAAGAAGCTCCTCCCTCAACCATCCTATGTGTACAATGTTTAAGCAATTTCTTTGATAATTTTGGGGGTTGAGGACTGGGTGGCTAGGTCAGAAGAAAGGGGATCAGGCTAGGTCTCTCTACTGATCCCTGGAAGAAGATGGCTCATGTTAATTTCCTTGTTGTTTCTATTAAGGAGGTGATAGATTTTTTTTTTTCTGGATATTGTTAAAGAAGCTTGCCAGGCCTGTAAAGAATGTACAACATTCTTCAGATGAAATAAGGCCAATCAGTGGAATAATGAGGAAAGTAATATCTCCCTAGAGAGGCTGATGGGGTTTTCATCAAATCAGCCAACCTTTTCCCGTCACTTACACTGCCATGCACTCCAAGCAGGCCCCACCCGCCTGCCTCCTCTCCTTTCTCCTCTTCGTCAAAACTTCCCTGTGGTTATTACTGATAATGGAATACTCAGGGACCCAGGAAATGTGTGTGCACTGGATACCTCCTCTTTCTGAAGAATAACTATTAACTCTTATTTCCTTTATGACTCAACTGCCCCTTACATCCCAGAAGATCTTCAGGAGCCAAGAAGAATAGAAGAGTTGCAGAGATATGGAAGGTCTTCTCCTTGGTGGCCTCTGTTGCCTTGAACTGAAGCTGAGATGGGCAGGCTCCTGAAGTCCAGCTTAGATTCTGAGGATGAGCAGGGACAAGATACAAGAGTCCATCTATGGAGGGACAGACCACACCATGGTGTCCCAAGGGGACTTCGGTGGTACAGGTGTGCCCAACGCCCATTCCTTGCTTCAGAACTCCAAAATATACCTGGAAACCAAGTGGCTAAATAGCCCTTTTACCAAACAGCAGGGCCCAATGGGAGAGAGAATTGAAGAGCTGGCCTGAAATATGTGCTGCAAAAAATCCGATTGTGTCTGCCCCGTGCTCTGTGGGCCATCCTGCCCGTAGCGGGGCAGCCATCTCCCTTGCAAGGGACTCCACTGGAGCTTCTTAAAGCTGTCTTCCCAGTGGGCAGGGTATCCCCAGAGGCCAAATGAAAAGGGCAGATGCATGTCATGCAATGTGGCCAGAAGACACGTGGATGCACCAGGATATGGTACCCTGGTTATCTTCTTGATGCACTGCTTGCCCATTTGTTGTGAACCTCATGAAGACTTTGCCTAATTGTGCTAGAAGATGAGCAGGCACTCAGAGGTACCCATCCCCCTTGCAGGCCATTAGCATCGCTTTGCCCACTGCAAGCTGGAAGAAGCAAGACAGAAAGAGCCCAGGACTGGCTCCCAGCACACGAGCCTCATGGGCTGACTTCAGAGCGTAGAGGAGGCAGTCAGCAGATTCTCCTCTCAGCAACCCGGGCGTTTTCTCCACTGAGGCTGAGGGCCAGGGTCACAAAAGAAGGAAAAAAAAAATCACATTTTGCATGCAAAAGTTTTCCAAATTAAACGCGATCCATTCACAGAAGTCCTCCCACCGTGCTCGGTGAATGATTCAAAGCCTCCACATGATTTCATCTGTGCAGACTCTAATCCACTTACTTAATGAAATACATAATTAACATATTATAATTGCAGTAAAGATGGTTTTGACAGAAATCATTTCCCGTATCTAATACTGTGGTAATTTAATCTGTTCCCCACTCCCTAACATGACCCTCTATGATTAAGTTTCATAAGAATTTTTTTGATTGATTGACTCATCTGACGGGCTGGGCCTTGCTGAAGCAGTGTCTGTCAGTTTCCGGGGCGGCATGTGAAGTCGCGGCAGATGGCTGCGGCAGCTCTGTGCACTGTCTCCCTGTGTGGTCTCCCTGTCTCCAGCGCTCTTTTTCTTCCCTTCCCCTTCTTCTAAATGCCCTGATAATCCACCCTCGACTCGCCTGAAATGCCAAAGCCGGTGTGTTTCTAGCTTCCGCTCCTCTGCGGTGGGGATGGTTATTAAAGGCAGGGAAGCCCAGACCTACTTGGGCGGGCGGGTGGGCAGGCAGTGGGAGCCAGATGCCAGGCTTCCCTCGCACCTGGCTGTGCCCCTCCCACCCCCACACGCCGAAGCCAGCCTGGCTGCCTGGGAGTTCCTCCGCCTTGTCCGCAGGCCTGCCTGAACCCTGTGTGTTGGCCGAAGTAGATGGAAAAGGCGCTCCTCCTCCCTGCACCTCCCACGCTGCCGGCTGTGGCTCTGCTCTGTTTGGGGGTGGGGGTGCGTGGCAGACCTTGGAGTTGGGGCGTGCCTTGACAGGCACAGATGCACACTCTACCGGGATAACAGTGAATTCTGAGCTCCTGGATTGCTCCTAGGGTGCTGGATGGGGATTCTGGGACAGTCAGGAGTTTAGGGAGTGATGCTGAAGTTTTGGTCCCGGGGAAAAGTGCTCTCAATAAATAAAATGTAAGGTGGCCCTGGGGGTGGGGAGAAGCCCCTTACTCACTCTTCCAAGAGCAGGCAGGGCAGGGAGGGACCCTGCAAAGTGACTTAAAACGTAGCTCCAGCCACGCACCGTGGCTTGTGCCTGTAATCCTAGCACTTTGGGAGATCGAGGGGGGAAGATTGCTTGAGGCCAGGAGTTCAAGACCAACCTGGGCAACATAAAAGAGACCCCCACCTCTACAAAAACAAACAAAATTAGCTGGGCCTGTGGCACACAGCCATAGTCCTAGCTCCTCACGAGGCTGAGGCAGAAGGATGGCTTGAGCTCAGGAGGTCGAGGCTGAAGTGAGCCACGATTGCATCATTGCACTTGTCTGGGCAATAGAGTGAGACCCTGTCTCTAAGAATAATAAATAAAAAATAATTCTCAAGAAGTTGTTAGAACGTAGCTCAGTATGAAGGTCTACGTCTGTTAATTTCTTAAAGCTTCCTCAAGATTGCTGTTGTGTATTAAGCACCCACTCTATACCAGCCACTTGGGACTGGGGACTGTGCGTTCTATTTAAAAGATCAGAAAATGATTGCCAGTGTATTGGTGGTAGAACCAACCCCAGTGACCCTGCTAGAGATAATGGGGCACTCTTTGAGAGGGGGCATTGAGATGGGCTTAGAGGACGGGCTCTTTGAGAGGGAGGAGGCCTTTGAGGGGCCATCTGACCAAGGGGGAGAGGCCAGAGCAAAGGCTCAAGCAGATGAACTCACGAAGACTTCTTGTGTTGGGAAGGAGGACAGGCGTGGGAGTTGGGGAGGCCTGAGCTCATAAGTTGCTCTGGCCCCTCCTTGCAGATCACCCCATCACTCCAGCCTCCAGCAGGTTCACCCCAGTCCCTCTGATTTATCCATTCCATTTCCCCTGGACTGCAGTCTTTTATGGACTGCTTATATCTCTTTACTGGACAGCAGCTCCCCAGAATTCAGGGCTGGGTGTCCCAGCATCCAGGAGATGTGTGCACAGTACTTGGAGGGTCTGCAGAAGAGCACTTCTTCCTTCCCTTAAACCCCCACCCTCCCACTAAGTGAAATGAGTGACCAGAGGAGGGATAGGGGCCCCAGATCTCCCTCTCACAGTCCCCCTTTCTATGCCGGGAGCCCAGGCATCAGTTCAGAAGCCACAGTGGCCTGGACTCAAATTAAGCTTGGGGTGTTTCATGGGGGCACCGTCTCTCAGCTCTGTGGCCACCTCCAGGCTCCAGAGACCCTTACCCCAACTACTGAGCCTTGGCCATGTGCCCCCTCTTACAAGGCTGTAAGCGCTTTGGTCTTTGTGGGCCTCTTCCTCCTCCAAAAAACAAATACTCAAACTTGTATTTTACAACCTCATAGATGTAATGACAAACCAGGTTTTTGATTCTAAAAATTTATTTTTTTCTTCCCATTTTATTTATTTATTTATTTATTTATTTATTTATTTATTTATTGGTAAAGATGAGGTCTCTCTATATTGCCCAGGCTGATCTCAAACTCCTGGCCTCAAGCAATCCTCCTGCCTTGGCCTCTCAGAATGCTGAGATTACAGGCCACTGGGCCTGGCCTCTTCCCATTTTAATTGGATGAAAACATTTTTTTATTCAATGCCCTGAAAGCACCATGGGTTCTAGGTGCTGTGCCTCCTGGAGGAGTCCAAACTGCCACTCCCCAGGCCCAGTCCTGGGGTTGGAGTAAGCACTGGGCCTGCTGCTGTGCTCCTGCTGGCCCCATGCTGGTCCCACACTGGCCAAGGTATGCAGGTGCTGAGACCCAAGGGCCACATGGGTGCGGTGTGGGTTGGGGCACTCAGGAATCCTGCCATCCACTTGCCATTTGTGCCTCACTGAACCTCAGTCCCTGGAGCTCCCCTTGGTTGGTTGCTGGGGACTCTGGCAGAATCAAGAGTTTAGGGAGTGAGACTGAAGTTCCAGTCCCTGGGAAAAGTGCCTGCCAGAAGTAAAATGTAAGATGTGGACAGGCAGAAACAGCCCGGCCACACCAGCCCTCTACAGCTTCTTCCCCAGGGCAGGTCCCCACGTAGAGAGAAAAGGACATCTCATCTAAGTTTTAGGGCGAGGGTGGGAGTGATTGAGAATATCTAGGGCCACACAAGCATGACGGCTCCTGAGGTCCCCAGCCCCAGTTCTCTCAGCAAACCATGCAATCCCAGGAATTGCCTGGTGGCGCCTCTCCTTTTCTACAAGTGCATGCCCTGGCAGCATCTTCCTTCCAGCCCAGGGTGCCCAGCCCTTCTCAGGGTTCCATGAGGCAAGAGCTAGGAGAGCCCCCAAGGAACATCTTTTATATTCAATGTGATCCACCTGGTGCCCTCATGGGACACCGGTCACCCAGCGAACACTCTGCTTGAGTGATTCACTCCAGGCTGTGGGCTTCCTCCAAGGAAACAGTGTGACAGTGTGCATCTCTCCAGGTGGGCGTCTCACCATCTTCATCACCAAGTAGTGAGTCCTGTAAGGACAGGAACAGAAGCTGAGACATCCTTATTTCTCTGAATCATAAAACAGAGCCCAGGGGCCACAGTGTCCATAAAGCAGCATGCTAGGTCCAGGAGTACAAAAGGAAAAGCAGCTTGTACCTGTCCAATGGTAAAGACTTTCCTCTCTGCAGCCAAAGCGCTCTGAGCCCACACAAGCTATGGAGTCCTTATGTGACTGGAGCTGTCCAGAAGAGGCCAGGTCTGTCTGAGCAGGGGCAGCTTGGACGTCAAACAGGGGCAAGGATGGGGTCGTGGCCAGGGAAAGGCAGACTGCAAAAAGGAAATCACAGAGCGTGCATGTGCCTACCTGCTGTCCCCCGCGTTTCAGCCACAGAGCCCATGTCCTCTTGCAGCCGGCTTGGTGTGCAGGCTGGGGGAGGGGAGGCTCCGGGTGAGTGGCAAGTGTACATGAACACCACCACGTCAACTGCCAATATGTTATGAGGCCTTAGTAACAATCCAGAGTCTCCGGGGAGCGCTGCTGCAGTTCAAGTGCGCACCAGACAGAGAGAAAACAATTTCTGGTGCCAATAATGCAGCACAGATGAAAAATGTTTTAATATTTGAAGCTGCTTTATGGCAGAAGCGATGACAGTGATGGACTCAATGTCAGCTTTTTTTCCTTAAATGTCATCTTTCGTCTATGAGTTTTCCCTGCTCTGGAGGCATGCAAGCCTAATGCTGGCTCGTTGCAGCCATTGATCATTGATTTTGTTCTAAATGGAAAGCTTGCCAGAAGACTAGAAATTCTGGAATTTATTAGGATTTCTTTAAGAGGCACTTTAGCTCAACAGTTCTCATTACTGTCTTTACAATGTTACTTATTTTTCTTTTTATGTCATATGATTTGTAAAGGGTTGGTACTCAGAGAACAATATACGATTAAACCATTGTGCACGCTGGAGCTACTGGCTTAGTAAAAAGGATTCTCGGGGGGCTAAATACATATTTGACGAGGAAACGGCAACACACGGCTATTTTAATAGCAAAATCTGTATTTTGAAATTTGCTGATAGGGTTTGGGCTAAATGGTGTTTCAATGGAGGTTTGGATTAAACAGAGTCACTTACAAATTCATACCTCTTAATTCCACATGGAAATGGCTAAACATTTTTATATTCTGACACCGGGTGCATAAACATCCTGGGGTGGGTACCCCGTGTGGTAGCATGATGGAGAAGGGTCCCACCCACTTTCCTTCTGGCTTTGGGTGGCTCAGGCAGGGTCTAAAAGCTCGTCACTCTATTTATTTATGGGACGTTACCTTGTGAACACCAAAGGAAAGAGGTGTGATGCTTTATTATGTATTAACATTTAACATACACATATGCCCCTGTCTAGGCAATCCTTCTTCGTTTGGCTGAAAAGAACCCATTTGCATCAGACAGTTGGCTAAATGTTTTTCTTCTCTGACGTGTTTCCATTGGCACAAGACTAGTTCAAACAGGTATGGTAGCTCTTGGCCGGGCTATCTGACATCCAGGCTTTATTACGGAGCCGAGTGCCCAGGGATTGTGAATTATAGTTAGTATCAGCCTCGGCCGCCTAAACACATCACTCAGTCTAGTTGATTACAGAATTTTCTCTGAAGCCGGGGCCTCAGGATCCCTCTCTCGAGTGGGGTTGCAGAAGGCCAGTGACCTATCGTACCTCCTGTGACCAAAGAGAAATCCAAGGGAAAGGGAGTGGTCCAAAGAGGAGGTGCAGAGAGGCAGAGGTCCAGCCTCCCCAGGCCACATCCAGGGTGGGATTTACAGCTGCTGAATGGAAGAAAATATACTCTGACCAGTCCTCTACACAGGAAAACCGTACAGCAACTGAAAGGGATGTAAAAACTTTCTGGAAAATGAAATGAACAGCAGCAAAGCTAGGCCAGAATTTGCAAATTGCATATTTGGGTGCAGCATGTTCTCGCATAGCCAGAATGAGACAAACAAAGCGTGAGGCTGTGATCTCTAAAGGTCTGGCCTCACACACTCACTGCACCATGGGAGGCCTTATGCAGATGGACCGTGAGCAGAGGAGCTGCTTGCAAACACTGCATGGCAAGCCCAGTGCTGTGGGGTGAAGAAAACTCCCTGCTCTTGATCTAGCAACCATGACTACAGTGGCAACTACTATTAGTATTACCACAATACTACTATATTACAACCACAGCTGCTACGATTGCCATATAACAGGTAACTCTGGTCATCTCTTGCCCTAGACCACCAAAACACCCTTCTACACTACTACTCTGTTTCCCCTGCTCCTCTCCTCATGCCATTGTCCACCCAGCAGCCAGAATTCACCATTTGAAACATAAGACATCACTTGCTAGCTCAAAATTCACGTAACTTCCCATTTCACTTCTAGTAAAAGCCAGCAGCAATTTTGATGACCTCACAGCATCATATGTTCTCCACCTCTTCCTTTTCTGATCTCATCTTCTGCTATTCCCCCGGACCACACGGGCCTTGCATGTCTCCTTCTCCACGATCTTTGCAGTATTTCTTGACTCCTCTGTTCACCAGTCTCCCCCACAGGGTCTTGTTGCCCCTGGCCTTGCTTCTGGGTTCTGCTTACATGCTACCTCTGCAGAGTTTCTCCCTGACCAGCCACCTGAATCACAGGGGTCTTCACAGGTAGGTGATCTGTCCTCTTACTGTGTCCCAGGTTGAGTTCTTCAGAAGGAAGCAGACGCCGAGATGGAGTTTTTGTTGCAAGATGTTTCAGAGGGATCAACTCCTGTGTAGGGAAGAGGGTAGAAACATTGTGCAGAGGAAGAAATGCAATTGACGTGGTGGCTTGGGAGTGAGAATCACTCATCAGCGTATCCCGCTGTGAGCCATAATGGCCAGGCATTTACAGGCACCTTACTTAGTTCTCAGATGGAGGCTGCCCCAGGAAGGGTGAGACTCTTGTCAAGGCAGCTCTTCTCTGCAGCTGACCACCTTCCCTGCAGTTGGGCAGCGAGTCCCTCCTTGCTGAAGATGAGTCTCCATCTCTACAATGCCCTATTGACTTTTCCTCACTGTACTTACTATTATTTGAAATAACATGTACATTTATTTGTGTGATTGCCGTCTCTCTCCAGGAAAGCAGTGTGTGGTCTGTCCTTTTCCTGCTGCAACCCCTGAGGTTGGTAAGAGGGTAGCAGGGAGTAGTTGCTTAGGAGCCACTTGTGGAATAAGATAATCTTATTCAACATCTTCATATCCTCCTGATGACCTTTATGAGGTCGGCATTATTATCCACATTTCACAGATGAGAAATTGGAAGTTTTTAAAGAAGCAATCAGACCGGTTTAAAATCTGACAACTGGAGAAGACAGAGCTCAGATCCTGGGCTTGACAGCTCTCGATGTGAGTTCTTAACCCCTACACCTTGATACCTGCGGAGTCCCCAAACATTGACAACTCAGGGGATGAGAAGAGGATGCTGGAGCACTGTCGCGTGGGCTGAGCCCTGTGGCAGGATACTGAGCATGCCCAGAGCTGTATAGTCCAGGGCAGGACAGAAGGTGGCATTTATGGTTGCTTTGCAGGGGGTGGCAGTCACTCTGAGGCTCAGGTAGGCCTGCTCCATTTCAGACCTGAGAAGGAAGCTCTGGGAAACCCCGCTTTCTTCTTTATCCAACTTCCTAAGTGAAGGCTCCTTTCTGGAGTCATGATCCATCCTGCCATGATGGGTCCCACTGGATCCACAAGAAATAGAGAAATGAATGAACATTCCCGCACTAGATTCTCCTATGCTACCAGGCCTGGCTCAGTTCAATACACTTCAGTGAGATCCATTTAGTACATCCATTCTTTCCCTACGTTTCACCCAGATTTTCCTCCAGCGAATTCAGGCTCCCTTTTTTGTAAGGGTCTTGATGAGGCTGATAAAGAGAGGAAATGTTATCCGAGCAATACCGACTTCTCTGAATTTGAGTCCCGATCAGCAGGCAGCGGAGTTGGAATCCGTCAATCCCAGGTTGCAGCTGGAGTCAGAGCCCAATGCAGCCCTCCATGGCTCTGCTTTCAGATCCTTCCCCTACTGGTTCTTTTTCTTCTTTTGTTTTTGCTTTATATTTTCTGACTTACTCCATCTTCTTCTAAAAAAATCCCCCCTGTGATGACGCCAGCCTGAGTTGCTTTCTGCAACTTGCAAACAATGAACCCTGAGCAATACACATGCCCAGCTGGGCCTGGAAAAGGGTCAGGGTTAGGATAGGAAAGGAAATGTTTCCTGACCTCCTAGGGATTGGGGACATCCCCCTGAAACCTACTTAATTCATGTGTTTAATTCTTCCCTACATCTTTCATGAAATTTCTCCGATAGTTTGCCACAGAAATATAATGAAAGCACAAAACATAAAAATAGAAGAACAAAAGAGAAAATGAAGGGTAAAATAATTTCTGTGACCTAGCTCAGTTTTGGTTTGGAGGTTCCTGATAGTGAGAGGATCAAGGAAAATGTGATCAACATAACTTCCTCATCTTTGGAAAGGAGGCGGGAGTTTCCTTGTGGGGAAATTGAGTCACTCATGTTAGGAAGTTGAGGGACTCACGCTGGGCCATTTAGATTTGAATACTGGCTCTGATGATACACACCACACATGCTCTTGGAAACAGTTGCAAACTGGTGGTTCATAGCTCAGATTTAACCCAAAGATGGACTTTCTTTTTTATAGACAGTGTTTTATAAGTTGAAATTAATTTACGTCAAAACGGGAGAGTTCATGTAAAGTCTGGACCTCCTATACCATTGACCCTCACAGTCCCGGGAGGATTATTACAGGTCTGTTTCCTGTTATTTATATCATGCACATTTACAACATTTATGTGAGTCACCAAACCCCAACAGGGAAGACGAGAAAGGAAGAAGCCAGCAGGACTCCCAAGAGTTGGGGATGTGGGGATTGGATCTGACCATGGAGAAGGGGTTGGATTGGGCTAGAGAAGGAAAGAGAAGCTCCAGGCAGAGGAGATTGAGTGAGCAAAGGTGCAGAAACTGGCACAGGCATGGCCTGGGGGATTCCTGGCACACTCTGAATCCCTGGGGCATTTGGGAATGTGGTTGGTGCCAGGCAGATGGCCAGGGCCCACACATCCATCACCAAGGCTTGGCGTCGGTGCTGCCAGGCTTGAGTGGTGGTAGCAGCTGTGGCCTCCAGTCATGTAGAAGCTGATCTTGGAGATTCCTGAGATATCCCCCAGGCTGAGCTGCCTGACTTTTGAGGAAACTAGGGGAAGCATAACAATGTGAGGCTGGCAACCTGGGCAGAGGTTGGGAGGGGAAGATGGTGTAAATGGTTTGTAGTCAAATGGTTTCCAAACTCATCTCCATTGCTTAGAGAACAGCTGTGAGTTCCAACCCTTAGCCTCTCAGAACCTCAGTTTCCTCACTTGGGAAAAAGAAATAATGACACTTCCCTCATGTGGTTATCGGGAGAATTAAAGAAGTGCTTAGGGCAGAGCCTGAGATGTATTCAGCGCTCAGGAAGTACTAGTGAGAATGAAGTGGCAGTTGCCTTCAGACATTAGTCCAGGGCTGCTTCCTGAGACCAGTAGCAAGCACAGGCTTACAGCAGCTAAAAAGGCCAGGATTTCCTGCACAGAAAAGACTGAGGTCGGAGAAGAAAGTGCCTCAAATGGAGGTAAGAAGGCAGGAAACATCTTTGGCCGGGAGGACGCTTCTTTCTGATTCCCATCCTGGTTTTCCTAGCCCTCCTTTCAGCAGGCTGGCTACATATGATTAATCATTTCCTCCCTTTTTATATGTAGACTTTCAAACACTCCAGCATGGAGCCTGTGTTTGCTGCTAGGAAGCCAATCACCCTTGAGACCCCGGCCCCTCCAGAAGATGTCCCTACAGTTACAGGAGTTCTCTGCTGCAGGGCTCTGCCCAAGGCGACCTCTGGGACTGGAGGCTGCAGGGCTTCAGAGTGGGAACATCCATTCCTTTACCCCTTCCCTGTCCAACACCTACCGGACACCTATTCTTTGTGCCAGGCCTGCGGGAGACTGCAGGCACAAGTGATGCCATCTGTGCTCTTCAAAGCTTAAAGAGCCTTTGGAGTCCTCGTCCACCTCAGTCATCACAGTGAGGAGACCTTCTTCAAGTCCTCACTACAAAATGCACCTAATTCAAGACTAATGTGTTCATAGTGATAAAATTTTTGCTGTCCACATATTTCCAAATTCCACATAAAAGCGAGGCTTTATTAATATTTTTATTTCAGTATTTTATATTTCCATAACTCAAGTTTTCATTAAGTGCTACCATGGTGTCGTTGTTGTGACAGCTCCCTGTATTAGTCTTTTAGCTTCTGGAAGGCTGAAACTCTGCATAACAGAACTAACTCAACACAGGGATGACAAAAATGAGTAACAAGGTTGGAATCAGCTCATGACTTATGTACATTGTAATGTGGATTAGACATTAAAAATAGCAACGTGGCCTTGGGTTGTGCCTTCCAACCAGAAATATGACAACGCCTCCATCACTGCCTCTCTGCCTCAGTTTCTTTACTTTAAAATGAGGTCTCTAAGATGTCTTTTCATTCTGACATCTTGGAGTCTATGGGAAGGTTAGGACCCCTGCTCCTGAGTTGGAGGCTGGGGAGAGCAGGGAGTATAGGTCCTGGCTGAGGGTCAGTTGTGCATGAATACCCAGAGCTCTGACGGGAGGGGAATATGCCAGAAGGAGAGGTTGCTGGGCAGGACTAAAGCAGGACATTGGGTGATTGGCCTTAGACTTGTGAGGGAGGGAAGTAGATGAAAAATTGTCTGTGAAAGTGCAATTATGCAGAAAGACAGAAAAAGGCCAGAGAGAGTGGAAACCGTGTTGGAAGGGTAAGGGGTCTGATACTTTGTATGTTAACAAATGCATCCTGGGCACCTTGGTGTCTATGTTTGGAGATGTTCCTGAACTCATACTAAGGAGCACGCCCCCTTGTCCCCATTGACTGGCTTCTGGAACATGTGGGGGTGTGTCTGTGGGAAGGTAGTAGGGCTGGCCAGGTCTCCTACAGCAGTCAGACGGCCAAGTGTTAGCAGGGGACCTTCTGCAACAGCTCCTTATCCTGCGTGAGGAACCAGTGCAGCAGGAGTCAGGACGACATGCTAACAGGCAAGGTGGTGGGAAAGTGGGAATAGCTCCACCCTAGGGAAACAGAAATCCTCAAGGGTCCTGAATCACTTCCCTTCAAGATGAATTCAGAAAGATCTGGTGACAGGCGAGACCCGACCAAGTAAGTGTTTCTCAGAGATGTTCCTAAGTGTCTTCGATGAGGGAAGAGATGAACCAAAGGCTGCATTCCGTGGACCCCAGGGAACAACCCAATCCATGTGGGCAGGGAGGGGCTTCCCTGTAATTAACAACCATTCCTTATCTATTAACCAATCCTATTTGCTAACTGGATTGCTTGTGAAGGCCTCTTGTTTTAATTAGCGTGTCTCAGATGAAGAGTAAACAAACATTCTAACAAACTATTATGACATAAAGTTGATTTTTCAGTTACTCAACTGCTATGCCGTGGATATGGTGAATTTAGAATTAAATGCCTCTCTCAGAGGCTTTAATGATCTCAGTCAAGAATGTTTTGATTAAATTAAAGCTATTGAGAATGTGTTTTTTGAAAAGAGTGTGAACAAAACATCCAGGAGTGTGTCAGGTCCCGGGCCCTAGGCTCCTCCGTGTTCCAAGGCAGGTCCAGGAAGGGAGACAGTGGGACCCTCCGTGTGGGGCAGAGGTGGGATGGCTTATGGCAAAGATGTCACACCTGCCATTAATAATCTCTGAGTGGGGTCAGCACGGTGGCTCATGCCTGTAATCTTAGTGCTTTGGGAGTCTGAGGTGGGCAAATTACTTGAGTCCAGGAGTTTGATGCTACAGTGCCATGAGTGCACCACTGCACTCCAGCCTGAGACAGAGTGAGACCCTGTTTGAAAAAAAAAACAAAGAAAAAAGAAAAGAATCTCAGAGTGTTGAGGTCTCAGAAGTCTCTGTTAGGGTTCCCCAGAAGCAGAGTGTCTAGAACACTGGTGCCTTGATTGATCAAGGGTGTGCTCTCAGGGAGAATGTGAGGTTGTTCAGGAAACAGAAGAAGTCAGGAAAAGAAGCCAGGCCAAGCTGTGGACCTAGCTGGAGTCTGGCCTCAGCTGATTCCACAGGGAGTTCTGGTACCTGAATGACACCACAGAGCCATCCTTCCTTAAGGCAAGAGGTCTGACCATTGCCACTCTCCACAAGTTAGTCATTGGATGGGGACCCCTCCTTAGGGAGGGCATAGCATCCCAGCATTTCTAAGTAAGGAGGAGGGCAGTCCTCCAGAGGAGGGTGCAGTTGTGAGATTTTAGCAGCCCACCCTCATGGGTGCACACACTAGCTGGCAATGGGGTCTGGGTGGGTTCCCAGAGTCTTTACAGCGGTTGGCCACACCTGGAGACAAAGTCCTTTGGTGAACACCCTTTGCAGTTACACACAATTTTATCTTTCCCAAAGAACTGCTCTCATGGTCTTCTCCATGAGAAGACATCTCATGATGTCTCCAGCATCAGGAGAATCTTGTACATCAGATGTCCCAGCTGGAGAAGGGAGAGAATCCACCTGTCCTCCACCTTTTTGTTCTATTCCGACCCTCAATGGATTGGATGGTGACAGCTCACATTGGTCAATGCAAATCTACTTAACTTAGCCCATTGATTCAAATGCCAGTCTCTTTAGAAACACCCTCACAGACACACCCAGACATAATATGTTATCAGCTATGTGGGCATCACTTAGCCCAATCAAGTTGATACACATCACTGTGTACCTTCTGTGCTGAAGTCCTGATAGGAATACATTCCACCTGACCTCAAAGCCTTCCTACAAGCTGCTCCCTCCTTCAGGAAAGGTCTTCCCCCTTCTCCTTCTTTCTCACTTCCTCCCGTCTTCCCCAGCTTTTCACACAGTAAACACTTTTCAGTTCTATTCAAATATTGCCTGACTTTCCTTGGACATCACCTGAGGTCTACGCAGCATCCACTGCTAAATGTTCACCTTGCTCCAGACCTTGTTTTCTTCCCAGCAGTTAGCATTCTTTACCAGGAAATTGATTGTTTTTCCCATAAGACTTTTTTTCTTTTTTAGAATCAGGATCTTGCTCTGTTGCTCAGGCTTGAGTGTGGTGGTGCAATCCAAGCTCACTGCAGCCTTATCTCCTGAGCTCAAGCAATCATCCTGCCTCAGCCTCCTGAGTAGCTGTAACTACAGGCAGACCACCATGTCTGGCTTGGACTTTTTAAAAATGCAAATTTATTAAGTTATAATTGGCTTACAATAACTATACATATTTAAGATATATGATTTGATAAGTTTTGACATATGCATACCGTGAAACCACCACAATCAATAAATAAACATATCGTTACCTCCAGAAGTTGCCTCATGCCCCTTCATAATCCCTCCCTCCCAGTCCTCCCCAATCCCTCATCCCCAGGCAACCAATGATCCTATCACTAGATTAGTGTGAATTTTCTAGAATTTTATATAAACAGAATATAAGTATGTCCTTCCTTTGGTATAGCTTATTTCATTCAGCATAATGATTTTAAGAGTCATTCATGTTGTTGCATATTTAAATAGTTAATTCTTCTTTATTTCTGAGTAGCATTCCATTGTATGGATTTACTATAATTTGTTTATTCATTCATCTGTTGGTGGACATTTGGATTGCTTCCAATATGGGGCTGTTATAAATGAAGCTGCCATGCACGTTCATGTATACGTCTTTGCATGGACTTGTATTTCCTCTTGGCTGATAATGCCTACAGGTGGAACAGCTGGATCATATGGCAGAGGTATGCTTAATTTCTTAAGAAACTGCCAAGCTGTTTTGCCAAGTGGGTGAATATTTTACATTTCTGCCATGAGTGTATGAGAGTTCCTGTTCCTCCACAGCATGGGTATGCTCAGTCTTTGTTTATTTTAGTCATTCTGATAGGTGTGTAGTAGTATCTCCTGGCTTTGCTATGCATGTCTCTAATGACTAATGATGTTGAGCATCTTTTCATGTGCCTATTGGCCATCTATGTGTCCTCTCTGGTGAAATGTCTGTTGAAATATTTTGTCTCTTTTTAATGGGTTGTTTGTTTTTTATTGTAAAGTTTTGAAAATTGTTTATACATTTTGAATACAAGTCTTTTATCAGATACATGTCTTGCAGAAATTTTCTATTAACCTGTGGCTTGTCTTTTCATTCTCTTAACAGTGCATGTTTTGAAAAACAAAAATTTCTAAGAGCTGTAAGTCATCAGTTTGTTCTTCTGTGGATTGTGCTTTGCTGTTGTATGTAAGACCTTCTGGCTTAATCTAAGATGACAAAGATTTTCTTCTATGTGTTTTGGAAATGTTACAGTTTTGCATTTTACAGTAGTTTGGCATGTGATATGAGGTATGGATTCAAATGTATTTTTTTGGTATATAAATATACAATCATATACAGTTGAATACAAAGGAATTGTTCCAACTTAATTTGTTGAAAAAACTATTCTTCCTTCAGTGCATTGCTTTTGGTGCTTTGTAAAAGTTAGTTGTCTATATGTGCATAGCTTTATTTCTGAACTCTCTGTTCTGTTCATCTATTTGTTTACCTTTATGACAATATCATGTTGTTTGGATTACTGTAGCTTTATAATCATTATTAAAATCAGGTAAGATCCACTTTCCAGCTTTCATTTTTTTTGGAGTTGTTTTGGCTATTCCAGGTCTTCCGTATTTCTATAAGAATTTCAGAATCAGCTTTCAATTTCTACACATAGCTTGCTAAGATTTTGATTGAGATATCATTAAATCAATTTGGGAGAATTTAAATCTTAATAACATTGAGTTTTTCAACCCTTGAACAAGGTCTGTATATTTCCATTTATTCAGGGCTCCTTTCACGTATCTCACAATATTTTGTTGTTGTCAGTGTGCAAGTCTTTCACATCTTTTGTCAGATTTACTCCTAAGTATTTTATGTTTTCGATGCTATTGTGGAAGCTATGTTTAAAATAATAAGTTTTGACTGCTCATTGCTAATATATAGAAATGCAATTCTTTTTTTATATCACTCTTGTGTTCTGCAACCTTGCAAAACTTACCTATTAGTTCTATTGCTTTTTGTTGATTTCATCAGATTTACTATATCAGTGATCTTATCATCTGTTGAATAAAGACAGTTCTACTTCTTTCTTTCCAACCTGGATGCCCACCTGATTTTAGACTCCATGAGTGCATCATACACAGCTTCCCATGCTGTCCTGGAACTTGGCAGGGGCTTGCCACCTGGTGGGCTCATATTTGCTGATAGCAGAGACAAGAAGCACACTCTTTTCTCACTCCTCCCAGGCAAGTTTTGATAACTTAAATGTATCTACCTGACACCAAAACAAGCAGTTGTGAAGTGAAAATTTCAGAAAATAAGCATGATCATTTGGCATGATAAAAACAAACATCCATTTAGCTCTCTGTCATTGGAACCAATTTAATTATCTATCTATCATCTATCCATCTAGCTTTCTGGTTCAGAATGCAGTAAAAACAGGACATGTGTGTAAATGCATTGCCTCAGCCCAGAGATGTGTCTTAAAAATGCACTCTTGCTTGAGTTTCCAAGTTTCATTCCCGCTTCTCTTGTGGCCTATTCTCATTCTGTAGACCCAGGAAGCGTTTTTGTTCTACAAGGTCAGGGAGTCATTCAAGGCATATTTGAGGAGCACTTACTATGTGCCAGTCCATTTTGTTCACTGTGGTTTCTCAGGACCTGACATAAATGTGCTGCTCTCAGGGAGTTCACTTCCTTGTGGGGGAGACGGAGGGATAATAACAAATCTATATACAGTCTATGTTCCTCTGTGTATGCATATCCACATTTGCACCTTCATCTAATGAAGGGTAATGATAGGGCCTAGGAAAAGAGCATCACATATGAGCATTCACCAGCTTGCTCAGGCTAAAAGCTTTGGTCATCCTTGGTTCTTCTTTTTCCCCTAAGCCCACATCAAGGATCATTTGCTAAGATGGGGAAGACTGAGGAAAGATCAGGTTTTGAGAAAAGAAAACAAGAGTTAGGCTTTATTTATGGCAAGTCTCAGATGCCTAAGAGATGTCCAAAGAGGTAGTTGGTCATCAGGATCGGATATTTAGAACAGAGCTTGAAGTTGGGCAGGAAATTTGGAAGTAGCCAGTACATGAACACTGTGGAGTGATATGAGGTGACTTAGAGTATGCATATAGAAGGAGAAAAGACGAGAGTGCCCTGGGGCAGTGTAGCATTAAGAGGTTGGGAAGAGGATAGGTGCAATGGTCCACACTATAATCCCAGGACTTTGGGAGGCTGAGGCAGGAGGATCACTTGAGGCCAGAAGCTTAAGACCAACCTGGGCAACATAGCAAGACCCCATCTCCACTAAAATAAAAATTAAAAAAACAGCCAAACATGGTGGTATGTTCCTATAGTCCCAGCTACTCAGGAGGATGAGGCAAGATGGTTGCTTGAGCCCAGGAGTTCGAGGCTGCAGTGAGCCGTGATCACACCACTGCACTTCAGCCTGGGTGACAGAGTGAGACCCTGTCTCTTAAAAAAAAAATAAAGTAAATTAAAACAAAAATAAAAGGTTGGTAGGAGAAAAAGGAAGAAGCAGCAAAGGAAGTTCAGGATTGACTAGTGGTGTAGGAGGCTAGGTCTGTCCTCTAAGCCACATCAGAATGAGCTTTAAGAAGGAGGGCATCATCAACTCTTTCAAATACTGTTGAGAGACTGAAAAAGATACAGGCAGAGAAGTGATCATTAGATTTGGCAATATGGCAGTCATTGGGAACCCTGATGAGAGTAGGTTGGGGGTGTAGGTGGGATGAAAGTTTGTCTGGAACCTAAGGATTGGCTAAGTCTTGGAAAGTTTAAGAGCTGTGGATCACACAGCACAAATACTTCACAGCTCCAAACTGGAAAACGGGTGCTGTCGGCTTGGAACCTGATGGAATATAATCACCTAACTCATAACGGTTAATGATCTACCCTACTTATGAGTGGCTTTATTTCAGCGAGGTTATTTCACCTTCCCACGGCTTTTACAAGAAAAACTAAGAGCAATAAAGGCTATTTACATTATTTTCTTACAAAAGGAGGGAAAGATGAAAATAAAAGCTAACATTTCAGAGTACTTTTACTTAACTGTTAACTTATTTAATCCTCTTAACTCCCAGGAGGTAAACTCTTATCGCCCCATCTTGCAGGCTTGGAAGCTGAAGCTCAAAGACGTTATGTGACTTGCAGGCTAAGACTGGAATTCTAATATCTACCCATGGTGTCAGATCCTAAATCAAGTGGCAACTCTGCCTGGGAGGGAAAACATGAAGAGAAATGTCACTCGGCAGCACAACTCACATTCCTGGATGCCTACGTAATTCTGCTCCAGGAAGACCTGGATAGATCTTCTTTAAAAAATCAGCTGGGCGAAGTGGCTCACACTTGTAATTTCAGCACTTTGGGAGGCTAAGGCAGGCGGATCATCTGAGGTCAAGAGTTTGAGACCAGCCTGGCCAGCATGGGGAAACCCCCATCTCTACTATATATATAATATCTCTCTCGATATATAATATATATATAATACTATATATAGATATATAACATATATTATTTTATAATATATACAATATGTGTATATTTATTAATACATTTTTTTTATATTTTTTATATTTATATAATATAAAATTATATATTTATGTAATATATATAATTATCTTTATTTAATAATATAATAGTAATTATAATACATTTTAATAATTATATAAAATTTTTATATTTAATAATATATAATAATACATATATAATATATAATACATATAAAATTTATTTATATTTATACAATATAAATAAAATATATTTGTATAATATATATAAAATATATATTTATATATATAATATATAATATATATATATTATATATATTTATATATATATGTGCCTGTAGTCCCAGCTACTTGGGAGGCTGAGGCAAGAGAATTGCTTGAACCCAGGAGGTGGAGGTTGCGATGAGCCAAAATTACGCCACTGCACTCCATCCTGGGTGACAGAGTGAGACTTTGTCTCAAAAAAATAAAAATAATAATAATGGCAAATTCACATTTTCTGTGTTTATTTATGCTTTGGGCTTAAAAGGGTCAGTGGCCTAATTTAACATTTGATTTTTGTTTTTACATAGCAAAGTCTTATTGCAGGAATACTGTATGTTTGGCTCAAAGCTAGGTCCTGGAAACAAACTGAAAAAAATCCTCTACATTCTGAGATGTCTGCTGTCTAAATCTTGGGTAACTATGTAAATTATTTCAAGGGAAGTGCTTTTCATTGTTACTGATACACGGTCTCAAAGCTAGATACCAAACTGTGAAGGTCACATCTCCAGAGACTTTCATCACTAGTCGGCAAACTTTTCCTGTAAAGAGCCAAATAGTAAATATTTTAGACTTGTGGGCCATCACAACTGCTCAACTCTGCTGTTTGGAGCCATAAATACATAAACAAATGAGCATGGCCGTGTTCCAATAAAACTTTATTTATGGGCACTGACATGTGAATTTAATGTAATCTTTACATGCTATAAAATATTGAACTTCTTTTTTTTTTCCCCTCTCAACCATTGTAAAATGTAAAAAAAACATTCTTAGCTCATAGGCCATCTCAAAACAGGTGGCAGATCCGATTTGGCCCGTGGGCTGTGTTTTCTGACCCTGTTTTCTAGGCTAACAATTATCAAGGGCTGGGCTTAGAAATGTAGACCAATGGTTGTAGAAACTGTGACCCAGCGAGTCAGAAAGGCATAAGCAGTAGTGAATGGACCTCCTTGTCCAGAGAGGATGGCTCTCAATTGTGACTTAGGGTTGTCAGCTTTGCTATAAGTTTCAGTGGGTACAGATGATCTCATTTCATATTTAATATTGGAGCAAATCCAAGTTCCTTTTAGCTTGTACATTCTCCAATTCCATAACCATTAGGACTCTTTCATGTGCAAGTGACAAAAACTTAATGCCAATTGACTCAAGGGAAGAAAAGGAAATGTATCAGCCGACATAAGTGGAAAGTACAATGGCATGCCTGGCTTCTGGTATGGCTGGAGGTCGACACTAAAGCAAAATTAACAGAGATCGGTCTCCCACTCTCTTCGTCTCTTTGTTCTTATCACTGCTTTGGTTTCATGGCCAGCTCTGGGCTTACCCTGTCCTCACAGTTAGCACTCATTCTGGACAGAGGGTGGCTATGGTTTGAATGTCTTCCCTCCAAAATTCTGATGTTTTCAATGTGATAGTGTTAAGAAGTGGGGTCTTCATGAGGTGATTAGGCCATGAGGGCTCCTCCCTCACAAATAGATTAGGGCCTTTATCCAAAGGGCTTGCAGAGTGGGTTCACTCTTCTGCTCTTCTGCCATGTGAGGATGCAGTAAGATGACCCTCAGCAGACACTGGTGCCTTGATCTTGGACTTCCCAGTCTCCAGAACTGTGAGAAATAAATTTCTGTTCTTTATAAATTGCCCAGTCTCTCATATACTGTTATAGCAGCACAAAACAGATGAAGGCACGGGCTTCTGACTTTCAACAGTGCCAACAAAATCCCTGGCTGCACCATCGTTGACCTGCCCCAATGACATACATATCTCTGAACCCAATCACTATGCCTTAGGGGATGAAATGCTGTGATGGGTTGCATGCCCACATCACCACTCTGCTGTAGGGAGAAGAGGAAGGTACGTTCCTCTCAAACACAGTACTGAAAGCAAGTGAGGGGTGGGGCCCCCCAAAAATTGCAGCATTCTCTCCAAAAGAAAGTAGAGTGAATACAGGAGAGGTGAAAAAGAAGCAGCAGACACCCACTGGAAATGCCTTCTTGAGAGGGCATGTGATGCACTGGCTGCTAGATTCTGAAATTGGACATGACCCACAGTTTATCTGAGCAAGCAACGGGGCACCATGCTTGTGCACTTCATCTGGTTGCTCTTGAGACAGAGAACAGACTGAGAAGCTGTGGTGGTCCTTGGATTTTTAAATCTGATGTCCCAGCACACCATCAAAGGAAACCAGGGGACCACCCTCAGGTGGCCAGTGGCCCCTAGTGCTAAGTAAAATACAGGGAAAAATAACACAAACCCGCATCTGATTGTGCCACCATTTCATAGGAGAAAGACCATTTTCACACCCCAAATGTAGCTATGATGTACTCTCAGAATAAAGGACGGTCCTGCACAAAGAAGGACAGTTGGCTACCATCACATGGGTTGGGATCCCCAGGAAGCAGGTTCTGAGATGGAGATTATTGTGCAGAATGTTTAGAAGGGAATGTTCTTGTGATCAACCCTGTAGGGAAAGGAAGGAGGTGGGCTGAGCTGAGGGAGGAGTTGGGCTGCAGTGTAGTCTCAAGAAGGTCTAAGCCAAAGCTGTATGGAGCTCTAGAGATGGAGTGGCCTTCAGAGTTGTCCTGAGACAAGCCTGGGTGTGGGTTGTCTTAGTTCAATGGGGGTGCAATAATGCAGTACCATAGACTCATTTCTTACAGTTCTGAAGGCTGGAAGTCCAAGACCAGGGTGGCAGCATGGTCAGGTCCTGGCAAGGGCCATTTTCCAGGTTGTATACTGTCCATTTCTCATTACATCCTCACTTGGTGGGAAGAGAGCAAAAAAGCTCTGGGGGTCTCTTCTAAGGACACTAATCCCATTAATGAGGGCTCCATGCTGATGACCTAATCATCTCCCAAAGGCCCCGTTTTCTAATACCATCTGATATGGTTTGGCTGTGTCCCCACCCAAATCTCATCTTGAATTGTAGCTCCCATAATTCCCATGTGTTGTGGGAGGGACCTAGTGGGAGATAACTGAATCATGGGGGTGGTTTCCCCCATACCGTTTTCATGGTAGTGAATAAGTCCCACGAGATCTGATGGTTTTATCAGGGGAAACCCCTTTCATTTGGCTCTCATTCTGTCTTGCCTGCCACCATGTGAGACATGCCTTTCACCTTCCACCACGATTGTGAGGCCTCCCCAGCCACGTGGAACTGTGAGTTCATTATATCTCATTTTCTTTATAAATTACCCAGTCTCGGGTATGTCCTTATTAGTGGCATGAAAACGGACTAGTATACCATCACAGTGAGTTAGGGTTTCAGCATATGAATTTGGGGAGGACAGTAACATCTAGTCTACATAACAATGACTTTCTAGTGGGGTTGGAAAGGGCTACCCCATGGGTGGGACATATCAGGGAGGTTATCTTACCTCTGAAAATCTGAGGTTCAGGATGTGTGACAGCTGTATGTATCTTACCTTGAACTAGATTTAAAGTATCAGAAAACTTGCACAGCCAAGTTGAAGATTCTCACTAAGACTCATGTGAGACTTCCCTCTGGATGACCAGGGAGCTGAAATATGCAGGCTTGACCAGGTACAAGGCCCATGGGGAAGGAAGGGCAAAGCAGTTTCTGCTGTGAAAGAGTTCACCTATAAGCTCAGCTGGAGTCATGAGTCTTCTAAGGAGGAAGCAGAGGGCCAGGTGAGGCTAATATGGTGGATCCATCAACACAGAGCAATGTGCAGAGCCCAGCAGGATTTGTGCAGGTTGAGACAGATGGGAGGAGAAAAGGCAGTCTAGGAGACCAAAGGAGGCTTCTCCAGCTCCGGAGGCCCAGGCATGCCAGAAAGAGGCACTCTCTGGCTCCCCTTGGACGACGCACTATGTACAAAGCACGCCGTCATTCGTCATTTTTCAGTATCCTCAGGGCAGCCCTGAGAGTCACATCAAGTGAGTGTTATGATTCCCATTTCATAGATGAGAAAACTGAAGCTCAGAGATGGAAAGCGAGGTCTTCAGACTCCAGGTCCAGAGTGTCATCCCCCACCAGGTATGACTGCTTTCTTTAGGGCCCTGGACTCAAAAGAGCATCTGTAGTGGGCCTTTTGGACCACATGGGACCAGAGAGCCTTGGTGAAGAGTAGGTGGTTAGGACTGTCAGGAGCACTTTTTGGTGGGTCAGAAAAGCAGGGACAAACACAGGTGGACCAAGGAGCCGCACTCCGAGGCCTTGGGCCAAACCTGAGGGTACTGAGAAAAAGAGAGGCCTCTGAGAAGACAGAGGTGCTCGAATTCCCCAGGTTTGCTCCTGAATGGAGCACACAGGGGTCTTTCTCACAGCCAGACCCAGCCTAGTACTGATATGTGAAGACATCAAGTACAGAAAGCCCTTCAGTCAGCAGAGATGGCCTGACTCCGAGCTGAGGGCCAGGCTGCCAGGAAAGCCATCTGCTCTCCCGGGAGTCCAGTGACTCAGAGATTCAGGCTGGAAGCCCTGCTGTGGGGGCAAAAGAGACCATTTGCCCCAACATTCCCTGCCTCTCTACAGGGCTGGTGAGTGCAAGCAGGAGGGAGTGACAGTATTGGTGAGGAATGAAATTGCAGCGGCTGTGTGATGCTATAAATATTTGGTTTGAAACAGCAGAGACATTCAAGATAAAAGTTAAATAGAAATAAAAGCAGTCAGATGTTTATTATATGTTGCCATAAAATTCAAGAGCAGCCTAAAAAGGCAGATCAGGATTTGTTTAACAAATAAGAGAGGAGAATGAAGGAGGTAGAGGTTTGACTGCGGAAGAGTGTATTTTGCTGGAATCTGGATAGATAGAAGCAAAGTAAGAATGACTCTGCCCTTAGACTGGGAGGATGAGTGTCGTTAGGTGGCTGAGAATCGGGGGATTTCCCCAGGTCTCTAGGCTTTAAAGGGACCCACAAGTCCCCTGGCTGTCTGCATTTCCTGCCCCTTGCAGGGGGCGAGCCCCAAGAGGAGAACAGGGTGGAAGATCTGGGGGAACTAAATTCTGGGAGCACAGGCAATGCGGAAGCACGGTGTACACAAGGATGGCTGGGGAGGGACAATGCTGGTGCCGTGAGGCTGATGGCGCCTTTTTTTTCAGTCCTGCTCCCTCTCCATAGCCAACTCCTCAGGGCACCATCAGATTTTAGGCAGGGCTTAAAGGAGGAACTGGTCCATAGTATCACAAAATAACTGAGCTAGAAGGGCCCTTTACAGAGCTCTGTGCTTGTCTAGGGGGTGGCAAGCTTTTTCTGTAAAGGGCTAGCCAGCAAATATTTTCCATTTTCTGAGTCATTCTGTCTCTGTTGCAACCACTTTGCTCTTGCAGCCTGACAGCCCCCATACACGATCTGTAAATAAATGGACAAGGCTGGGTTCCAATAAAACTTTATTTAAAAAAGCAGGCTGGCCAGGCACAGTGGCTCATGCCTGTAATCCCAGCAGTTTGGGAGGCCAAGGCAGGTGGATCACCTGAGGTCAGGAGTTCAAGACCAGCCTGGCCAACATGGTGAAAACCCGTCTCTACTAAAAACACAAAAATTAGCTGGGTGTGGTGGCAGGCACCTGCAATCTCAGCTACTCAGGAGGTGGAGGTTGCAGTGAGCCGAGATTGTGCCATTTGCACTCTAGCCTGGGTGACAGAGCGAGACTCCATCTCCAAAAGAAAAAAAGCTATAGCATATCAACCCCTGTTCTAATCTAGTCTTCATTTTATATATAGGGAGACTGAAGTTCAGAGAGGCAGAGAAAATTCTCCAATGTCTCCCAGCCAATTAGTGATGGAGACGGGAGAAGGCCCAAGGATCCCAGGGAGCTTGTTTAGTGTAGTTTCCACTGCATCAGGGTAGCATTGAATGCAATGAGAGACTTTGGCCATTCTTGTATCTTAATGCCAAATTGTACCTGTCTTGCTACCACAGGCTAAAGATTAGAAGGGCTAGAATCAACAGTTAGGTGATCAACTTGGTAGAAAGCGAGTTTGTCATCATGGGCCAGGGTCATGCTTTCACTTCTGGAATTTGGTTACTGCTGGCAACTTTCTGGGAAACAGTTTTGGGAAATTATGTGAAGAGAATTGTAGGGGGTTAAATAGTGGCCTCCAAAAAGATATGAGCATGTCCCAGAACTTGCAAATGTAACTTCTTTGTTAAATAGCCTTTGTAGGTGCTTTAAAGTTAAGGATCTCAAGATGAGACCATCCTGGAATATCCAGGTGGATCCTAAATCCAATGACAAGTGTCCCTGTAAGAGACTGAAGAGGAGAGGACACACTTCTCCGCCTCCATGGGAGAAGAGGAGAAGGCCCGGCAAAGACAGAGGCAGAGGTTGGAACTCTGCAGTCACAAGCCAGGGAACATGGAAGCCACCAGGAGCTGGAAGAGTCAAGAAAGGGTCCTCCCCTGAAGCCTCCAGAGGGAGCGAAGCCCTGTAGACATTGGCTCATTTTTGGTATTTTCTTTCTTTTTTTTTCTTTTTCTTTTTTTGGTAATGATGGGGCTTCACCATGCTGGTCTCGAGCTCCTGATTTCTGACTTCCAGTTCCCAAACCTATGGGAGAACACATTTCTGTTGTCTCTAGCCACCAAGTGCATGGAATTTGTTATGGCAGTTACAGGGAAGTAACACGGGAATTTTATTTTAAACCCTACATTTGGCAAAAAAAAAAAAAAAAAAAAAAAAAAAAACGGCAAAAGACACAGACAAAAGAGGGCACAGCTTTGTGAGCAAATGGCCATGGCTTTTTGGAAATAAACTTTCTATTAGGAGAACTTACTAATGTATGAGCCCAGGCAATGGAAACTGAAGGAAGCAGTCTGGTTGGAGGAAGCAATGTCTCCATCCAAAAATCACCATGTCTCTGAATGAGAGTTCTTTCCACACCCACACATAAGAAGCAAGGACAGTGGAAGGATCACAACTGGGCTGCTTCCAGCATCTGCAGGCTTCCCAGGTCCAGGGAAGAGAAGCCGAGGCTGCATGCACTGGACCATGGGGGATCATGGATTGTTGGTTCCCACCGTAGAAAACTTCCAAAGCCTGCAGCAGCCACCTCTAATCGAGTGGTTCTCTCTTGGCACAGCAAAAACGTTCACCACTGAGTACTGGACATTGGACTCTGGCCCTGGTGCCCTCTGGCAAGTGACACTAAAAATCTCTGAAAGATGTAAGAATGAAAATCAGGAGCTGGGTGTGGTGGCTTATGCCTGTAATGCCAGCACTTTGGGAAGCCAAAATAGGAGGATTGCTTGAGGCCATGAGGTCCAGCCTGGGCAACACAGTGAGACCCCATATCTACTAAAAATACACAAATTAGCTGGGCATGGTGGTGTGCACCTGTAGTCCCAGCTACTTGGGAGGGTGAGGTGGGAGGATCACTTGAGCCCAAGATGTCGAGCCTGCAGTAAGCAATGATGGTGCCACTGCACTCTAGCCTGGGTGACAGAGCAAGACCCTACTCTAAAAAAAAAAAAGAATTGACATCAAGATATTTTGCATTCCATCACAGGTTGATGGAACTAACTCAGGGAAACAGCAGGAGAAACTAGAAAGCATAGGCAAAGCATTTACTCAGCATCAATGGAGCAGCTGCCTTCTCTGTTCAAAGGCCATCTCTACAATGTCCTCTCTTTGGTCCCCCGCCACCTCTACCCAGGCCTTTGCTGTGGTCGTTCTCCTGCTGGGAAGCCTAACCTGTTCCTCCCTTTGTCTCTCAGTGCCATTGTTCCCATCATTCTTGTTTTTTTTTTTTTTTTTTTTTTTTTTTTTGAGAAGTAGTCTGGCTCTATCACCCAGGCTGGAGTGCAGTGGTGAGATCTTGGCTCATTGCAACCTCTGAACTCAAGCAATTCTCATGCTTCGGTCTCCTGAATAGCTGGAACTATAGGCGTGTTTCACCATGTCTGGGTAATTTTATTTTTTATTGTTATTTATTTATTTATTTTTTTAGTAAAGACAGGGCTTCATCAAGCTGGTCTCGAACTCCTGATCTCAAGTATCTGCCTGCCTTGGCCTCCCAAAGCACTGGGATTACAGACATGAGCCACTGTGCCCAGCCCAGTCATTCTTTAAACCCATCTGCAGCCCACTCCCCAAGACATTCCCAGGAATTCCACTATCCCCTCATTCTGCCCTCTAGGACTTCTTGACATACATGTTTGACTCTCTGTCCTGGAGTATTCACTCCCTGGTGAATGCCTCTGCTCAGAACCAGATTAGAAGCTCTCTGGGGGCAGGATTTGAGACACAATTGTATTTCTATCCCCCATAAAACACAGTCAAGCATTGGGCACATAAAGCCTGGGTTGAAATTTCATTCATTCATCCACAAGTGTTTATGGAGCACCTCCACCCATTCTGGTGCTGAGTGCCAGAAATAGACAAGAAATCCCAAGTTCTGGCCTGCAAGGAGCTCATATAAGTAGTTTTTTCTCTAAAGACAGTTTCAAGTATTGATACAAATGCAACAATGCCAGTGAGGCAGGAATGTGCTAGGGAGACGGGGCTTGAAGGCTCTTTAGAATGAGGTGGCCGGAGGGATGTTTTGAAGCAAGTGCTATGTACTCTGAAACCTACAGTGGAGAAAAGCGCCACCTTGGGGGTTTGGGGATAAGGGGTGCTCTAGGCAGAGAGAAGAGCAAGTTGCAAAGGCTGCAAGAAAGGGGCATGGAGCAGGTGTCAGGTCCAGCAGGAAGCCCACAGCTGCAGCCCAGAGACCAGGAGAGCACGACAGGGTAAGATATGGAGAGCTGGGCGAGACTGAGCAAAGTGGTGGGATTCACTATGAGCCAATGGGAATACACTGGAGGGCTGGGCTGGGGAGCAAGACACAAGTGGATTTGCATTTTCTTTTCTTTTCCTTTTTTTTTTTTTTTTGAGACAGAATCTCACTCTTTCACCAGGCTAGAGTGCAGTGGCACGATCTCGGCTCACTGCAACTTCTGCCTCCTAGATTCAAGCAATTCTCGTGCCTCAGCCTCCTGAGTAGCTGGGATTATAGGCACATGCCACCACACCCAGCTAATTTTTGTGTCTTTAGTAGAGACAGGGTTTCACCATGTTGGCCAGGCTGGCCTCGATCTGACCTCGTGATCTGCCCGCCTCAGCCTCCCAAAGTGCTGGGATTACAGGTGTGAGCCACCATGCCTGGCCTGTATTTGCATTTTCTAGAATTCATCCTGGCTGCCCTTGGGGAGAGAGACCCAGACGCTGCAGGCAAGTAAGGAAGTGAGGACACTCTAGACAGACGCTAGAGGCTTGAGCTAGTTGGTGGCCATGCTTCGGGAGAGAAGAGGCAAAGTTTTGAATGTGTATTTGTGGATTGATTTCTGTTGTTGCTGTTGAGACAGGGTCTTGCATGCTCACCCAGGCTGAAGTGCAATGGTGTGATCATAGTTCACTGCAGACTTGAACTCCTGGGTTCAAGCAGTCCTCCTGTCTCAGCCTCCTGAGTAGCCGGGACCACAGATGTGCACCACCACACTCAACTAATTGTTTTATTTTTTTGTATAGACAGAGGCTTGCTATGTTGTCCAGGCTGGTCCAGAACTCCTGGCCTCAAGCCATCTCCCACCTTGGCCTCCCAAAGCACTGGGATTACAGGTGTGAGCCACGATGCCTGGCCTGGATTGATTTTCATAAATGACTTTTGTGCTGGCCAGCTGGGGCATTGCTACCTCCTTGTTTCCACCCCACACTCCTGCATGCTGTGCCTCGTATGATTTTTCACTCCTTCTTAAAAGGAATGCAAGCTCCAGGGCTACTTGTTGCAGGATTTTCCTTCTTGAATGGGGAAGCTTCGTTCTAGGCTTCAGCTTTCCCAGAAGGTCTTTCCAGGGAAGGCCAGTGCCCTGGAACCAAGCCTGATGTCCCCAGGTCAGAACACCCTCACTCTTTCCTGAATGGCTACCCACTCCATGTCCACAGGGTTGTGAATATGAATGAAAATAGATGATTACACAACATTTGACAGATATTGATTAAGCACATATGCGCCTGCAAAGTACCCAGCACTTCATGGCCAGAGTAAAGAGAGCTGGCCAGGTTCTCCCCAGACCCAGGTTCAAGCCCTGGTATTGATGCTAATTGACACTGCACATTTGAGCAAAATATCTGAACTTCTCCATCTTCGGTGTCTTTATATACCAAATGTGGACAGTAGTACATAATTTACAAGATCCTCATAATAATGAGAAAACAGATACCACGTTACCTATTGGAAATAATAATAGCTGCTTATGCAGCAGTTGCAATGGGCCAGGCCCTAATTGAAATGCTTTGTGAATTTGCTCATTTCACACTTACAGAAAGCCCCAGGGGTATTATTTCTGTTTTACAGACTGGGCACCACACCAAGAGATGAAGTTACTTGCCCAAGGTCATCCAGCTAGGAAGTGGTAAAGCTGAGATTTGAATTGGGCCTTGTGGCTGGTGCCTTTGTTCTGAAGCACCACACCGTGATCACTGCCTCTGAATCAAGGAACTTACTCAGTGCCCAGGAAATGTTCATTGAATCTGAGCCTGGGAGTTTGTAGCAGGTGGGTATTGAGGTGACTAAGAGTGGATCATCTATCTTGGAAAATGTGTTATCATGTATAATAAAGATAAGGCATGTGCCATGCACAGTCCCAATTCAGGCTGATAAACGAGGAGATCTGTGCTGTGTGGTGTGGATGTGGAGGAGAGAGGGAGAAGAGGAGAGAGGAATAGCAGGCGCTGTAACCTCCAACTTCAAACCAGGGGCTACCAGTGGCTGGCAGAATCCGACTGAATGACAAGGGGCCTGGGCTTGATTTTTGGTTCCTGCCGTCTGCCTGGAGGCCTCTTCAGAGCCCCGTGTTTTCAGGACATCACGGTGGAGAGGTGGAGAGGAATCACAAAGCTGTCACCAGGAAATGTCTGCCGGTGTAGGGTCAGGAAAGTGAAGAGAAGCCTGGGCCTCAGAGGGAGACTGACAGGAGACATGCCGGTGCTGGAGGCTGGCGTCCAGGAAACTGGGGGGAGGATAGGCCAGGGTGGAGCGGGGAGGCTGGAGAAGGCAGGTGGGATGGTAGGGAGAGCTGCAGGCAGACAAACCTAGGGCAGAGTTCTGGGTAGTACAACTGGTAGAAGGGGCTGGCTGGAGAGGAAATTAATTATCGGAGCAAACAGCCTCCTGCACAGCTACCAGTCTGATCCCCTGACAGTGCCCAACAGTGTGTCGTGGAGATGAATGCAAGCTGCCACGTGCCATCCCAAAGTCCTGTGCTGGCAGGCTGGTTGGTGGCCACCCCATCACAGAAAGGAGGAAGGCACACTCTGAGCAGTGTTTTAATGTTCTTCAGCCATGCCAGAACTCAGAAATGAAAGGACCCGCATCCGGTAATTAGGCACATGCCAAGCCCAAGTACGTCATCAGAAGAGCTTGGATTGGATGCCCTTCCTTGGGTGCTGGGTAACCTCAGTTGGGAGAAGTTCTGACTTTAATCAAAAGATTCTTTCTTCTGCATAGAAAATGGCTACGACAGAAACTTGACATTTAAAAAGAAAACACCTATTTTCCCCCTTCAGATAGATTAATTAATTCCGAAAAGGTGTTCTGAATCAAATATCTAACAGATTGTTCATAAATCAGATTTTGTGGGAAGCTTGTAATTTTGAAGTGGTCACAAACAGTTCTCAAGGGTGACTTCTTTAGAACCTGAATAACTGGTAAAAGCCAGGAATGCATCCCGGGGTGGGAGGGTTCCTGACCATTCCTTCACAGGTGCGGGTGGCAGCTCTCCCAGCCTGGTCCCCTGGCCTCTTCTCTGCACACTGATCACAGCTTGCCTGCATGTAATTGAACATTAGCTCTGCTCACTTCCTCCGCCGGCCTCTCCATGGGTTCCTCTCTGCACTGGAGCAGCCAGGGTGAGATCCCAAATCTGCAGGTCCTCTCCCCAGGGTCATGTTTGCTAACTAAGCCAGCCTTTTTTTAACATGTCATGGAAGCCTCCAGAGGCCTCTTGCCACAGCCATTGACCACAGGGCTGGCTTCTACTCAATTTGTGGGAACTCATGGGGCTGGAAGCCAACTCACTCCATGGGCCCACTTGGAGAACAGAAGACAAGATGGAAAACAGGCAAGGACCACAGGGAGAATGAACTTGGCCTCTTGCCTTTTGAGTTCGCCCCAACTGGTTTGGAGACAGGTTTGCTTAGTGATCCCCAAAGAGTCATTTCAGCTCTTTCTTCAGGGGTGCCAGCTGAATGTTTAGCGATGTCACTGGCTTCTTTGGAGGGTAATGTTTCTGAATTATGTCTCACTGGCTGAGCAAAATGACATTCTAACCACAATCACAACCTTAAACCAAATCTTACATAGATCAAATTCCATATTTGATCTGACATTACCAATTCATTACCTACAAAGTAAGTAATGAATTTCCTTCAGCGAACCTTCTTATAGAGTCTCCTTGGGCACAGGAGGCATCTAGCAGCGGTCAGCCATGGCTTCCTCAGCACAGTACTTCGTGCTTCCGGGAACGCCTCTCACTGCCCACCATCTACCTGCTTCCCAGGGAGCAGCCATGTTTGTCCCACGTGACACATTCCCTGGCCACAGTTTATTGGCTCAGCAAAGGACCCATAGTCAAGCTGAGCCAATTATGTGCTTGCTTGAGAACCTTAAACGTGAAACTGAGTAAAAGAGGCCATTATTTTCTTTTTAAGTTGCACTGTAGGTATTGAAGCTTAGGGGGTGCTGGTAATTTGTTTTGTTTTAACCACAAAGAAAAATTAAATGGCAACAACAGGGAGTAGGGCTGAGAAGCAAACATTCAGAGTTAAAAAGGAATAAGAGACAGAGGCCACTGGTGGTGTTGGAATGTCTGGCCTCTGCTGTTCTCGAAGCCCAGCCGCATTCTGGCGAATGTGTTCCTTGAGCCACCCCAACATCCCAGTAGTAACAGCCCTCCTTTCTTACCCTCCTCTGAGTTGCAGCCAAAAGATCTCTGGTCCCTTAGAAATCCTAACAGCCTCTCCATCTTATGTTAAGCTGGAGTTTGCTGCTGTCCTCGTCTCCTGCTCATGGACATCTGGAGAATGTCAGAACCAGAGGAAAGAATGACAAAGTCACTGGATGCCAGATTCTTCATCAATGCTGCAAGATGTCTCTGGCCTCACTTAGCATAGCGACAGAGCCTTAAGTGAACCCATGCTTCCTGGATCCCCACTTAGCCTTGTCCTTCCTGCTAGGGGGTGAGTGAGAGAGAGGGGCCTCCTGGCTAAGAGACTTGGCAGGGGTGATGACAGGATGCTCAGCAGGATAGAGCCATCAGACTGTGGCTGTCATCGGGAAAGACAGAGACGTTTCTGCTTACAACTTTGAGGCTTCCAAACTTTTCCTGGTATGAGAGAGTGTTTCTTCCACCTTAAACTACATGATGGAAAGATATGTGAGAATAGAAAAAAAAAGTGTGTGTTGCTATGGAACTGCAAATCCCTGATAGAAGTCTTCCTCTGAACCACATCCTGCATCGACGAGACCACCCAGCTAGTCTTAGAGCAAGACGGAGTGGCCCTCTCAAATGCTATCATTTGCTGTTACCTACATTCCTCCAGGCCCTATGTAGCAGCCCCTATCATAGCCATCGCCCTCAGGATTTGAATCAATTCCCCAGTCACCACACTAGGGGCAAACAAAAGCCTCATTTGAAGTCTCTCCTGACTGTTTTCCTTAGGAAGCTGTGCCACAATGGCTTGGTGAGGGCTGGCAGGCGAGCTGACTAGCCCCTGCCGGACAACTGTCAGGTTGGTTGAAGGATATTAGAGGGAAGTTGATCATGTGTCAACGCTTCTCAGCGCCCACTCACATCAGGGAAGTGATACAGCTGTCACTGTGGTCGACGAGGCGGCTGGCAGAACAGGCCACGTTCACCAACCCAGCTGTCCAATTAGATGCGAGGGCCTGACCCTCAGGTGTGCGGGAGGCAAGGAAGAAATGCTGAGGAGGACACCACTCCCAGTGGTCTCTGTGGCCTTCTGAGGCTCCTGGGCTGCCTCCCTGGCTGCCTGTGTCCCGCTGAACAGATCAGGGATGCAGGGGCATTCAGTCCAGTGATGCTGGCTCCTTCATTCTAACCTTCTCCCATCTGCATTTCTTTATCCTGTTTCCTCCCTTCCTCTCTCCCTTCGTTTCTTCCATCCTCCTTTCTCCCTTTCTCTCTCTTGGGGTGGGTTATGTGATGAGAATATAAAGAAAAGTGCCTAGAACTCCTCTGGGGAGACAGTAGGAAATATGTGAGGTTTGATTAGACATTGAAAGAAAAGCCAGACTGTGGCAGAGAACTCTTTAGTGCTTTGTTCTCAGTGCTTTTAAGAACGCTAGTGTGGTGTTTGATTAAATAACATTATCAATTTGGAAACAATGCTCAGTGTGATAACATGGGAGAGTGTTGTTGAAAACACTGCTCTTTTGTTTTTTTTCCAATTTTCCATTAGATTTTATTTTATTTATTTATTTTCTATTTAACTTTTTTTTTAAGTTCAAGGGTACAAGTGCAGGTTTGTTACATAGGTAAATCATGTCATGGGGGTTTGTTGTACATATTATTCCATCACCTATATTATTTTATTTATTTATTTATTTGGAGACAGAGTCTAGCTTTGTGGCCCAGGCTGAAGTGCAGTGGCACCATCTTGGCTCACTGCAACCTCCGCCTCCTGGGTTCAAGCAATTCTCCTGCCTCAGCCTCATGAGTAGCTGGGATTACAGGCATATGCCACCACGTCCAGCTAATTTTTGTATTTTTAGTAGAGATGGAGTCTCACCATTTTGGCCAGGCTGGTCATGAACTGCTGATCTCAGGTGATCTGCCCATCCCTGCCTCCCAAAGTGCTGGGATTACAGGTGTGAGCCACCGCGCCCAGCCCCATCACCCAGATTATTAAGCCTAGTACCCACTAGTTATTTTTCCTGATCTTCTCCCTCCTCCCACCCTCCACCCTCTGACAGGCTTCAGTGTGTGTTGTTCCCCTCTATGTGTCCATATGTTCTCATCACTTAGCTCCTTCTTTAAAGTGAGAACATGTAGTATTTGGTTTTCTGTTCCTGTGTTACTTAGCTAAGGATAATGGCCTCCAGCTCCATCCATATTCCTGCAGAGGACGTGATCTTCTTTTTTATGGCTACATAGTATTCCATGGTATATAAGTACCATATTTTCTTTATCCAGTCTTCCATTGATTGACACTTAGGTTGATTCCGCATCTTTGCTATTGTGAAAAGTGCTGCAATGTACATTTGTGTGCAAGTGTCTTTATAACAGAATGATTTATATTCTTTTGGGTATATACCCAGCAATGGGATTGCTGGATCAAATGATAGTTTTTTTTTTTTAGGTCTTTGAGGAATCACCACTGTGCTTTCCACAATAGTTTAATTAATTTACACCTCACCAAAAGTGTGTAAGTGTTCCTGTTTCTCTACAGCCTCACCAGCATCTGTTATTTTTTGACTTTTTATTAATAGCCATTCTGAGTGGTGTGAGATGGTATCTCATTGTGGTTTTGATTTGCATTTCTCTAATGATTAGTGATGGTTAGCTTTTTTTGTCACATGATTGCTGGCCACATGTATGTCTTCTTTTGAAAAGTGTCTGTTCATATCCCTTGGCTGCTTTGTAATAAGGTTGAAAACACCGCCCTTCTGATTGTGGCCTTTCTCTTAAAAAAAAAAATGAATACATACATAAATAACTGGGCCAGTGCCTGTCATTGCAGTACTTTGGGAGGCTGAGGTGGAAGGATTGCTTGAGGCCAGGAGTTCAAGACCAGCAACACAACCAGACCCTGGTATCTTTCCCAAATGTATGCAGCCAGTGCTTGGTAGAGACTATCTCTAGAAAAATTAAAAAAAAAATTAAAATTACCCTGCCATGGTGGTGCATGCCTGTGGTCTCAGCTACTCATGTGGCTGAGGTAGAAAGATCTCTTGAGCCCAAGAGGTAGAGGCTACATTGAGCCATGATCACACAACTATACTCCAGCCTGGGCAACAGAGTGAGAACTTGTCTCAAAATAAAACAAAAATAAATAAAATAGAAATAAATTTTAAAAATAAATCAAGGCATCGTAAGTCAGCTGTATCTTTGTGTATTCTGGGGAAGCAACAGCATGTCCTTAGGAGGCGAGTGAATAATGAGGACTGTGGTTTCAGGTCTTACCTCTGCCCTGCCTTGTTCTCTAAGCCCAGGACAAGGATCCAGTGTGTGCTTAAAAGGCCCAGGGACATTCTTCTTTCTCTTTGTTGAGAGGTGTACTGACATAGGCATGAGCACACCCATCATTTACATTAGGCTTTGAGTGTACTGAAGACTTCCCCACCCCTTATTCCCTTTGCTTTTCTCTGGAACCCTATAGGTGGTTGCCATCCCTCCCATTTTGTAGGAAAGAGAACAAAGTACCGATGGTGTTGCTATCTTTCCCAACTGTATGCAGCCAGTACTTGGTAGAGACTGGATTCAAACTCAGAGTTCTTTATTCCAAGATTCCTGGTTTGATACAGGAAAAATTTCAATATATTGAACCAGACTTTAAAGAAGAGCTCTACACTTTGGGAGGCCAAGGCAGGGGGATCACCTGAGGTTAGGAGATCAAGACCATCCTGGCTAACAGGGTGAAACCCCATCTTTACTAAAAAACCACAAAATTATCAGAGTGTGGTCGCACATGCCTATAATCCCAGTTATTTGGGAGAATCAGTTGAACCAGGAGGTGGAGGTTTCAGTGAGTCGAGATTGCGCCATTGCACTCCAGCCTGGGCAACAAGAGCGAGACTCCATGTCAAAAAAAAAAAAAAAGAAAGAACAAAAAAAAGCCCTCTAATTCCCACTCATTTATTTGATTTTTCTCTTTTCCAACTCTGTATCCACCCCTAATCTGCTGTGTGACTGGGAGGAGTTGAAGTCCCCAAAGTAATTGTTTCTACAAAACTCTTTCGAAGAAGTTTCCCTAGGCCCTGAGTTAGGGGGTGGGGTTTCCTAAGGTGTAAAATCTTTTAATGAGATTTTAAAGTCCTTGTATTCTTTAAAGAGGTTTTCTTAAGCTATAGTCCCTATCGATCCTTATACTGGGATCTTGCTGCAGGTTTTCTGGACAGGAAAGTCTATCACTTTGGGAAACTAAATCTTCACCGTATGTCTGGACTGTGCAAATCCACTTGCAGATGTGCCCAGGTTATACTTGGGGTGCGGCAGTAACTAAGCAAAGCTTTCTGCATGAACATGGTTCCTGGTGTCAGAATCAGAAGAGTTTATGTTAAGGCCCGGCACAGTGGCTCACGCTTGTAATCCCAGCACTTTGGGAGGCCGAGGTGGGCGGATCACGAGGTCAGGAGATTGAGACCACGATGAAACCCCGTGTCTACTAAAAATACAAAAAATTAGCTGGGCGTGGTGGCGGGCACCTGTAGTCCCAGCTACTTGGAGAGGCTGAGGCAGGAGAATGGCGTGAACCTGGGAGGCGGAGCTTGCAGTGAGTCGAGATTGCGCCACTGCACTCCAGCCTGGGTGAAAAAAAAAAAAAAAAAAAAAAAAAAAAGTTATTTGCAATATACCTTAGTGATTTCTTTTTGTTTTTTCTTTTTCTTCTTCTTCTTCTTCTTCTTCTTCTTCTTCTTCTTCTTCTTCTTCTTCTTCTTCTTCTTCTTCTTCTCTTCTTCTTCTTCTTCAGTCTTCTTCTTCTTCTTCTTCTTCTTCTTCTTCTTTTCTTCTTTCTTCTTCTTTCTTTTCTTCTTCTTCCTTTTCTTCTTCTTCTTTTTTTTTTGAGACGAAGTCTCCCTCTGTTGCCCAGGCTGGAGTGCAGTGGTACAATCATGGCTCACTGCAGCCTCGACCTCCCCAGCTCAAGTGATTCTCCTGCCTCCGCCTCCTGAGTAGCTAAAACCACAGGCATGTAGTGACCATGTCTGGCTAATTGTATTTATTTATTCATTCATTTATTTATTTACTTTCTGTAGAGACAGCGTCTGGCTATGTTGCCCAGGCTGATCTTGAACTCCTGGCCTCAAGTCGTCCTCCCACCTTGGCCTCCCAGAGTGCTGAGGTTTTAGGCATGAGCCTCTGTGCCTGGCTAGATTTCCATAGACAGAGCATCATCCATTAGATGATGACCAGTCCTCCAGCCCATGATTTCCTCTTGTACACACCCCTCTCCAGCCAGTCTAGGTCACTCATTCTCCCCTTGTTCATTTCTCACCCCAAGACTTTGCTCCTGGGGGTCTGTTCTCCTGGAGGGCCCTTCCAGTAAGCTATTATTCCTATTGTCCCCTGCCCCCCATCTTCCACCCTGCCAAAAGTATCCTCTTTCCTCCAAACTCCTATAACCCTTAGTTTATACTTTCTTTTCTGTAATTGTCACTTTTGCCCTAAGGCCACCACTATCCACATGAGGGGATGAATCCTGGCCTGGGCTGGTGAATTACAGGTGAATTACAACCACTTTTAGATTCACATGTTACCAAGAGCTACTTATTAGTAATCCATTAGGAAGGTTCTTGGGTTAATGTAATGAAGAATTCATAAATAAAAATTAAGAATATACTAGAGTTTGTGGAGGACTCTTCTACCAAGTCTGGATGGCAGCAGGGCAGAGTTTCCAGTGCACCTGGCCCCATACAGAGTATAGGACTTTCTGGAAGGTCATTCTATGACTGGTCTCTTGAGTAGATCATGATATTTCAAAGCTGCCGATCTTGCTTTTACAATTTACAAATTACATTAAACTTTCCATCCTTATCAGTTTGCTGCAGTTTGTTCCCCAATCCTACAATGTAGACAGGAACACATTTTTCACTAAAACTATTATCGACCTCTAAATTAAAATTCGTTATTTAAGTTGAAGACCTGTTTGCATTCTGATTTCAGTATGAATCATCTTTGCTCCTAATGCTAAAACCAATTTATACTTTATTCCCAAACTGTTGTACTTGTACAGCCATACTTCATGGGTGATGGTCTGTCAGTGAATTTGTTCTCTTTAAATGGCTTGCAACATATTATCAAGGTAAATGCAATAAAATTGCTGGGCTAGTGTTTAGTTTATGAGGCATTGTTTTATAAAATAAAACCAAATGTGTATATGCTTATCTTCATCTCTCATAGAGTAAATAATACACAGTTGATGTGTGTTACTAGCAACTGGCTGATTTTGTTATTCTCCATTTGTTATCACCAGATCTTTCACCACAGAAGAATGGGAATGGGAGGGTGAATGTATGCCTTAGTCTAGAGGGGTAACGGTCAGAAACATTTGAGAAACGAGCCTTCCATCATTGGACAACTGATCTTCCTGTTTTACAGTGACCTCCTGCCCCCTTAGTGAGGTGTCTGCTGGAGCCATCTCCCCATCCCATCCACCATTCCAGAGCCAGATCTGTTTGCAGATCTCAACCTCATGATTCCTGTGAGCTGAATGAATGAGGCCCGTGTCCAGGGACCACCCACAGTGTTACAAGCCAAGCCATAAAAATAGTCATAAATGTAGCTAGAATTTATCTAGCACCTTTCTTCCTAAGAATTTCCAGAAATGCTTTCACTTTTTTATCTCACTTAACCTCACTGACCTCTACCTGGGGTCTCCAGGATTTGGTGGAATTTGTACCTTTAAAAAGTCCTCCCCTTCCCCCTTCCACTCCATTTGAGAGTCATTTAGGACAGGACAGGCTCCCTACCAGGGACAGCCTGGTACCCACCCTAGTCAGGACCAAACTATGCATTCCCCAAGAGAAACAAAAGGAAAAATCCTGGGTGTGAATGCAAAAAAAAAAAAAAAAAAAAAAAAAAAGAAAGAAAAGAAAATAATAAATTCTGTCTTGAAAGCAGGCTATTTTGGAAGAAAAACGTACACACACACACACAAAAAAAATCCCTGGGCATTAAGAATGCCTAATTGTCTTAATTTACTTGCTGTTCTTTTAAACTAGGCTAGTTCTGGCCCTGACACCACTTCTTGATGTCCCGCCTGGACTCTGCATCAAATGTAGCTCACAAACAGGAGGCTTGTATTTTAAAGTGAAGGTTTGAAAAATTAACTGTTCTCCTATCGCCCGTTCAACTCCCAGATGGAAAATCCCACCCTGATTAGCCAATTGATTTATTCAAAATAAAAACTCCACCTTCCACTCTTCTCACCCGCTGTTCTTCTTCCCTCGAGGTTTTCTAACCAGATGAAGGAGGCCCTTTGCTCCCCAGAAGGTGAAGTCCTTTGGGATGCTTGGGACTGAATCGGGAGAACAAACTGGGCTTCCTGCTAACAACTGGATCTGTGTCGCTGTCTTCCCTCTCTTCCCAAGAGCCGTAGCTTTTGTCTGGCAGACACAACTGCTCCGGTGAGCTCCACTGAGCTCCGCTGAGCATGCGCAGGTGTGCAGGTGGCTGGTGGCACCCTCAGACCCGGGTGGAACACCTGATTTGCACCAGCATGTGAGGAGGTAGACGGGGCTGTGAAGGCTGCATATTTGGTGGTGGAGAAGTCCTGTGGTCTCCAGTTTTTAGGTTTCCTTCCTATTGATGTCTAGCTTTGGAGGCGTAATGTTCTGGGTTTCATGAGGACCTAGAATCACTGCTCTGACTTAAGGACAACAGGAAGCAAACACAATAGAAATGAACCCTTAGTCCTGGAGGGTGGTGAGGAAAGCCCCGGGAAGGGTCAGAAAACCTGCTCCTTCTCATTGTCTGCTCTCTGTGGACTTGCTCTGTGACCTTTCCTAGTCCTTCCAGATGGTCTGTAACATCTCATATGAGTTTATCTCATCTGGATTTATCTGATCCAACTCCAAGCCCTGAAGGTATTCCCAACCCCAGTTCCATCCTCCAAAGACTGCTTGTCCCAGAAACAGCAGGACAGAAGTCCTCCCCAAGGTAAACAAAGACCCCGGAAACTCCTTATCTCTTGTACATTCTCCCCATGTTTCTCCCTACATCCCCCGACTTAATTTTCTTGACAAGACAGCCATTTTTTTGTTTTAAAAAGTATACACGGCTGGGCGCGGTGGCTCACGCTTGTAATCCTAGCACTTTGGGAGGCCGAGGCGGGTGGATCACGAGGTCAGGAGATCGAGACCGTGGTGAAACCCCGTCTCTACTAAAAATACAAAAAATTAGCCGGGCGTGGTGGCAGGCGCCTGTAGTCCCAGCTACTCGGAGAGGCTGAGGCAGGAGAATGGCATGAACCCGGGAGGCGGAGCTTGCAGTGAGCCGAGATCGCCCCACTGCACTCCAGCCTGGGTGAGAGAGTGAGACTCCTTCTCAAAAAAAAAAAAAAAAAAAAAAAAAAAAGTATACACATGCATGCACACATATATATGAACGTAATGTTATAATGATGTTTGTTTAAAAACAGATATATATATATATATAATGTTATATGGATTTTTGGTTTGTTCTGTAAACATCATCAAGCACAATTAATACTCACAGCCCAGTGAGTTGTATGAATGCATCACTGCGTGGTTTTCTGTGATTTATAAGACATGGGAGCTGATGGCTGTCAGCTGGGAGATGCAGTGACCTGGAGAGAGTAGTGGAGCCCTCTTTGCTTCAGCAAAAAATGAGAAGTGGGCCATGCCCAGTGCTCATGGCTATAATCCTAGCACTTTGGGAGACCGAGACAGGAAGATGACTAGAGGCCAGGAGTTTTTGACCAGCCTGGGTAACATAGGGAGACCCCTCTCTCTACAAAATATATATATTTTTTAATTAGCTGGGTGTGGTGGTGTGCACGCTTGTAGTCTCAGCTACCTGGGATGCTGAGGTAGGAGGATCACTTGAGCCCAGGAGTTCAAGGCTGCAGTGAGCTATGATTGCACTGCTGCACTCCAGCCTGGGCAACAGAGCAAGACCCTGTGTCTCCAAAAGAAAGAGAGAGAGAAAGAAAAAGAGAGAGAGAGAGAGACATGCAATTATCCAATTTGTGCCAAGATAGACTGAGGTGGGTGAGGTGCCCAGAACAAAAATTGAAGGGGGCACCCACTCTCAGCTGCAGCCCTGCATGTGCTGGGCCCTGAGTGCAAAGTCTCTCCGGGCACCCCATTGCCTCTCTCTAGTCTGTGCCCTGCCCAGAGAGCAGCTCCACACTCTTTCCTCAGTTTGCATTGTGCTCCGTCTGCGGACTCCTGTCTCTCTTCCCCTCACTCTGCTTCTTCAGAGCCCTTGCCCCCACTATTACTATGCACTTCTTTGTGCCTTTGTTTGTCTAATGATTCCATCTTTCCACCGACCTGTGAGTCCCACGAAGCCTGGGTCAGGCCTGTTCTGTTCTATGCAAATTCACTCCTGTGCTTAGTGTGGAACTTGGCCCCATGCAGCTGCTCACAAAATGAATGAATAAGTGATGCTGAGAAAAGAGGAGAAAAGGAGCCGGCTGGCAGGCAGTTCACGGGGGCAGAGCCCAGGTCTAGCAGCTCTGGAGATGTGAGGAGAGGCTGCCTCCCACAGGAGCTCTGGTGTAACCTTACACAAGAAGGGCCAGGATGGGCCACGTCCTGGAACTGTGATAGCAAAGTCAAGAATATGCAAGGACAGGATGGAGAAGATAGGTCACCCCACAGGCTGCTGGGTGGCTCAGGAAACTCAGCACCCCTGGAAGGGACCCTGATTCCTTTACCCTTTCCCATGCACACAGCTAGCTTCATGTTTCAGAGCTCAAGACTCTCCCCCAACCCACAACTCTTTGTAGGTTGGCCAGCCCTTCGGGGAGACGCCCTGTTCTTCAGTGTGGCCCATCCAGTGTTTAGATGGCCTGCCACACCGGACCCACAAATCAGCCTGCACACCTCTCCCTAATTTGTCTGTATTATGTTCATTTGCTGGGTGGTGATAAATATTAGAATAAAATAAACTAAAGATGGCTGGTGAGGGCTCTGTTAGCTATCTTTATGGTCTCCACTGCAGCTGTATGACAGCTTAGCTTGGGAGCAAGCGGTCTCTTTTCACGAGTAACTTTAGTCTTGGGAAAGATGAACATTAGCTAACTCCAGAGCTATGATGGTCGGTGCCAGTCAGTAAATCAGTCAGATTTTAATTACTGGACGGATGACAGGGTGCAGTGACAGGTTGCAGTCCACAGGAGAGTCTTCCTTCAAAGCCACTTTAAAACCAGAGAGTGCTTCAAGAGGAAAAACCAGATGCAGAGATCAGAGGCCCAGCTCAAGAGGAGGGTGGTTCCCGTTCCTGTCACTTTAACCACTTCCTGCTTGCATGTGGACAGAGGGGAGCCGGCAGCTGGCCTGGTACAGGGAAGTTTCCTTCCTTCCCCCAGCTCTTCTCTCAAATTTCCCCCTTGCCCTCCTTTTCTTTCAGTCCTGTGATTTTTAATAGGTTCCTACAGCTCTTTGCCTCCGCGGCTGTTTCATGCCAAGAAAGCCGTGGCAGATTTGTAAAGTGGCAAACCCTGCTAATTAGTTAGATGAAGTTGCCTTTCTGACAGTGGCCCTGGCATCGGAGAAGGTGACATACCTTAGAGTGACTGCTCCGGGGAGGACTCTCCATTGTTCTTCTCGTGCTTTTCCTGCCCCTTATTACCGATACCCTGATAATCACTCTTCCTCGAAAATCCCACCCCAAAGCTGCTCCCTGCAGGCCTGGCTCCTGGCAGAAAGTCACCTGCCTGGTATGGAGCCCCGCACAGACCCTATGACCGTCTCTAGGAATGCTCTGCCCCCAGCACCAGGGAAGAGAGCTAGGGCAAGGAGTTTAGGATACATGCATGCAACATTTTGCCTTGTGTGAGTGGAGCCCGGGGATGGGACGGGATGATGGGAATGACTTGCAGTGACTTTGGGGACATTGGGATGTGCTGTTTCAGAATGTCGTTTTGTACTGCCAAATGGGTCTTGGCATCCTGTGGACTGCAAACAATGTGAAGACCAAGACCATTTCCTGGTGAAAGTGACGGAAATCATCCCTCCTGTAGAAACCGTACCCCAGCTGGGGCAAGGTGATGCTCTATCTCCTCTTCTGCTCCGTTATGGCCCCTGAGAGGTGGCAAGGTCCGTAGAGATCACCTACTGTGACTTCCTTACCTTGCCAACAAGAAAATGGGTCCTGGAGAGGGACGGGGACTATCCTGAAGTCACCCAGCTGGGTGAGAGAGAGTGATGGGTTTCCTGCTTCCCATCTCACTCAGTCTTGTCCAGTTCTGTATTAATCAGCCACCTGCAATATGGCTCAATTGCAACCCACATCCTCATTGAGGGCTGAGGGTTTTTTGTTACAAAGCTCACAGCAAACCGGCATTTCTCACTGGGCCTGTGGGTCGGATACGGCAACTTTGCTCCAGGCTGCAAGTCAGATTCAGGTCTGCTCCTTTACCTCTCATTCCAAGGCTCAGGCTGAAGGGACCGTGACCACCTTGGGCATGTTCCTTTCCTGGCAGACTGCAAGAGTGACAGAGTGACAGCCAAGTCCCACAGACACATGCAAAGCCTGTGGTTCCCTCATGTCCCCCCAACATCCATTGACCAAAGCAGCCACATGCCTAAGTCCAAAGACAAAGAGCCACCTACTCTATTGGGAGAGATGGCAAAGGCATATACCTCGCCAAAGATATGGGTGTAAAATCCCGTTGCAAGGGCAGGAGAAAGGCTAAGAAACAATAATCCAATCCTTTCCCTACTGCAACCCAATGAGCTTTCCAGACTGCAAACTGGATGAAATTGCTTCCTTCTCTCCCAGAAATGATAAGCAGTTCCTTATTACTGCCAGGAGAATCTTTAAACTCCTTAGTAGGAAAGCCCGTCACATGGTCCCCACCTTGCCTACCCATAGCCTGAATATCTCCTAGATCATATCCTGTTGGGTTAGAAACTCCCCTAACCAGCCCTCTCTTGACCAACTCAGAGGTAGCCAGAGCCACCATTCCTTCTAGAAGATGCCCTGGATGATGAGGCCCATAGTGTCCTGGTGCTCAAGGTTGGGGTAGGACAGGGGGTGCACTGGGTGAGCTGAATATTTCTCGGGAATCAGATGAGTTTATTCCCAAACCTGCTTTACTTGTAATTGTCATTATGCAATTTAATAAATTGTGCACATTGATCGAATAAGAGGTGAAAAATTAGATTTTTTTTCCCCTATGAAAACTAAGTTGAAAGCTTTGGAAAGACTCCAGAGAGACCGGAATACTGATAAAAGTTCCTACAAGGGAAGCTAGAGTAGAGTAAATCGTGAAGATAAAGATTCTGCACTTAGGTGGCTGCACAAAGTGTCTCCACTTTGCAGAGCCTGAAACTGGAAGTGGTGGGTGCTACATCCCAATGTGGTTTCTGCAAGAAAGGGGGCATGGGATCCATTTGCAAACTCTGACCTGAAGGCTCTGCATCTGAAGATTTGGGGACTCTGACTTTTTATATCCCTCCACATAAAGGTGGTCTCCATTTCTGTCCCAGCTCACGGAAGGGAGACCTTCTGGCTGCATTTGCTGTAGAGCTAGTAGGAATGGAGCCCAGTAGATCCTGCCAGTTGCCCTCAAAGTTGATTGCATCAGAGAGGCCCTCCAGGACCCAGGAACGGTCAGAGCCACCCAGACTGTGGCACCTGTGCCCCACACGAAGAGTGTGCTTGGGTTTATCTCTCCAGCTGTGGGTTTGGGTCACCACACTCCATCCCAAACCATCAGCACAGATGGGCTCTTCTCCTCGTGATGCCTGTGCCTGCCCAGACGGCCAGGGCCAGAAATAACCACTGAGCCTTGGGAATGCTGCACCGTGGAGCCCACAGCCCCGTGTGCGAGAATTCAGATGCAGTGAACACATCTGCATCTCCTCTTCCGGGAAACGGGCCCCACGTCTGCAAGTGAATATCCTCCCAGGGGGGAGCCCTGAAATGCACTTGAACTCTGATTTGTTTTTAGCACTTTACAGTCAGCTTCAAAAAATAATTTTAATATCTAGACTTCTTTTAGGAGAGCGTTGTAATGGAAATACAGTATTTTCCAAGGATTAAACACAAACCCACAGTGAACAGAGGCCTCTCCTCGGTCCCCACACAATTGTAAATATAATTTTTAAAGAAATAAGGTATAATGCAAATGATTATTTATGTGCCGTTTCTCTATTCCAAGTAGAGAAAAACCTAACCAGTGTTTCTGCTTTCCTCATTTCCTAATTCCAAAAGTAATTTAACAAAAACAAACAAGTAAACTGAAGGGAATGGTAAAATAATCGGTAACTCTCGAAAGAGAACAGCAGTTTCTCGGGTTTTAGATTAATTCATTTTGTTCAATGCAGATGTGTTAAATCTATTCATATCCACATATTCGAGATGAGTTATTTTACTACATTGTTGTGCTGTATAAAATGAGTTATTTTGGTGAATTAAATGCTAGGGTGTAATTTTCAAAGGAAACAGAGGTTTGTAAATGCAGTGCAACGCATGTCAGTGTTTCAATGTGATTATTAAATATTACAGGAAATACATCTCATGATCGTTTGCCTTTTTCCTTTTGTCTTTTTTTAAATGTGTGTACAGGTTGTGGTGCAAATGGATATTGCAGCTACAAAGATGTCAAAGAAAATGCAACTGTCGTCATTCATGGAATTGTATCTCCCCTTGAAGGATACATATATTCTATTTTGTTAATCACCGTCAAAGAAACTGAAACAATTGAATGCTTGACTCTGATATCTCAGCACCCTTACAGCAATAGTGCAAGGGGGTGAGGGAGGGAGGCAGTGAAGTTCCGTGAAGAAAACCAATTTCCATAGAGTATTCAATTTGCCAAAACGATGGCTCTGAGAAAGCTAAATAAGTTGATTTATGTATCTGGTATGGACTTATTGAGTGTTTCTTGATTTTGGAATGCCTTGCCTAGACTTGAAAATGAGCTCAGAGATTCTAGCCCCAGAAGGAAAATAGGTGGGGACTTTCCTTCCTATTAGCTCAGTGGCCAAAGTCACTGGCCCCGGGAGGCCACAGTTCTGCTCAGCCCAGGCATAGCCAGTGAACCCTCCTGAATTCAGCATTCCAGGCCATTACTACCAATCCATCACAACTGGCATGCAAATTGAAATACATTTTCCCGCCCAGAGTGAGACCAACTTGCCCACTTCATGGTGTAGACAGCCCTTTTTATCTCCACTCTAGAAATTCTTAAAATACCGCTGCTGCCAATAAGATGGGAGTGTCCTTCTGGGTCAGCTGTGGCTTTGGGCAGCAGCATCCTACCTTGCTAGTTGTCACTGATTGTAGCCACTTCCCACAATCATCATGTAAAAGCGAAAACACGAATGGAAAGAAATAAGGAAATGGAGCCTAAACTTTGACTTGGGGAAGAAAAGCTGGGGTTGGGGGCACTGGGCACTTCTCCTTGGTCATCTCCTCATAGCTTTGCCCCGACGTGGGTCCAAATTCTTATGAGAATTTAAAACAGAATATGACTGGTGCTGTATCAATGTCTTTTCAAATTTCAGGTCAGAATTTTAAAAATCTGAAAACAAGACATTAAATAATGAAAAAGAAAGCCCTTGATTTTCTCATTTTCTTTTGCATTGGATTACAGGTTGAAGGCAACGAGAAGGAGGACAGAGTGAGTGCAGAAAGTGGGAGAAAGTTCAGGCAAGAAAGGAGAATGCATGGAGGTGTCTGCTCCAAGCAAAGCCTTCTCTGCACTCCCTCATTGAACAGACAAAACTTAAAAAAGACAGCAAAGAAAGAAAGACAGAGGTCTGGGCGCCATGGCTCGTGGTTGTAATCCCAGCACTTTGGGAGGCCAAAGTGGGCGGATCACCTGAGATCAGGAGTTCAAGACCAGCCTGACGAACATGGTGAGACCCCCCGTCTCTACTAATAATGAAAAATTAGCTGGACAAGGTGGCAAGTGCCTGTAATTCCAGCTACTAGGGAGGCTGAGGTGGGAGAATCTCTTGAACCCATGAGGTGGAGGCTGCAGTGAGCCGAGATTGCACCATTGCACGCCACCAGCCTGGGCGATGAAGCAAGACTCCGTCTCAAAAAAATAGCTCAAGAAGAATTTTTGCCAAAAATAAATAAATAAATAATAAAATAAAATAAAATAAATACAATAATCTACTTGGTAGAAATGGGGTGTCTGGGACTCACTGCATTGTTGAAGAGCAGAAGCCTCTCCATGCTCAGCTTGTTGCATTTATTCTTGGGTGAGATAAACAAGGAGGTGGGAAAGCAGAGCCTGCTTTATGTTGCAACTCTCTTTTCCCCTCATCGAAGTGGGAGCTTGAGCGATTTGGCGGCTGGATCTGGGAACCTGCCTGCCAAACTCCACCTGCTGAAGGGACTTGCTCCAGCTGTTTCCAAGAGCGCCTCTTCTGCAAAGGTTTATCGGAGAAAAGAGAGCTAATAAAAAAACATGATGAATCAGGAAGCAGAGGCGAGTCGAGGAGCTCACTGTAAGAAGCCTCCCGCCCTTCATTCTTGGGTGCCAGCCCACCCTAGCTCTGCGCGGGCACCCACCTGGTGTGAGCCTAAAGAGGGTCCAGAAACAGCAGGCTGGGCTCAGAAGCCACCCACTTGGGTCCTTAATGCTGACCTGAGCCTCTGTGGCTTCTCTGAGTGGGTGAGTGAGTGCTGGGCAGTCCGAGGGGATTTACTGACACTGTAGGAGACCCTAGCTTTAGCAGTGCAGGGACTTTGGATGCTGACATTCATCTAACCCAGGGTGAGGATGATGGGTGATGTGACCTTGGAGTTACACCCTCGGTTGTTCTCAGGCCCATGATGGGAATGTCTCACTACATTGCATTACATTTTACAAAATAAAAGACATATTTTTAAAAATACAACTCAAATCGTAAAGGCAAGCTAGTACTTCTAATATTCCTCCCAAGATTCAATGGTGTACCCTACACGGGAGGGAAAAATGGCTTGCTCACCCAACTGGGAGGCCACTGTGGGTCTCGAACAAAATACCATCCTAAGGGATTTCCATGCATAACTTTGACATAAATGACTTTCACCTTTGGACATACAGGTATGTTTACATGGGCACAGAAGCACCAGGAGGCTTAGACACTCTGATCCTTGATTTGCTGTAATATAAGAAAGGGGCTTTGTGTTTAGGCCCCAAGCTCACCCACTGATTCCCTTGCAAATATTTTGTAGGTATCTACTGCAAGTCAGGCTTGTGGATTTTAGGGGCAGGAAGAAAATAAGATAGTCCTGCCCTCAAGATGCTTGTATTTAGCAATGGGCAGATACACAGACATAAAGGAAGATAGAGGTAATAAATAACTTTCCATCACATTATCCCCCAAATCTGGACGTTGCTGTGGATTTCACTTTAATAGTCTCACCTTGAGCTGGATTAATAGCTACACATCTTATTAATACATACCCCACACCTTCTGCAAACATGTTAATTCCTGGGACCAGAGGGGTCAGAGGCCCAGTCCTGAGTCATGACATTTTACAGCTAGAAGGAAAGGACCAGTGTCTGTACAGCACATTGCAAAATGAGGGTCTGGGTGCTGAGGCACATTCATTCAACAAGTGTGTATTGAGCACCTATTTTGTCCTAGCATTGAACATGGTCTGGGGATGAACTTGGTCTTGGGATATTGTCCTATCCTTAAGAGGCTCATCACTGGGTACAGTGCTCACACCTGTGATCTCGGCACTTTGGGAGGCTGAGGAGGGAGGATCACTTGAGCCCAGGTGTTCAAGACCAGCCTGGCGAACGTAGTGACACTCTATCTCTACAAAAAATTTAAGCAATTATCCAGGCATGGTGGCTCATGCCTGTAGTTCCAGCTACTCAGGAGGCTGCGTTGGGAGGATCACTCGAGCCCAGGAAGTTGAAGTTGCAGTTAGCCATGATTTTGCCATGGCACTCCAGCCTGAGTGACAGAGAGAGATCCTGTCTCAAAAACAAAACAAAACAAAACAAAGCAAAAAAATTTTTAAAGAGCCTCACACTCAGAAGATAAGATAGAAACAGAAACCATAATTGGAAAACAGCAAGTCCCTTGCTAAGAGACACACAGCATAGAGAAACAGGAATGCAGCCTGAGGAAATCACAGGAGGCTCCCTGGAGGAGGTGATGCTGTCATCATGTAATCTGATTGTTATTACTTCCTTATGTATCTAGAATTCCCTTGCTCCATGTGAGCTCTGGGAGGGTGGGGCCAATGTCTAAGGGTTTCCACTTGGAATATCTATTCCTCCATCATTGATGCTTTGCCAAGATTTGGGGAAAGAAGAGGTCAGCAGGGGGTAGGGTGAGAGGCATTTCATGCAGAAAATATGTAGGAAAATAGAAGCAGAGGCATAGGGACCAGACTATGTGAATATACTTAAGCTAGAGGAGGGGAGAGCACCCAGAGATCCAGAGGGGATGCCTGTGGCCAGCCTCCTGCAAGCAGCTCCCCTGGGTTTGATCAGCACCAGCACATTGTTTAAAATCTACTTGGCTGTGCACACAGCGGGGAGCTCCGGAAGGCTCTAGTCCCTCCCAGGCCAACATGACTCTCTGGGGTGTTACCCCTGCTCCATTCCCACTTCTCCTAAAGACAAGCAGGTGCGACTCCCTTGGCATAAATGAAGTCTGAACAGGTGGTGTCTTGTCCTTTCCAAGGACCAAGAATTCTGCACATTTCCCAGAAAGGTGTGTGGCTTCTTGCAAGATTACTCCCTTGCTCTACAAACCACTCCGCTTGTTTGACTTGCACATTCCCTCCTCTGAAACACACAAGATGCACTTTTGGAAAACACACGGGAGCTCCCCATCTCCCATGTCAATCCCCAGCTTCCTCCATGAGGCCCTGGGCAGACTTCCTGAGCCAGGCCCCACGCTGGCTCCTCCATCTCTCTCTGGCAGGTTTCAAGATTTTCAAACACAGGTAAAACAGGTATTTCCCAAGATAACTTCTACATATGTGGCAGGGATCTCTTTTTAATAAGGGCTTTCAAAAGCAACCTTCTGCTTCTGAGCTTTGCAAAACACGGCTCTATAAAAAGTTAGTGAGCCTCCTTGCAGCACGCCTTGTTAGCTTCCCTTGCCATTCGCTTCCTGTTAATTCTGTGATTAAACATTTTGCCCCCAACTGTATGAGACATTAGATGAGAATGGAACAATCCTGCCATGAAACCGTGAGTATGGAGAAAGAGGATTTTTTTTCTTTCTCTCCTCTTTCTCCTCACAAATAGGAGATTTACGGTAATTAATGCCATTTAGTTTAATCTATAAATGTTTGAGGAAGTGATGCTATTTGTTTTAAGTACTACTCTCAGCGAGAAAATGCAGAGTCCCCTCCAATTTCTGACTTTATGCTCAAGAGCTAATGAACTGAATTCTTAGTAAACATTGGCAAAAGATGCAAATGAACAGACAGAGGCTCGAAATGCAGAGGGACACATGAGAAGGAGCTAATTTTACACAATTGACTCTGTAACCTTTTTGGATCAGTGGAATTAGAGACTGATTAATCAGCCATGATTAGCACTTATTGAAGCTTTTGACACTGGCGCATTGTTTGTGATTGTTTCTGTTCCCTCTTTCTTTCCTTTTTTTCCTCTCTCCCTTTCTACTTTTCTGCCCTCTTCTTACTCTCCTGGGGTTAACGGTTTCTAATACATTTCACTGCCGTCTATCATCCTGGACGGGTCAGAGCTAGTCTTTATGGACTTTTAAAATTAATACTAGACAGTTCTCTCGTGACATGCCCTTGCTTCTGCTGCTGCGCTCGGCTGTTTAATTGTAGAGGTGGCCTCTTGTGGCCGCATGCTCCCAATGTTTAGCAAGGGTTGGAAATATGGATGTTAGGAGAAAAACTGGCAGATGGCTGACAAGGCATTTTTACTCATAACACACCAGTAAAACTTTAACTCAGAAGATTTAGTGCGAGAGCGTTCCAGCCAGCAAGCTGCAGCCATATGCAGATTTTTTTCAAACTTCTAAACTGATGGTTTTGCAAAGTGTGCATAAGCAGCCTTTATTGATTATGATGTTAAAAATTGAAAGCGTCAGTATCATTTAGCTCAAGACAGTTTTAAAGGAAAAATGAACATTCGTTTTCATTATGAACTACGAAAAGGCCAGGGGCTGGTGAGGTCCACATTCATTATTTCTTAAATTCCAGAGAGGAATTCTCTCAAGTAGGTGTCTCTTCAAAATAATAATAAAAAAAAATTGTATGCACTTGAAGGATGGGAGTCAAGTCGCAGTTCACTAATTCAAGGTGAGGTGACGCGGGGCTCATCAGCGCCACTTGTGGGCTGGTGGTGAGGGCACACCTTGTGAATTGCTTCTTGGCACATTGGAGACGGTATTTATACTGCACTCTATGTGCATTCATCTCACCCAAAACTATGCTAAATAACCTGACAGGAACCCACAAAACTAGGGCAGACCAGCCCAGGGCCTCTGGTGCCTGCCCTATTTCATCCCAGGGACTACAAGGGCGGCTTACCTGGAAGCAGTCGATTGGCCTTAACCTCCATCTTTAGCTGCTTTGTTTGTGTCCTGCTAAGGAGGAAGCTATGTTTGGGGCCAGGCATACATTCCCTTTGAGGACAGTGTGGTATAGGACCATGTGACATTTCTTCCTCTGCTGAGTTAATGTTAAAAATGCCCAAAGGCGTTTGTTTCTCTTACAGCGTAGGGGCTTAATATTTTAAAATGGGAAATCATTGCTATATTGGAGAGAAAAACAATGGCAACAACAGAAGACTAAGGCAGAAGGAAATCATTGTGTTTGCTCAAGCAATCCAAGGAACTTCTACCTAACACTGCAGAGGGAGGCAGCTTCCATCCACTTCCCAGGATTCTGCATTGCTCCTTTCTAGCTACAGATTCTGGAGAATCGCAGCCGTGAGGATAACTCTGAAGCAAAAGAAACTCCACATTGCAGAGACAATGAAAGAGGCCCAGCAAACCTGACTTGTGGGGGCAGCCTGGAGCAGGAACATCTGTTTCCAGCTAAGATGCTAACATGCTGTTTGATGCAATCATCTTGAATTCTAGGGCAGTTTGAGCCCAGACTTTATGTTAGGAGCTGGGATGAGTGCTATTTCTACGTACCTTAAGTTCCTTAATCTTTGCAACTATTATATTATCTTCATTTTACAGATGGAAAAGTTTATTTTGAGGAGCACTGGGCCATTTAATTCATTTGATTGCCAGTGGGCAAGCAACTTGTCCAAAGACGCTCAGATAGCCAGGGGAGAAATCCTCCTGAGGATTCACTTCTTTCTGGGAGGACAGGAAGCCCCACCTCTTTGGATTGTGTACATGCTTGCTCACCGTACCAGCATCCCTTACAAAGGCACTAGAAGACCTGCTTTGCTGTCCTCTTACCTCAGGCCTGGGGTTAGAGTGTGTCTTTGCAAAAGGCACTGAAGATTTAAGGAGTGTGGATTTGCACATCACGCCTTTAGCCTGGAGGTCAGAGCTCTCCAAGTATTAAGAAACTGATCAGATATTCTTTTCAAGATAATCATGGGCAGCACCTACTCTTGAAAATTAATGCTGGCTCACAAGTTTTCTGGAAGTACTGGATGAGTATTGTTAGTTTGGTGCAAAAGCAATTGCAGTTTTGCCATTCCTTGTAATAAATATTTGGGCAATTGAAGCAGAAAGAGTGGTGGTTAGAGATGGAACCATCCTTCCCAGTGGCATGGCAAGGCAAGTCCCTCCTGGACAGTGCACTCAGGTAAACCCATTACTAAGAAGCATCATAGGGACGTTTTACAAGTTTAATTACCGGAGAGTTTAATAGAGAGCTCTCACCCAGTGCCCTGACAAATGATGAAGTAACTGGGCCAGTATCAGTCAGATTTTATTTTCTCTGGGGTTGGGGTATTTGACTGCCAATGAGTCAGAGCTGCTGAGAAACTGGCTCCACTCCCTGGCTGAAGGATCTAAGGCAGGGTAAACATTTGTCCAAACACCAAAGCACAGCCCTGAAATTTTTTGTAGGAAGTTATTTTGGAGAGTGGACTGGAGTATATACTCTGGCATGAGTAGCATTTTGCTGGGAGCGTTGTTTAGCTGGGCCCCCATGGAGCCCCAGTGGGATAGGGAGAAAGGAGGGTAATTCTAAAGTCCACATTTGTGAGGGTTGAACTGGTGGCATCAAAGGGTGCAGCTCCAACTTCCTCTCTGGGCTCCAAAAACTAAATGGAGACCATTCTTGTTTATGTCGTTTGGGATTCAGAAATCTCTCTCCAGCTTGAGGGATGGCATGGGAACCAGGAGGAAGCAGAAGAATCATTCAATATCAAAATGTCCCTGAACTCTTAGACAGCTCCAGGCAACTCTAGGGGTGGGATAGACCATCTTTATTGGTCCGAAGTCTGCATTAACTAATGCTTATTGGATGGTGAATTATAACAGAAACTCTGTTAATGTGTGGGAGAACCACATGAATATCAAACAAATTCATTATGATCGGTGCTATTACAGTGAATACCAAATGAGATCATAATGATGGAACAATGAAAGTGTTACCGATAGATTTTATTTCTGTAACAAATCCTCCATGTAAAAGCCCCTCCTGTAGTGTTAATTCTAATATAAGTTTGCATTTGAATATTAGCCTCATCAAGTAAATTATGTTTTCCAATAGCCCACACAATAATGTTTAGGGTTGTGTTTTGGGTCGTGTGTTCTTTTTGCCAGTAGGATAAGCCCCCACCGGACACTTTCCAATCCGCCTATAGAGTTTGACGACTACTGTGAAGGGTCACATTTTCCTTTGAGTGTCCAATCATTAGAAATTCATTTAGTATTCAATGTAATAACACTAATGCAATAGGACAGGATGAGTACGAAATTCATCTTGCATTCATATAGATGTGATATGTACATCTATCTGAAAGAGTTCCGCTCTAATTCAGCATGAGTTTAGCCCTAGTTAATGGCCACTTTAAAAATAAAGCATTACTAGAGATGAAGGCTCAATTTCTCTCAATGGACATTTGGAATTTTGTGGAGACACAGCCATAATGTCAAGAATTTTTCCAATCAGCCTAAAGCTGTTCAGAGTGTGGACACTAATGCTCCTCTGGGCCAAAGCTTGGGAGATGCAATTGCTCTGAAATGCGTTGATAACGTGATAGAAGGCTGACACACATCCAGAGTCTCCTGTGCTCCTGACTCCATGCTAAATGCCATGGCTAGGTGATCACTTTAAGTCAGAGAGGTAGGTGCCATTCATAATTCAATTTACATTGAAGAAGTGGAAGTTTGGAGAAGTTGGGTAACTTGTTCAAGTATCTTGCAGGTAGTGTGTGGCAGAGACAACAGTCAATCCTGTGGCCACAGACCCACTTTCTAGAGTGGCCTGGAAGAACTGTGGCTTTCCTTCCAGAGCTGAGCCAAGTTTAGGGTGTCAGTAAATATTTGAATGAATGCACCATTGAAAGATGTCCTCATGGCTAAAGCAATAGGAAAGCTCTGTGGAGTTGATAAGTATCCAGCTCAGGCATGCATTTTTGTGCATATCTCTATTAGCTGCTTCCAGAGATCAAATTTTGGAGGCCAGAGACTAGTGAGGCACCCTCCCACACACTGTTGCTCCATGTCACGCACTCACCCTCATACAGAGGTCATGGAGAATTTCCAATGCTCCCTAGCAACCCTTAAGAATCCTGCCCAACTCTTGGCATCAGGATAGTTACTACAGAAAGTGACCCTACTCATTTCCTGCCAGTTCTGTTCTAGATAAGACACATCCAGATGTCTTATGCAGGACTGAGCAACTTCTCTGCAAAGTCCTCAATAAAATGCACTCTGGTCCTCCTCCATAAAGGCATGGGTGCTTGTCCAGCCACACCCTCAGAGCATTCTGGATAGAGCATGACACACACATGCGTATGCACACACACACACACACACACACACACGCACACACACACACCATCTTACACTGAAACTCAAACTGGCTTACAGTTAGTTCCCTATCAAGAATTAATGCAATATCATGCACACACCATTACTGAAAAATTCTACGCTGTATTTTGCCAAGTGTTCCTATATAACAGTTTTATCACAAGTCTGACAGCCTCCATAAAAATTCCAGGCATTCTATATCAACAGCCCTCTTTGTACTAAGTTATTAAACATTAAATTTTTATTCGTCATTTGTATTCTGTTATGCAAAATAAGCTCCTTGATAAGATGTGTCTTCTTAATTGGGCCCTTGATGCTTCTTGGATCGGAGTTGTCAGATTAGCTGGAAGAAGAGGCACTGCGTTGAGCCAGCTAGCTACCAGGAGACCAATAGCTTTGTAACAACGATATTAAGTTAGAGAGGCCAAATGGAGGGCAGCGCCAGGCTCAGGTGAGGGTTTGCATCTGTGCATGTCTTCTGCTCAGGCACTTTTCTCCTGGCATCAGCAGGGCTGATGGAAATAGATTTGTTTGTTGTTTACAGCATGCAGCTGTGGGCAATGCTGCATGGGAGTTGTATAAGATTGAAGCAAATTTGTACTGAGACTAAAATACGGAGCTTTGCTCCCGTCAGCAGTCTCTGGAATCTTATTGTCGAAAACTTTATCTAGTTGTAACCTTCCCTAGGGTGATTTCCATTTGCAGCTGCCCTGTTCTGTCTCTCATCTTCTGTCCCCCACCACCACCGCGGCGTTAGTACTTAGTGGGAGCCAGCCAGCCCCGGCCGGAGCTCCGGCTCCTTCCTCACAGGGCCACACACAGAAGGACCTGGTGACAGGGCGGCCATTTTCTCTCCCAGCCCTGCCCCAGTCGCACAGCCTGTGCTGCCAGTCCCTGGCTACTGCCGTCTGCGCTCAGCCGGACAGGCTCCAGGAACTAGGGACACTGCTTTCCAGTCCGGCGTGGATGGCCGGAGAGCCACCCGATCTTCAAGCAGGGGAATTGCACCTGACAATAAATTATTTGCTGTATGTTGGAGCACATGCGTGCACCTTTCTAGAGACAGTTCTAATTTTACCTGGGGAGGCCTGTTCCGCTACTGCAAGTGTCTCTTTGTCCTCGGATGCTGTTGGGAGGAAAAGAAAAACAAAAAAAAACAAAAAAAAACTTTCTGGGGATCCTGGGGTAAGGTCAATTATTCAATGAGGACACACACCTCCATTGTTAGGGCCAGCTGGCCTGACGGACAAGTCGCATGCATTTTCCCTGATAGGACTCCTTCGAGTCTTTAGAAAGTAGTGTGTGTGTACGTGTGTGTGTCATATTGGTGTTAGTGTGTACCTGTGTGTACATGTGTTTTATGTGCCTGTGTCTATATGTGTTTCTGTGTGTGGCTGTGTGTGTGCGTGTCTCTGTGTATATTTGTGTGCATGTGTATATGTGTGTTTGTGTATCTGTGTGTATGTGTCTGTGTGTGTGTCTATGTGTGTGTCTATGTGTCTCTGTGCCTTTGTGTATGCATGTGTGTTTTTATGTGAGTATGTGTATGTGTGTATCTTTGTATTGTGTGTGTCTATGTGTGTATGTTTATATGACTATGTGTGGATAGTGTCTATGTGTATATTTGTGCTGTCTGTATGTGTATAGATGTGTCTATATGTGTAAGTGTGTGTCTGTGAATATATGTGTGTCTACGTGTGTGTGTCTACGTGTGTATGTCTGTGTCTGTGTGTATATGTGTGACTGTGTATGTGTCTATGTGTGTATATGTGTCTATATGTGTGTTTGTATGTCTATGTGTCTATGTGTCTATATTTGTGTGTGTCTATACGGTAGATGTGTCTATGTATGTGTGCATCTGTTTGTGCACTGTGTCTGTGCACGTATGCATGTCTGTTTGCATACGTGTATATGCGTATGTGTCTATATGTGACTGTTTGTATGTCTATGTTTATGTCTACGTGTGTATGTGTGTGTCTATATGTTCATGTGTATGCATGCATATATGTGTCTGCATGTGTGCATGTGTGTATGTGTGTACATGTGTCTATAGGTGTATGTATATGTTTGCGCTATGTGTGTATGTATGTGTGCGTGTGTGTGCATATATGTATGTGTGCATGTGTATATATGTGTGCACGTGTGTGCATATATGTATGTGTGCATGTGTATATATGTGCACGTGTGGTGGGGGTTCTGAGGCACTGGAATATGATTTTCCAATCTTCTGTGGTTATTGAGCCATTGTATTCAGGATGCCTTTTAGGAATGTGGTTGGTCCTCCCTGACCAACTTCATATCCTTAGCTTAACCAGGAGAGAAACCCTCTGGGCTGAATTTGTCTTCACGTGCTGAGAAAAGCCTGCTGTCCAGGCCCCATCGGAGGAGGGCAGGCCTCAGCCATATCTGCTTCCCAGAGGAGAAGGAGGCCCATTGCTCACTCCCCCATGTAGCCGAAGCCTCCAAGAGGAAGGAGGAAGAGGTCCCACCCACTTTAGCTAGAGGACCCCTGCAGGGGGCACCTCTGGACCACTTGGGCTTCCACCCAGAGCAGGCTCCCCCTCCTGAGTCTGCCCATGCTGACCTGGGCTAGACCGGGTCTTCAGTGGGATTCTGAATCTGTCCATGGAGATCTCCTGAGTGTGTTGCTCCACTTGGAGTAGCTGGTCTGAGTTTTCTGCTTTGCTAGCTCTGAGTTTTGGGGTCCTAATGGGCTTCTCTTGTGGACGCCTGGAAGATCTGCACTGAGGGGATGGAGTTGGATGTCTTTGCACCTGTCAGCAGGGTCTGAGGTCTTAGAGAGAGACCAAGTGAGTAGAAAAGTAGTGAAGTGTCTAGAAAAATGTGCATGAATAGCCTTCAGCTGTTTGTGCAATACCTCATCTCAATATCCAATCAGGTACCAATGGGTTACCCCCAAAGCCATTATGGTGAGAACAGGACTACTAGCTATGCCAATGCATGCTGTTATACATACTATGATTATTTGTGGTTTCAAGAGAGAGAAGTTCAACTAAAACTTGGTTTCAAGTAATACATAAATAAAAATGTATCATCTCCCAGTATACAATCCAGGGATGGGAGCTGGCTTCAGAAATGGCTGCAGTCAGGTGCTGAATGACACCAGGAGAACTCCACCTTTCTCATCTCTGCTCTGCTTTCCTCCACACTGGCACATCCATAGCTCATCTTTCTCCAGGCAGTGCAAGATGACCACCAGCAGTGCCAAGCTTCTATTTTGCCTGCCTAGAAATCTCTGTGGAAATAGCAGACCTGGATCATGAAGACACCAGCTAAAAATCTCAAGGCTGATTCTCAGTGGCCCAATTTGGGTCATAGTTCATCTTGAACCAGTCGCTCTGATGGAATGATGAAGAGCTCTCGAAGGTGGCCGCATATGGCTTCTGTGTCTGCCCTTAGAACCTAGCTATAGGGTCAGCTCTGTCATGGATGGAGAACTGGGGAGAATGAGGGAGGATTGGCCTATCAACAACATGGAAAGGAGGAAAGAGAGAAAGTTTCTAAGAGCCATTTCTACAGACTCCAAGTCTTCAGACTTTGGGGAAATAGCCCAGCCCTGCTGGCTGTCAGGCCTTTCATGGGAGGGCCTGGTTGCCCTCTTTAGCCAGGTCTCCCATTGTGTGCAGCCCCTCTGTGATCCAGGCCCTCCCAACCTCTTGCTGCCCCCAAGATGTGCCATGTACCTCTAGACCTACAGGCCTTTGTTCATGAGCAACCGTCTGCATGTAAAACCTGTCCATCCATGACCCTCACTCTCATCAGTTTATGCCCGTAAGAAAATCCCACCCAACCTTGTAGCCTAGCTCCAAGAGCAGGCTCTCCAAATACCCTTTTCCTCCTTCCATCCCCCATCAGTCACCTGACCCTCTGCTTCTTCATGTTGAGGGTGATAACAAAATCCTTCACCAAGTGCCACCCTCTGTATATAGCAAGCTCCTAAAATGTCTAATTCATATTAAGCGTACAACATAGTGAACGGCACAGACCAGAAGCTCAGTTGAGTAGACAGGTGAGCCCATAACCCCCTCGTGCTGAGGACTCTAAGCTTGTAGCCCAAGTGAAAGAGACAGAAGAAAATGAACAAGTAGAAGATCAAACTTCCAATTCCAAAGGTAGGACTGAGTTTCCTCTACCTTTATCCTCTTTGATAACACAACAAGATCTAGGTGGCTATAATGTCTACAAAATTGAGGCCCCAGATTGCCGCTGAGGATGAGGAGATTTGATGGCCTGAATTAGCCCCCAAAGAGTCCTGGATTCTCTGGGGAATGCCCAGGCCTTCATTTCTCAGGTCTCCCCACACACAGGCTATGGAGAATGATAAAAGACAGACATTATCTACATTCTAAATACATATAGGTTAATGAAAAGATCACTATTTTCTGGTAATCCATAATTCTCCCAAGATAGAGGACTCCTTCCTGTATATTCAAGAGCCAATAGCCACTTGGACTGGAGTGGTCTTGGTTTCAGCTCCTGGCTGTGTTTTGACATTTCAAATTTGTAGAGGTCATGTGTGCAGCGGGAATGGCTTGCTAGAACACTGATGATAATATTCCTGGCAGGCTCAGGCGCTGGAAATTCCGGTTTCAAGATATCTCATTATCTGCAGGTGCCATAATGGGAAGCTGAATGCAGAGCTGTCAATCATAGAGGAACATTTGGAAACGCAGCAGCCACATAAAAGCGTTCCCTGACTTACCCCCTCTGCTCGTCGAAGGGAGGAAGGAAGCTCAAAGAAATCGTCTTGCAAGCAGTTCAGCGGCATCAAGAGGAACACAGCGGACTGAGTCATCTGATGTATATGGTGCCCACTAACAGGTCCCATAGAGCGCCTGCCTGTCTCCAAAACTGAGCCTCAGGAAGGCATCCCTGGCTGCTGAGGTGCTGTGGGTTCTGCTGCCTCTTGACCTTGGGGTTTCACCAGTAAGGCCATGCCATGAAGGCATAGTCTATTCACTTCCAGACTTTATATGCAATTTTGTGTTCCTTGCAAACTAACCCACAGAGCCTGACAGGTGAGTTGGGGGCTGGGGATGTGTAGGATGGACATTTGAGAATACAAGTTAGTTTTGTCACATTCAGATAGTCCAGGGCTTTGGGGGGACTGGGAGACGGCGGAACCCTGATGTTTTTTCTGTCCTTGCTGTTTGGCCCCACATTAGGGGGCCAGTCTTGAGACAATCTCACAAATTCTCAAAACAAAACTCAGTATGATGGGCTGCAATTTATTTGAAAATAAGACCTCAGGCCTAAAATACTAGCATTCATAAATGGAGCTGGTAAGTGGAGGGCACAGCACCGTCACTGAGCAAGGTTGCAGGGACTGACTTCTGTGTGGCTGGCCAGTGCTGGTGGTTCCTGGGCACCTTAAGAACAAGACTTAGAATTAAGGGATTTCAGAGCTGGAGATTTGCAAGGATCCATGGACAAGAATGAATGAACTTGTTTCACTTTCACTTAGTGTGAAAATAACACACACAGATGAAAGACAGAGGCCACCAATGCAGACAGCTCCCTGGACAGATAGGAATTACACAAAGCGTGGGGGTCCGGGCAGGGCCCATCATGAACCCAGGGGTCAGGAGCTCCTTCTATACCGGCATGTGCTGCTCAACTCCAGCCAGCTTTTGCCAGGAAGAAATGACTGGCCACAACTGCCAACCTCTCAAAAGCAGTTGGAGATTCAAACTCTTATTTTCATTTTTTGAAAAATTTCTAGTTTACCTAATTTAGATTTTTTTTTTTTTTTTTTAGATGGAGTTTAGCTCTTGTTGCCCAGGCTGGTGTGCAGCGGTGTGATCTCTTCAGTGGCTCACTGAAACCTCCACCTCCTGGGTTCAAGCAATTCTCCTGCCTCAGCCTCCTGAGTAGCTGGGATTACAGGTGCCCGCCACGACGCCCGGCTAATTTTTTGTATCTTTTGTAGAGACAGGGTTTCACCATGTTGTCCAGACTATTCTAGAACTCCTAACCTCAGGTGATCCACCTGCCTCAGTTTCCCAAAGTGCTGGGATTACAGGCATGAGCCACCATTCCCGGCCTTAATTTAGATTTTTAAGAACAAACAAATGATTGTGATTGGGATACTTCCAATTTACTACTTGACCAGTGAGAACTAAAAAGTGGTTTTCCAAATGGTAGAATATCACTAGGTTATCTCTATAACCAGCCAATAATTATATCCCAAATTCTTTTGTATTTTTCCTATAAGAGGAAGTGACTTTATTTATATGAATGGCTTTCCTTTCATAAAGGTTAAGTAATTTTACACCTAATTGAGTCCTTCTTCCCTTCCTTTCTTCCTCCCTCTCTTTCTTCCTCCATTTCTTTCTTCCTACCTCTTCCTTTCCTCCTTTCTCTCTGTCTCCCCTTTCTCCCTCCCTTTCTTCCTTCCTCCTTTCATACCTTCCTCCTGCAGAGAGGTGTTGAGCTTCAATTGTGTACCTGAGCCCTGCCAGGTGTTGCCAGAACAAAGATGAATAAAGCCTTCCTTAAGGACCTCAGAGTCCAGTTGGCAGGAGAGATCACAGAAGAGGTATTAGCTAGATGAAATACATATGCTGCAGGCCATGCTCCTGGCCCAACGAGAAGAGGCTGTGAGACGCTAAGAAGGTGGTGATTGTTTGAGGACTGCATCTCTGTCATTTGCTCCTGAGGACAGTGTAGGCAGGAAGTGACCACCATGGAAAATATACAAATGTTATTTGTTTACTCCATAGTGACATTCACAAAGGTCACTTACAACATGCTTAGGAAAGGGTTGCTGGTTTGGGGAATGGGGTATTTACCCTGTGAAAGATGAGGTTCCAGGAAAGGGTAGGGGTGGAGGTGAGCAGAAAGAGAAGATGGGAGAGTTTTTCTTACTCTCCTACCGGGCTTTCCATGGGAACGGGAAATAGCCTGGCTCTATGATGCCAGACCATTGATAGGATGGAAGCTTAAGCCCACTATTCAATCCTGAGAATTTGGAAGCCAGCAGACCTAAGACCAAACCCCAACCTGACCACTAACTAACAATGAGATCTTCAGCAAATTGTCTCTTTGAGCCTCAGTTTCCTTCTCTGTAAAACCATCCCTGTCTCACAGGGCTGTTGATATAATTGACAGAGATGATATGTGTGGAAGGCTTAGCTCAGTGCCTGGAATGCCAAAAGCATTCAGTAAGTGGAGAAACAGAAAGTTCATCTTTATATTAAGTCAAAATCTAACAGTCAGCTGTCTAAACAGGAAGCATGGCTGCATGCGGAAGTAGTGAGTTCCCTATTATTAGAAGTGATCAAGCGAAGAGTAAGTGACTAGTTGGCGGGGACCCTTTTCTTTATATAGGGCTTGAAGAATATTTATATAGCTTTAAGTTCCTTTTCAATTCAGAGCCTCCGGGATGCTTAGAAAAGAACTGGGTACCCTAAAAATGTAACCTATGTGTGCGCGTGTGCCAGAACACGTGTGCATGCACACACAAGACAGCCAATGAGATTTCTAGCTATTATGGTAATTTTTTAAAGAAATCAAATGAATGAATAAATAAAATAGCATTGGTTTTAAATTTAAATATCAGTCACAGATATTTGACTGTCCCTTTTCTCCCCCATTCACTTCCAAAGCAAGCCGACCCTGCGTCACATCCTCATGAGATTAAGAGGGGCTACAGTAACCACGGAGGCCTGGAGTCCCCTGGACTCACCAGCTGTGCCAAGGGAAGGGTGCAGTTCTTAATGGTGGCAGCCTGCTGCAGAGGAGGGCATGTCCAGGCCTTTTCTATTTCTCTGTGGACAATTTTATTTTCCTTTGTATCTGTCGCTGATGATGACTTAAATGGGTGCCATGTTGGATTGCTCTGTGGTGAGCCATGAAGAAAGTACTTTATTATATAAGAAAGAGAGATGGAGAGATGTCAGATCAGTTTTTGGTTCTTTCTACTCTCTTTCAGCCTTGGATGGCATTGGCTTATGCTTCCCTTTCCTTTTCATGTTTTATACTCTCCTTTCTAGGCTACTTTCCTGCATTGACAGGCACATCGGTGACTGAAAACATGTGAGTTGTTTGTTGCTAAGATGTTTGTATATGAACAAAAGTAAAAGTCGAGGCCATCATCATATCCAGCGGTGGAATTTCTGGTTGGCTGGGGAGGTGTTTAAGGAAATTCACTGGGAGAGGGAAACCAGAACAGGGTACTTGCTAAAGCTTTTGAAAGCTCCCCATGTAGGCAGCTGTTTGGTTTGCCAAGAAGTGAAGATTTGCGTTCCCAAGAGACCAACAGAAGAAACTACTTGAAGGTTTGTTTTTGTTTTGTTTTGTTTTGGTTTGGTTTGGTTTTTTACTCCATCGGTTGGGTTTTACTCTGATGTTTCAAGAAATTGTCCCTTTACTTAAAATTGTAGGCAATTGGATTTTTAAACTAATTTTCACCAGAGAAGAGCCATCCCGGGGACTGTTTGGATGTTGACCCAGTGAGAAGGGTATCAGGTGGAATCCTCAGACCCCCTCTTCGCTCCAAAAATCCTTCTCCCACCACTTCATCCCCAGTCCCACCTCCAAACTCTATTCCAAAGGTGGTTTGTTGTGCCCCATTATATCTGGAAAGATACCTCATGACTGAAGAAAGTATTTCCACTTTTACTTGTCTTTATTTCTACCTTTTTGCATTTTAAAAAAAAATGTGTTAAAAGAGTGGATTCTGAGTGTGCTTTCCATCTAGCCGCATGTGCTTAAGCAAGTTATTTAACACCTCTGCACCACAAAAATGAAGCCAATGGTAACTAGCTCAGAGAGCCACTGTGAAGAGCAGGTGGCACAAAGTGGGGAGCCTATATCATCAAGTGCAAATGGATGAAGGTCACTCCCCTCTCCCCTCTCTCCCTCCCTCTTCTCTTCCTCCCTCTCACTCCCTCCCTCCCTCTCTTCCATCCTCCCTTATTTGCCTTGTTCCCCTCCTTCTTCCTTCCCTCCCTCCCTTCCTTTCTTCTTTCCTTCCTTCTTTCTCTCTTTCTTCTCTCTTTTCAAGAAGAATTAATAGAGACTGGACATGGTGACTGGCACCTTTAATCTCAGCATGTTGGGAGGCTGAGGCAGGAGTATCACATGAGGCTAGGAGTTCGACACCAGCCTGGGCAACCGAGTGAGATCCTCTTCTCTATAGAACATAAAAAAAAATTAGATGGGCATGATGGCACACACCTGTAGTCCCAGCTAATCAGGAGGCTGAGGTGGAAGGATCCCTTGAGTTGGGGAGTTCGAGGCTGCAGTGAGCTACGATCTGATTGCACCACTGCACTCCAGCCTGGGCAACAGAGGGAGACCTTGTCTCTAATAAAGAAACAAAAAGAGGAATGAATAGGCTACTCCAATGCCAGCCAGAAAACAAGATCAAATAATCATTATGCTCTACCTTGACTGATAAAGAACCTGAAACCGTGTCATCTCTTTATATCCATGTGAGATGTGCAGTGCTAGAGAATGACACGACCACTTCTCACTCACCCTCAGCACCCCCAGCTCACAGGCTGCTGCTGCCTCCTCCCCTGCCATCACCCAAAGAGCAGCCGAGCCTCAGAAGGAAACTTCAGAACCCGGGGCTCCAGGAGGGAATGCCCTGCAATATGAAAACCTTCCCACGGAGACTAACTGATGCACATTTTACTTTTAAATGTTTAAACTGATTGATTCTTTCTGACAACATTTTCTTAAAGGCTTTTTTCCCCTCCTAATGAATTTGAGTCTTTTCGAAAGGCCCGTGATTGACAAAGCCACAGACTGACAGCTTCAAGTTTCTCCAAAGACTGAGGGTTTGCAGCAGCCTGTCTGGTCCAGGTGAGCAGGGAAGAGAGGGGAGGCAAATACCCAGGCACTTTGTTTTGATTTTGGAATATGGCCTCAGTTACCTGGTACTGCTCTCAGGAATTGTAACTTTTTCCTCTCTGAGTTGCTGATGCCCCACATAGCAACGTTTTGTTCAATACCGAAAGCATGTACCACGATGGTCTCATAACATCACAATAGGGCTGAAAAATTCCTATCTCCTGGTGACAGGAGCCATCCTAAGGTCATAGCACAAGGCATCACTCACATCTGTGGCCATGCTGGTGTGAACAAGCCTACTTCACTGCCAGTTGTATGAAAGTCTAGCACATATAATTATGTTCTAGACTTTAGCAATGTTTTGCATAGCATAGCAATGTTTCGCATAGCATAGCAATGTTTCGGTCAAAGATAGCATGTACCACAGTGTTCTCTTAAGACCATACTGGGGCTGAAAAATTTCTATCTCCTGGTGACATTGTAGCCATCCTTAAGTTTTAGCTCAAGGCATCACTTGTGTTTGTGGCCTTGCTGGTGTGAATAAACCTACTGCACTTCCCGTCATATGAAAGTCTAGCACATATAATTATGTTCTAGACTTCAGCAATGCTTTGCATAGGATAGCAATGCTTGGGTCAAAGACAGACAGCATGTACCATGGTGGTCTCATAAGATCATACTGGGGCTGAAAAATTCCTGTCTCCTGGTGACATCGTAGCCATCCTTAAGTCGTAGCAAAGCATCACTTGTGTTTGTGGCCGTGCTGGTGTGAATATACCTACTGCACTGCCAGTCGTGTTAAAGTCTAGCACATATAATTATATGCAGGACAAAATATAATGAAAATGAATGACTGTGTTACTGGTTTTCAGATTTACCATACAATAATTGTCTACGTTATTTTAGGATGTACTCCTTCTACTTATAAAAAAAAAAAGTTAACTGTAAAACAACCTCAGGCAAGTCCTTCTAGAGGGATTCCAGAAGAAGGCATTACTATCACAGATATTGCAGGAGGTGACAGCTCCATGTGTGTTATTGCCCCTGAAGACCTTCCAGTGGGGTAGGATGCGGAGGTGGAAGACAGTGATATTGATGATCCTGACCCCGTGTAGGCCTAGGCTAATGTGTGTCTTTGTAGCTTTGTTTTTAACAAAAAATTTAAAAAGTAAAGAATAAAAAATAAAAAAAGTTAAAAATAGAAAAAAGCTTACAGGATAAGGATATAAAGAAATAAAATATTTTTGTATAGCTGTACAATGTGTTTGTGTCTTAAGCTAAGTGTTATTATAAGAGTCAGAAAGTTAGGCCAGGCACAATGGCTCTTACCTGTAATCTCAGCACTTTAGGAGGTTGAGGTGGGCAGATCACCTGAGGTCAGGAGTTGGAGACCAGCCTGGCCAACATTGTGAAACCCCATCTCTACTAAAAATACAAAAATTAGCTGGGCATGGTGGTGTGTGCCTGTAATCCCAGCTACTCAGGAGGCTGAGGCATGAGAATCGCTTGAACCTGGAAGGCAGATGTTGCATCGAGTCGAGATCATGCCACTGCACTCCAGCCTGGGCAACAGAGCAAGACTCTGTCAAAAAAAAAAGAAGGAAGGAAGGAAGGAGGGAAAGAAAGAAAGATGAAAGATGAAAGAAAGAAAGAAAGAAAGAAAGAAAGAAAGAAAGAAAGAAAGAAGAAAGAAAGAAAGAAAGAAAGAAAGAAAGAAAGAAAGAAAGAAAGAAAGAAAAAAGAAAGAAAGAAAGAAAAGGAAAGGAGGAAGGAAAGAAAGGAGGGAAAGAAAGAAAAAAAGATGGTTAAAAAATTTTAAAGTTTATAAAGTAAAGAAGTTGTGGTAAGCTAAGGTTAATTTATTATTGAAGGACATCTTAAAATACAAATTTAGTGTAGCCTGAGTGTACAGGTTTATAAAGTCTACAGTAGTGTATAGTAACGTCCTAGGCCTTCACATTCACTCACCACTCACTCACTCACTCACCCAGAGCAACTTCCAGTCCTGCAAGCTCCATTAATGGGAAGTACCCTATATAAGTGTACCATTTTTTATTTTGTATACCATATTTTTAATGTACATTTTCTATGTTTAGATATGTTTAAGTACACAAATACTTCCCATTGTGTTACAATTGCCTGCAGTACTTGGTACAGTAACATGCTGTGCAGATTTGTAGCCTAGGAGCAATAGACTATACCGCACAGCCTAGGTGTGGAGTAGGCTTTGCCATCTTGGTTTGTGTAAGTCCACTTTATGATGCTTGCATAATGATGAAATCGCCTAACAACACATTCTTCAGAAAGTATATATCCTTGTTATTAAGCAACGTATGACTATGATTATTTCAGAGTTTTGTGTATTCAAGAAACATTTCTTGAGTCTCCCAGATCTGTATGTTGGATGATGGCAAGATGAAAAAAAAATGAGTTAAAAAGGATCCCTGTCCTCAGGGAGTTCAGTCTCACCAGGTAACTAAGCCAGCTGCAGAGGGTAATTCTCCCATGGTGCAGTAGTTCCTGGACTCGGCCGGATTGAAGGTCTGTTAACGGGAGCTGAGCCTTCAAAGAACAAGATTGTGATGAATGAAGAGTGCCGGGGAAAGGCACTTCACTTGTATTTATACCTTTGCCCGGGGGGTCACTCGAGGCCCAGGAGCATGGCCCTTTCAAAGGCAAATTCTCTCTCCTGGCTGGGGTCAGGTCTCTGGAAGGTGCTGTAGCATCCAGGCTTGACCACTACTAGGTCAGAGGATCAAGAAAGTCCTGAAGGGCACATTGACAGGTTTTGGGTTTATCCTACAGCCAGGGGAGAGTTAATAAGCATTTCCAAGGAAGAAGGTGGAATGTGCCAACTCACGTTTAGAAAGCCATCTCTGGTGGTGTCATGGCAGAGGGCACACTGGAAAGGAGAAACACCAGAGGCAGGATGGTAAAAAGAGCAGACAACAGTAGGCCCACTGAGTGCCATGAATGGAATGGACTTGTAGTGTACTTGTGTTAGGAGTGGGTAGATACCAGAGGGCTCAGGGAGACACTGTGCTTTCTTTCTTCCATCAACCAATCCAGAAACCAATGAGCTTGGTCATGACCATGTTGACTAAGGTGTTGCCTAAGCATGCAAAGAAAGGGATGCAACTGATAGAACTTTGAGTTTGGTGTTTAAGAGAGAGAACAGGGCTGATGTTGCTTCAGGTTCTATTTAATAATGAGATGAGTCTGGACACCTCTGGCTTAGCCAATTATTCAAAATGGAACTGCACAAATTGGTATTAATCCCATGGATTCAGACTCGGGTGTCTGCTAGCCTAGACTTTAGATTCACAACTTATTCCATGCCCACCTCTATCTTCCATTCTTCTGTCATTGCATTGTCTTGTTGTTTGACCAAGTTGACCAGTCACTTTCGTCTGACCAGGGTGAATCTTTGCTTGAGATGAGAATATCTGTACCATGCAGTTTTCCTACATGCACACCACTGGCCACAGAGCACACCGGAGGTCAGTGCATCACTATTTTCAGGGGTAGTAGGTCTGAGGACGTTTCCTGGATCTATAGGTTTGCCGGAGTACATGTCCTCAACAGAGGCTAGAATGCACATCGGTGAAGGAAGGCTTCTGCTTTCTCCACATTTTGGGGTGAGTTGTTTTGTTGGATCAGACATAGTGAGATCATCCAGTGTCAGTTTTTAATTTATGGCATTTAATTATGCATTTCATTTGCAGCAATTAAAAAAAAAGTGATCCACACACTGCCTAGCTTGTGTTGACTGAATTGGTATTAAAAAATAAAAAATAAAAACGGAACTGGCAGGCATCCTCTCTGTGAGGCCTCCAGCAAATACCAAAGCCGTTTTGGAGTCATCTCTGCTCACTCCTGCCACTCCCCGGTTGTCTCTTCCTTCCGGATCGCTGAAGGCTCCTGCCACCTTATCATGGTTTAAAATAAGACGGGGCGAGCAGCATCCCCCGCTCCACACTTTGTGCCTCCATGGGATTTCACCCAGAAATACAAGCAGGAAAAAAAATAAGTTGCCAGAGACCCCATTCCCTTCCCCAGGAGAAATTCGAAGCAAGAGGAAAATGAATGGGAAGGGCTCCCACCAAAGGACCCTCATGGGAAAGTGGCCTTCAGAGAACCCTAAAGAAAGCTGGGCCAAGATCCAGGGTGGGTCATAGCCTGTCTCCCAGGCAGTACTTCAGACAGTGACATGACGAAGCCAGTAAATTACAGATTCTTCCAGGAATGGTGCCAGAGAACTTGACATTTCACATTCACTCACACATTGGCAGCTGTCACCATGGGTAACAAAATGCAGGCACTACCTACGGCTCAATAGGTAGCCCGTCTCCCAGAATTTAGAGGCACCCATCTTAATCCCTGACAGCCCAGTGTCCGGGGACGTGACTCCAGATGCAATTTTGATGAAACATTACTGCATGCATGTAACAGGAATGGTGTTTTGAATGTGCTAGTTGGGCTTAGCATAGAAACTAGAAAGCAGACAGCTTTGGACTACATAGGTTTGGCTTCAGATATTTTTGCATTCTTCGGTGTGAGTTTTCTTATTACTGAAATTGGGCATTGTCAGTGAGGATAATGCAGAAAATTCAGATGAAAGATACAAGGAAAAATTTGAAAACATCTATGATCTCACTGCCCAAATATAATTATCTTTATATTTATTATAAATATTTTGAGAGATACATAATAGAATAATATATAATTAATAAATATATAACACAATATAGTACTATATGTCATACACACCCACACACACACACACACACACACACACACCCCTTCTTTCCTTCTTTCCTAAATATTACAACACCGTTAATCATAAGAAACATCAGAGCTTCTTTATTTGGGAATGGGGTGACACTAATGAATTGGACAGAAAAATGTTTCAGCCCCCAATAAGATGTTCATTTATCCATTCAATTTCGTTCTGATTTGTTTTTCTAAATCACAATTAAAGTTATCAAAAGTTAAATCTATGCTTTCTTTATGTCCAATGACTCTTGGCCATGAGCAGTGATGCCCCGCTTCCCAGGAGCTGCTGCCTCTTCAAATCCCACATTGGTAATCTTGATTGCTATTTCTTCAAACACTTTTATGATTGACTGCCTATCTTTGAAGCACATCAAAGAATATTAGGTATTGGTCTGCATTTCCTATTTGATTAAACTTTTGAATAACCTTTTTTCCCTTAATTCAGTCATGTCTTCTTTGAAGATAAGGGTCTTCTCTTGAAAGGTAGTTGGAGGCTTTAGGCAGATAGATGTTCGATACCTGAGAGAAAGTCCTTCATGAGTTTGACATCTGGAGCTCTCCTAACTGTGGAATTCCTTGGCCTATCACTGGGAATCTGGCAGTTTACACCACATTTGTCCAGGGTGTGACATCCAGTCTTCTTTGTCCACATGAACATGTTGAGTCCATTGTGAATCATGGTAGCATCTTTCTAAAGGCATTGTAATTGACAAGCACAGGTCTGAGTTTAACTTAACATAGCCTCTTCTGTGCTGCCTTAAAGTTAATGACTGTCAGCAGGGATGAGATTCTGACAAGCAGTTATGCTCCTGTCCAAGGTTAAGTTAGCCTGGGCATGGAGGATGACAACAATATCACATGTTACTCACCAATGCCCTGCCGGGTGCTCTCAGTAATGACTTTAAGGGCCCGTGCTTGAATCATGGCTCACAATTTACCAGTCGGGGAGCTTTGGCAACTCCTTAAACTGGATTATGGGGACTTCATGAGGATTAAATGAAGAAAGTCACAACAAGGGTTTAGCCTTGAGCCTGACATGTGGCACAGGCTCAATAACCATTTCCTCCTCCACTGCCACCACCACCAGTAGCAGCAGCAACTGTTTGTTGAGTGCCTACTCTGTGCCAGTTTGATAGGCTGTTCTTGCATTGCTTTAAAGAAATACCCAAGTCTGGGTAATTTATAAAGAAAATATGTTTAATTGGCTCGTGGTTCTGTAGTCTGTACAAGCATGATGCCAGCATCTGCTCAGTTTCTGTGAGGGCTCAGGAAGCTCTTACTCATGGTGGAAGGTGAAGGGGGAGCAGGTGTCTCATATGCCAGAGCAGGAGTGAGAGAAAGAATATGTGTGTGTGTGGGGGGGTGTAAGTTCACCTGTGAACCCAGAGGAATAGTTCACTCACCATCAAGAGGATGGCCAAAGCCATTTATGAGAGATCCGCCTCCATAATCCAAATACCTCCCACCAGGCCCCAACTCCAGCACTGGGGGTTATATTTCATCATGAGATTTGGACAGTGATATGGTTTGGATCTGTGTCCCTGCCCAAATCTCATGTTCAGTTGTAATCCCCAATGCTGGAGGTGGGGCCTAGTGGGAGGTGATTGGATCATGGCAGGGGTTTCTTTTTTTCTTTTTTTTTTCTTTTTTTGAGATGGAGTCTCGCTCTTTTTATCCAGGCTAGAGTGCAATGGCATGATCTTGGCTCACTGCAACCTCCGCCTCCTGGGTTCAAGTGATTTTCCTGCCTCGGCCTCCTGAGTAGCTGGGATTGGAGGCATGCACCACCATGCCCAGCTAATTTAGTATTTTTAGTAGAGATGGGGTTTCACCATGGTGGCCAGGCTGGTCTCGAACTCCTGACCTCAGGTGATCCACCACCTGCACGGTGGGGGTTTCTCATGAATGGTTTATCACCATCCTCCTCAGTGTTGTCATTGCACCCATGAGTTCTTGTGAGATCTGGTTGTCTAAAAGTGTGTAGCGCTTCCTCCTTTTCTCTCTCTTCCTCCTGCCCCAGCCATGTGAAGTGTTCACTCCCCTCTTCCCTTCCACCATAATTGTAAATTTCCTGAGGCCTCCCCAGAAGCTGAGCAGATGTCAGCATCATGCTTCCTGTACAGCCTGCAGAACCGTGAGCCAATTTAACCCTTTTTTCCTTATAAATTACCCAGCCCCAGGTATTTCTTTATAGCGGTGTGAGAGTACACTAATACTGGCAGCAACAAATATCCAAACTCTATCAGCTGGTCTTTGTTCCCAGTGCTTTATGTATAGGAACCCATGAAATCCTCACTACTGCTTGATAAGGTAGGTGCTGTTGTTAACCACATTCACAGATGAAGAAACCAAGGCATGGAAGAATTAAGTAATTTACCCTCTATTATATTGCTAGTAAAGGGCAAAGCCAGGATTTAATTAGCTGGATTGGCTCCAGGGCACAAAGTGCTAAGTATACTCTTCGTATGTAGAATATATGCACATTCACCTGAGTCTGCATCATTTATGTTTCAATATTATACATCCCTCTCCATCTTCCCCACATCTCCCTGTCTTCCTCCAGCACATCCTTTGTTATGGCAGCAGAGTGGCCTACTGTATGGCAAAGACATAATAGTTCTTAGCTGCTGCTTTGTTGTTGGACATTTAGCCCATTTGCAGTGTTTTCATGTTTTAAATAATGCTCTGGCAAAAGCCTCTTGCTTAAGTCTTGATACACATCTATGGCTATTTTTTTGGAGTAGACTCTGGATATGGTATTGCTGGGCAGGCAGACCAACCATCCAGGTTTGTCTAGAGCCAACGGTTTTCCAGGGACATGGGACTTCCAGTGCTAAACTGGGACAGTCATGGGCAAGCCAGGGTGGTTGGGTCACAAGACAATTTTACACCTATGTTATTTGCTAAAATGTTCTGATGGTTGTGCCTTTCCTTAACATTGGGTTGATGGTTTGCTGTCAAGATGGAGAAGGGAGAAAAGGAGGTCTTTCTAGATGGCTTTGAGGAGTGGTCCCAGCCTGTGTCCATGGGATGACCATGGGAAATATGGATATTAGGTTTAAAAGTTATCAACTGAGGGACTGAGGAGACGATGCAATGAGAGTCACAGGAATCAATTGACATGAGAAGGATCTTGACAGCAAGGCTGACAATGTCAGAAGAGTCAGAACCAGAAAGGGGGAGGGACAATGTCATGGCCACTGCATGGAGGCAGAGCCAGTGTGTCCAAGGATGGGAAAGTATTTGGGGGGCTGACATCAAGAGACCTGCATCAATTTTTGAAGTCAGCAAAGTGGACTTATCCATGCTAGACTCTCCTTTCCTTCAGTTCAGTTCAGCAAACATATATGGAATTCCTCTTCCATGTCTAGCACTCTCCCCATTACTGGAGAGGAAACAAATGCCTCTGGGAAGGTCCTTTTCAGGACCTGTGGTATCCATCCTTGCCAGACGCCCAGAGTCATTTATTCATTTACTAAGCAAATATTTACTGATGCTGGGAATATGGCACCCTTCCTGGGATCTCTAGCCTTCCTCTTTCTCCTGCTGCAAACACTCTTAGAAGAAAATCTCCTTTCAGTTTTGGTGAATGAACCCTTTTCAAAACTAACATCATTTTAAAAGTATCTCACCAATGAAGCAAAACGTATCTTTCCTTGTTAAAAATGTTTCAAAACTTAAGAGCAGAAAGGGGAAATTTGGGGGGATGGAGGGCCCTCTTGTCCAAGCCAGCAGCCCACACCAAGGCCAGCCCTCTTATGGGAATAGGCAAAGAGTCTCATAGAATGAAAACACAGGGCTGTTCCTTCCCAGGTCTGGGCAAAGAAAAGAGAACCCCAGACCAAGGGCGATATGCATGTTGCTAGCCTGAAGGAGTCGTGAGCGAGCAGCTGGATGAGGGCTGGGCTCTGGGCCTTGAATGCATCCTTCCCTGTAGGGCCGTCCTTAATACGGAACATTCAAGTGTGATGCCAAGCATGTCATTCCCAATATTTCCAAAGTACATATTTCTGATCCTGCAACTGAAAGAAAGAAATTCACTCTGACAAAAGCTAGTATTCACTGAGAGCATCCATCAGGATCTAGGGCTCTGTGCATAAAGCTGTTTTGTTCCAGAAAGGCAGTTGTGGAAATACCTGATTTCATGAAGCTCTACAAGGCAAGCATTAATACGTCAGTTTCTATAGAGTAGGCATGAAGACAGCCTCCACCTCACAATCTCCACCCTAAGGTAATTGCAGTCCAGCACCAAAAAGGCTCATTCAATCTAGCAAATAACCTTCTTGACTTCTCTCCCGAGGTCTCTTCCTGTCCCTAGACCAGGAAACTGTGGCTGATTTCTTGTTTCTCTCTGGCCACCAGGAGCCAGTCCAACAGCCCATCTCATCCTGGCCCCAAACAAGTGCAGAGGTCCCTTTCTCCTTACAACTTGTCTACTGCGTGGCAAATCTGAGGGATGGATTCCCCACTTCCCACCACAGAGGGCTGGACTTTGGAGAGAGATTCAGAAAACAGTGAGTTTTCCTATGCTCCTGGTATGAATTTTGAAGAACATTGAGGGCCCACTCAGGTGAGCTCTCTGTCAGTACTTGGGGACTTGGCTTTGTTACAGATGGGTCATAATTAAAAGTGATTTAGGCTTAGCATGGTGGCTCACACCTATAATCCCAGAAAGTTGGGAGGCTGAGGTTGGAGGATCATTTGAGCCAGGAGTTTGAGATCAACCTGGGCAACATAGTGAGACCCTATCCCTATAAAAATTTTAAAAATTAGCTGGGTATGGTGGTGTACACCTGTAGGCCCAGGTACTCAGTAAGCTTAGGTGGGAGGATCACTTGAGCCCTGGAGGTCAAAGCTGCAGTGATCTGTGACTGCACCAGTGCACTCCAACCTGGGCGATAGAGCAAGACCCTGTCTCTAAAAAGAGAAAAATTCAAAAAATAAGAAGAAATAAAATAAATTAAAGGGGATCATAGGACCTGTGTGCAGACACTCCCAGGAAGATTGTGTACACACTATATGACACTTATTTGCATTTCCAATGCCCCTATATCTTAGAGTTCATGTCCACACTGAGCTCCACCTGTGCTGGGTACTAAGTGAGCCTCCTACTAAATGTCTTCTGCCTTGCCCGTCCCCAAGGACCTTAGAGGTGCTTCCCCTCCCAGGCACTGAATTCAGAATACCAAGGGCAGAAAGCATCTCTCAAAGCAGCAGCAATTTCTAGAGTCTACGGAGCAAGATGTGGCACCATGGGTCCCTGTCCAGCTTTGAGCAGATAGTTTTGAGAATGAGCTTGTTGTCCACGGACAGCTCATTTGTTGCAGTGAGAGCCAGGAAATAATGACCATACAGTGATTATTAACATTTATTGAGGATGCATTACATGCCACATACTGTTAGTGATTGCCCTTCAAACCTAAGAGGTAGAAAGCATGATTCTACCTTCCTAAGCAGGAAACTAAGACTTACAGAGGCGAAAAAACTTCTTCAGGGTCTCTTAGCTAATGAGGGACAGATCTGGGACACCACACGCAGGTGTGTGGCCACTCTGCTATACTGCTTGTCTTCAACTTAGAGGCCCCCAAAGCCCAGCTAATGGCAGAGATTGTGAATCACTTAATTTTTGTGTGTGTGTTTTAGAATGAGCTATAAATGGCTGGCATTTGAAAATCAAAATCGACATCATCGGAAGTATAAAAATAATGAGGTGGGTGGTAAATGGCACATTGGCGCGTGTGAGCAATTTGCACAACGAAGGAATGGGGGCCATTTAGAGCCAACAAAGAAATGGCTTCTCTACAGTCACAGATAAAAAAAACGATATTCAGCGTTAGGCGAAGGCAGCTTTTAAGCAGTTTCACTTATTGTTAAGCTTCCTTTTGATTATGGCAAATAAGTTTGCCCTTAACGGGAGACTCTCTTATAAAAGGGAGGAAGGGTGGCTGAAATGAGGCTGGAATACTGGTGCAAAAATGGTCTTTTCAGAGGGCCTGTCCCTGGGCCCAGGGCCATGGGAACTGTCCTCATATTCCCTGGTGTTTGGTAGGGGTCTTTGTGGAGCAGGCCTCCTCAGCTGACCATCGATGTAGCTTATTATCTCCCAGAAGCACATAATGTGTTCACCAAGTGACTGCATTACAACAAGCCCCTAAATTGTATTTGGACAAAGAATAATTGAACACTGGACAGAATAACAAATGCCCCGGTCAAGTTTGCTTCATGGGTTTATCGCGTTGTATTAACATGATAGAAATATGAATACTTAAATCTTATCTCAGGTATAGTTTATAACTGCATTAATCATTTACTGTATTATATATTTTTCATGTCAGTAAGATTGTAGGGAAAAGATTCAATTTTCACAGCACAGTCAGAGAGTGTGTTTTAGATAAGTAAGAGGCCAGGATTAAACCACTGCAACACGGCTTTCAATTGCAGGCCCTGCAAAGGGAAGGTTAGCACACATCAAGCAATATTAAGCAGGATCGTTTGGGCTTTGGAAAAATAAATCACCAGGCCACTCAGTGCCATCGTCGTGTTTGATGGAATCAGGTAAACACTTACAGACTTTTTACTTATATATGATAGGTCCAAACTAGGCTGGTAGGACTACTCTTTGTCCAAGCCTGATGCACTGTTCTTTGCAATGTGTGTCTGTTGCCGACTTCCTGTGTTGGTCTGGGCAGGTGGGGAAGAGAAGTGTTCAGGGGCATCTTTGACCTGGCACCGGAGAGACAGCCCTGAGTGGCACACCCTCCTTCAGGGAAGAATGGATTCAGAGAGGCAGTTACAGGAAGTGTTCTGCTGAGGCACGTGCCTCCAGAATCCTGGAGTATGTTTTCTTAAACAGTTGTGGGGGATGGGGGGAGCTGCCTTTTCCCCTCGATAGGTGATAGGTACCACATTGGTTTCTACCTGGCTAAGCCCTGCAGAATCATGTCAGCAACAAATTAAATCACCACAGACATTCTCACTGGAGGACGGACATTTTTCCAAATTGCTGGCTTCAATCCGTTCTGAGGGGCTGGGAGGGGAAAACTTGGCATTTTTAAAAATATACGTTTCCTGAAATTTCAGTTCCCAGCGATGTCGTTCTAAAAACTCTGTAAGAGGTCTGTCATGGTTGGTTGTACCCTTTAAGCTTTCCTGTTTGCCCAGCAAAGTGAAGCAGAGGTCGCGACACAGAGCAACTTATTTTTCAAAGTTTAGGAAAAAATCAAAACAGCAGGCCCACAGAATAGAAAGGTGAGATGCAAAGACACAAATCACTTCCCAGTCACAAAAATTGCCAAAAAATAGCAGCTTGCAGCTGTGCACAGCAGGGGCAGAAAACATTAAACACATGTTAAATAACAAATAGGAGACTTAAATATAGCTAAAAATGGACCTTATTCTGAATAAATCATGCAAGCTGCATCTTAACCGTCCTGAGAAATGTAATGGATCATGTGAAATCTGCCAAATTTGTAAAAAAAAAATCAATAGCGTGTGTGCCTCTGCTTTTAAAATGACATGATGTTCGGTTCAGGGAAGACATTCTGTGCTTCCGCTGTCCCCCACCCCCGCCACCTCCCACCACCCATAAGACTACAGCTGGATTTAAGAAATTTCACTTTTAGTTAAAGACAAGCAAGACATGCATTTGAATAAGTCTATTTTTTTGGTGGATAAAAACTATTTAACATTCACTTTGCACTGCCTTAGCATTTCACAAAATTGTTCCCTCTTTCTTTTGAACATGTAAAGGAGTTGGCTCATCTATTCTGAACCGTTTTTTGAAAACCGCAGAAGTTCATTTCTCCGATACTTCTCATCCATTTTTAGCCTCTACTAAGACATAACCATCGCCACGCGGTCAAAGAGGTTTTTATGCCATCTCCTTCACTGCCTGAAGGGGGGGTTGGGGGGCGGCTGGCTGGGGGCAGGGCATTGCCTTTTGTGACAATAAGGCAAAATAAATCTCCAGGCAGAGTATTCAAATCAATCCTCCTGGCAAGTCTCCTTCTCTTGAAACGTTTGCTGCCTATATATTTCTGTCTTCAGATTATTTCTAAGTCCGTTGGCTTGCCTTCAGCACTTAGGGTCATATTTTGGTTTATCCTGTGTGTGTCTCACTTTGGAGATTAATACACCTTAATAACGCGAGAGTGAACTGTGATGAGAGACTTTTTAAACTTTGCCTTTATATTGCCACAATAGCACGTGTTTTGCTCCAACACACACACACTCACACTTACACAAACACATATGCACACACATGCATGCACACTCACACTCACACAAATGCATGTGCACACATGTGCACACACATGCATCACACACTTGCATGTTCCTTAGCACGGAAAGGTAGTCTGTGGTTGTACATTCCCAGCAGCCAGTGGAAATGTACAGCTGTATATATATTTTTTGTCATCAATAATCAGTTGCCAAGGAGTTTAATGTGAGGGACCAGGGTATGGTGTGGAGGAGAGCATTGTAATAATGCAGCCTGCCTCCTCACCGGGTAAATAAAGGGGCTGTGTACACCCATGCCAACCTCCGTGCCTGAGGTCCTATCCCAGAGCTATCTTTGCATTCAGAATATTCATAATACTCTCTTAGTGTGAACAGCAAATATCTGGCTTTGAGGGCAAAAATATATATGTGTGTAAAGGAGAGAAGCAGAGGGAAAAATACATTTTCAAAACAAGGACCAAGTAGAGCCCTAATGGGAAGCCTTTGAGAGGCATGATTAGCATACTTCCGAGGCTTCCCTTGCCCCAGCCGGCCTCTTTTGGCTGCACAGAGAGCATTTCCACTGAGCTGCACTCAGATGGGGGCTCTCCAGAGCCAGTGGATGCTCTAATGTACTGAGAAGTCATAAATATGGAATACGCTGCACCGCTGCTTCCATTTCCTGTATTTCAGGGATATGGGGGAAATTACAGATGGTAGCACAAGTACTGATTAGAAAGATGGAGAAAGAAGTGTCAAAAAAGAAAAAAGAAGAGATTCTGGGAAAAAAAAGAAGAAGAAGAAGAAAAAGAAAGAAACAAACAAAAAAAAAGCCAGGAAAAAAAGAGGGAAGGCAGGAAGGAAGGGAAGAAGGGAGGGAGGGAGGAAGGAGACAGTGGGGAAGAAGTGGGAAAGGAAGGAAGGAGGGGAGAAAGGAGGGAGGAAGGAAGGAGGGAGAAAGAGAAGAAGGGGGAAGGAGGGAGGGAGGAAGGAAGGAGGGAGGGAAGGAAGAAAGGAGTAAGGGAGGGAGGCAGCAAAGAAGGAAAGGAAGAAGAAAAAAGGAGAGAGGGAGGAAGAGATGAAGGAAGGAAGAAGAGAGGGAGGGGGCAAAGAAGGAAGGGAAGGAGGGAGATAGGAAAGAAGAAAGGAAAAAGGGAAGGAAGGAGGGAGGGAGCATTTGCTGTTCCTTTAGAACTCATTTTGCATCTGGATACAGCAGAAATACCCTTTCCAGGAGAAGGTACTGAAGACAAGCGCCTTCTTCCCATTGGCAGTGGGCAGGAAAGGAGATGGGCTTATCTAGGTGATGATATCCTCTCCTTGGGGAAGGTTCTGGTCTACTCTGGCTGTGGAAAATCAATTGAGTTTGCTCTTTTGGCAAACCCCACCTCCCCAAGAAAATTCTCAAGCTGCCAGCCACCCCACCCCCTGCAACACAGGTACCCCAGAGGCAAATTGTTTCTGAATTTTCTAGTGGGGGATTAGCTTAAGAGGCAGCAGCAGAAAACTATTATTTGCAACGTTGGTGGCCCACCTTAGGGCAGCCCTATTTAGATACCATTAAAAAAAAAAAGCATATGTTTGCAACAGAAAAGCCAAAACAAAGCTGAATAGGTTAGTGAAATAGCATCTGAAATGTAGCCATATTAGAGTTTTGCCTCTGACCTGCCCCCCTTCTTGCCCTCTCCCCCATTTTTGAATCCCCATGAACTCACTTTTTCTTTTATGCTTTCATTGGGCTTTAATGGTTCCAGAGATGTGGGGTTCGTTTTTGCTTTGTGTGCTTTTTTTAATCTCTTTTCTCTTATAATATTCCTCCTCTAACTTGCCCAATGTGATTCATTTCTTTAAGATCTTGTTTTATTTTTAAGTCATCAATTACTCAAACTTTGTGGGCCTATCTATCCTCAGCCATCTGGACTCCATACCTTATTTTAAAGCATGCTCAAATAATGACAACCTTCTTTTCTCAATTAATTTATGGGCTGTGGGGACCATTTTTCATTTGTTATCATGCACTTCCATTTGATCTCTCATATCTTTCTTCTGCATCTGCAACCATGGTGTATAAATCTTCCACCCCGGCATTGTCATGGTGCCCAAGATATATAGGTATAACTTCCTATTAGTTCCACAAAACTGACCTTAATTTCTAAAAATGGTATCAGATGTGAATAAAGTTTGGTAAGATGATTTGTTTTGATTTACTTTGTACCACTTATCTTTGAGTTTTCTTCCTACTTTTCTTTTATCTAATTTAGACAATAAAGCCTTGCAAGCCGGGTTATGGTTTATCCATTACCTCCCTGCCGACGCTGCTCCTTAGAGAGATAGGGCTGGGAGATTTTTGGCTGTGGATAATAATAATGTGGACTGTGGACATGCTTGAGGTTGGTTTGTGTTGTTTTCTATTTAATGCAAGCTGACCTGCAAGCTTCAATATCTTCTATTCTAAAAATGTGAATATTTTCAAACAGCATGACTATATCAAGTTATTAGATATTGGATCTGAGACTTGCATAATAAAATTAGACATGCAGATCCAAGTATCTTTTCTCTTCTGCTGCTCAGTTGACAAATAGGAGTATGGAAAGACCCAAATCTCTCTCCGATCATTAGGGGAGGCTCGTTTTGGATTTCTGAGGGGCTGTGGCTTACAAAACAGAATCTGTGTATGTGTGTGTGTGTTGTGTGTGTGTTTTGTTTTACATAAACAGACTTCCGTCCAAACTAGAGAATGCTAATTAAGCAAAAACCATGGCCAGATGTTTATTAACACATCTCAGGTTCATGGGATTTGGAGACTGTGCAGTTTTCATGAACTAATTTAAAAAGGGAAACACCTTTATTGGAATAATCTCCAATTATAATTGTGGACTTTGCCTATTCTTTTTTGTGCGCGTGAAGTGGGTGGGCGGGGGTCCCTCCTAGTTGAGAGATGAAAAGCCTGCCCACATCCTGGTGCATCCGGCTTCAGCCCACACCCCAGCTTTGGGTGTGGCCTTTCAGCCAGCCCCCCTACCCACCCCCCCGACACACACACACACACACACACACACACACATACACACACACTGCACTCAGTGGAGTCCAGAAACGCACCCATGTAGACACACAAAATAAACCCTGGGCAGTTTGGTATGCAGAGTCAGTTGGTTTTTGGGTTTTGCCTTTGTTTCCTTTAATCATATTATGGGTTTACCTTGTGCCCAGCTGCGTGAGTACCTATTGGTATGGAGACTATCAGAGAGGACTCTTTGCCAAGCAGCGGAGCATCTCTGGAATGCCAGCAAGCCGTGAGACAGGAAGAGGGGCTGTCAGACCACAGCATGGTGACTTCACTCTGGGCCCCAGATTCAAACTGTGGAGTAATAAAACTGAATAGCACCATATAAAACTCCGCGTTTCACAAGACAAATATTGCTCTATGCATTCCTGTCCCTTGCACTATGTTAACTGTAGGAAGAAATGGAAACAGTTTTAGTGACCCCCTGGGACCTATAAAGGCTATTTCTGAGTCTGAATCTTGCTGTTTAATTTAATCATTTATTATATTAATATTCAAATGGGCTGCATCTTATTAGCTACTGCAAAGATGTTAGTATGTCTGAAATAAATACCTAATTATGCTTTTGAAGAGAGGGGTTCTAAAGACTTTGGTATGTTTGTGCTAATAGAACAGTTCATTTGCAGATTTTTCTGCAGAAATCAGCAGTTTGAGGCTTTCTCTCTCTCTCTTTTAAGAAAATAAAAACAAGGATTGAATATCCACTGAGAGGTTTCAATAGCAGGTCCTAGCTCCACCGGCTCCCAAAGTGCCCTGGAATTACAAGGTTTTGTTCTCTGCACCCGAGTGAGCGTCCACCCCGGAATGACCAGCACTTTCAGCTCAATAACACATTAATACAATTAACTGTTTTAATCAAATGACCATGAAATTAAATATGTTCCTGTTGGAAGAAAAAAAAAAGGATATCTTCTTGGAAATATATTTTTTGAGTCCAACATGCTAATATATTTCTTAACATGACTGTTTCATTATTTTCCATTTGCATCTCATCTCATTTCTCTCTCTCGCTCTCTGTCTCTCTCAATGTTTCTTTCTCTCTCTCTCTCTCAATTCCCAGTGCAAAATCAAAATCGTATGTAGGTCATTGATTTTTACATCCACAGACAATGGACACCAGCAACTTGCAGAAATCAGACCGTGCCATTTGGAGAGAGTGCACAAAACATAATGCCGCATATACTCTGGGGTGGGGGCAGTGGGCCCAGGAACCTGCAACTCAGTCTGTGTTGAGGCCAGAGTCTGGCAGGCTCCATATGGAGTCCATTTTCCTAATGCTGAGCATTAGCTTCATGAGGATGGATTATGCTGCTGGCGTAATATACACAAACGGAGATGATAAATTCTAAACTAAATGTATACACTGCAATTGGAGCAGTGGAGAAATTAGTGGTAAGTGCAGAAGTTACAGTCTGAGAAACTGGGAATTACACATTACTATCTTTCTAAAGTAACTGCCACTGGATCCACGATCACTCTTATTTTTTATTTTCTAAGATGGCTAAAATGGTATGTCTACTAATACCCAATTATCTGCTTCACTTTTTTTTTTCAGATGAATGTTAAGGCCGAAGGTTAAAGTCCTAAGTGGCCAAGACTGCTCCCATTGACAGGGATGGTCTCAGTTCCCCCCTGGTTGACCTCCGTTTAACCTTTAAATTGACCTTGAATGAGTTTATTTTCCTTCTCTTCACATGGATGGCAGTCCCATGGGAGGGGACCCTCTTTTCCTGGGTGGATAATTACATTGTGGCTTTCAACTGCACAGCACTTGGTGTCAACCCTTGTTGTATTGACACACCTCCTTCCTGGGCGCTGCCCACACACAGCCTGTGTGCTGCCGCTGTGAGTACCAAGCCATCCCCTTCCTTCCCTTCTGCATACCTTTCCCTGCACACCTGCTGGGTATCAGGACCAGGTAAGCATTGTGGCACCTAAGGCCTCTGCCCTCAGAGAGCTTTCTTTCTAGCCCATTTGTCTCAACTGTTGAATTTCATCAGGAGTATGCCACAGCAGAGAATCAATGACTGCTGTGGGAATACCCAAGCATGATGACGGAGCCTGTTATTGAAGGAAGACAGCCTGGAGGAGGTGACAAGGGTCTCCTGTGCCAGCGGCTGTGCTTGGTGCCGCACTAATCTGTCATCTCAAGTCCTCCTGGCCAGGTGGGATAATGGATGGTTTGGTTCTCTGTCTTCTCCAGGAGACAGCTGGCCTGAGGCTCGAATGGCAGGAGAGGTTCCTGAACAGGACAGGGAGAGGCCGTTGTGGGAGGGCACAGCCCTGGCCCTGGTCCCCACACTCCCGTTTTCCGCAGAGACCTAAAGGAATAATGAGTCCTGTGTAAGAGAATCCATACCTAACTTACCTGGCCAAGGAAGGCTGCTGCGAAAGGCTGTGATGCAAACCCATCAGGGTGCTCTGAGACACCACGGTGGGGCCTGGGGCTAGAGACCCAAGGAGAAGAGGAAATTCACAAGCACCTGCTGGTCTGCACCATTTCCCTAAACATTAGCCCCAGAGACAGAGCACCTCCTGGGCATGAGTCTCTCAAGGCTGTCTGTAGGACCCCGCATCTCCTGTGGAAGATTCTTGGGCAAAGTCAGGTGGACAGAGGAACCGAGAAGACCCAGGGGGCCTAGGGGCTGAGGCTGCCAGGGGAGGAGGAGGAAGGTGAGGCTTCTGTTCCAGAGGGTTCCAGGGACTTCTGGAGGATTCCAGAGTGCACACACCAGGGTGTTCCTCTTTGTTCCTGGTGGCATTAATGGTCTGCCTGTCTCTGGCTAGGAGAGAAGGCCACAGGAGCCTGTACGTCCCAACAATTTCCCTCTAGGGTGGGAGAAGGAAGGCACCCACCAGTCCAAGCATCCAGAACAGATAAAAGGTTGCACCGTCACTGAAACAACCCATGGGGTTAATCGGCTCATTTCATTCATGGGGTTAACTGGTTTATCTCATGCTGGTTATGGTTGTGTCCTTCCATCACACGCAACTCCGCTCAGAAGTCCTCCTCACACCAGCCTGCCTTAATTTCCCCACGTGAAGTAGCCCTCCTTCAACTCTCCGTCCCATCACACAGAGCCATCTGAAATGTCTTGTTCATTCATTTACTTGTTTATTTTCATCTCCCTCCCATCCCCCACCCTGAATTCAAGTCCTTCAAAATTGAAGCCAGGACTGCTATAGTATTTCACAAAATGAAAATGCAGGCCCTCTTGTTCAAAAATTGTTACGAATTTCACGAATGTTAAGAATGTGATGGTGACATTAGAGCATTAAACCAGGGAAAGGCCCTTTTAATTGCAGGATTCTGATTGAGGACACAGATGGCACGGATTGGTGACCTCCTGGAAAGGACCTGTCCAGCCCCAACTAGGTCACCACCGGGCCCAGAACGGTGCCTAGCAGACAGCGAATGCTCAATGCACACTGAAGAATGGACGGTGCAGCCGCCGCCACCCCATAGGTTGGCACTCTTCACCATTACCAGAAGAGACCAGGCATCTTCTGGTGTGAGGCAGGGTGATTGAATGAATGAATGAACAAAGGAAATATCTGAAGCATAATCGGGCTTAGAGAAGGGAGAGATTATTTCCATTGCACAAGATGAGACAGGGTTTCAGGGAGGAAGAGGAGCTCTATTTTTAACAATACGTATATTTAAATAGGGAAGGAGTGGGCATTCCAGCCAGAGGCAGCAAGTGTGGAACTGTGGGGCCCCATCTGTGTTCCGGCAGCACCACTGGGATGTAATGTGGGGTACGTAGGAGAATGCAGTGGGAAATGCCCTGGTGTTGGAGGCCTCCCTCTTTTCCTCTCCAGTTTGAGCTGGGACTTCCCTTGGAGATCTTCCCCACAGCAGCTGGGCAGCCAGCTAAGTCCACGGGTGGGACCACGGTTGGTAGATTCCCAGCTGGCCCCAAAGCAGGGCTTTGGATTCCAGAGGGAGTGGGGTTAGGATTTGGCAAAGAGAAATTGATTGTCTTAGGCTCAAGGACGTCCTCGTTTTCTCAGAGAGTGAGGTGTCCTAGAGAGCCGGCTCAGTGTGTCTGGCCAATACTTGGCCTCTGTGGCTGTCATTCATTCATTCATTACTCATGGAGGTAGGTGGATGATGGCAAAGCCTGTACTATGGTGCAAGTTATTTTAAGGGTTTCCAAAAAAATTAAAACAATGATTTTGCAACTGAGGAAGCCACAGTCCATGAGGATGAGTGTTACAAAGACAACAAGAAGCAAGCAGCACCAGAGAGTGATGCCGATGTTGGGCTGTGGCGGTTGAGAGGAGTGAGGCCCTGAAGGCTGCCATCAGGGAAAGCCTCTGGTCTGCTGGAAAGGCTTCCTGAACATCTCCAAGTCCAGGTCAGGGATGGCCTCAGAGTCTGCTCCGGGGGCCTGGCTCTCCGGACCACCGTCCTTTCGGGTGGTCCTCCATACTCAGTTTCCAAATGGGTCCTTCCAACAAGAAGAGTGGCACTCCTCTCCCCAGAAATGATCCTGCCGACTGGAAGCACTGCCACTGGGGAATATTAGGCACTAGCAGAGGAAGCAAACATCAGGGGCAGAGGCTTGGGAGGGGGACATCGGAAGACCAGCCCCCAGAAATTAGCTCCAATTTCTATTGGGTTTTGCAACCAGACTCTTTACATTCAGGTTCATTATTACAGCCTGTTTTTTATTTTTATTTTTTCTGCTTTCCTCCCTTCTCCTCAAGACCAGATTAGATTCTCATCAAAAGTCTAGGGGGTTGGGGAGAGCATTTATGGAGATCAGCCTGTGTTTCGGGCACCAGCGGTTAACCGGGTAATATACACTTCTATTACCCTCCATGCAGTCCTGGGAGGATCAATGCGAGGGGTTTAACGACCACACAACAGAAAAACATATATTCCTGCTGCCTTGGAGCAGCCATCGGGAGCCTGTGTATATGTTTCCCTCATTATTTGGATGTGCCGTTTGAATGTTGTGATCAGTGATTCAGTGCACATGATTCATCAGGAAGGCATTTGCTCGGCAGACATGTGAGGAGCTGTCTGCCTCTTCAATCTCACTGACAGGGCAAAAATGCTGATTTATAGTAAATCATTAAAATCTGCTTATTATGGCACGGCTTGTTCCTCTTCCCCACTTCAAGCCCGCAACTTGATCTGCATCGTGTCTCTTACAATTTTATACTACAGCAAGCAGTTATTTAAACAAGAGGGGAAGGCTCCTTAGTCTTTATTAGTGCATATGAAAGGATATTTTGTTTAAAGAAGACTAATTAAGAATGCAGACGATTTTCTTGCTCCGTGTAGGGAGGAAAAATATAAAGATTTAAAATGTCAAAGTGGAACAAAGAATTACTGTACTAAAACAATATTTAAGAATGATGATTTGGTACCCATTTTAAATAGCCGTAAAATATCAGTTCACATGTTGACAAAATTATTGGGGAGGCAGGGGCTTGGGGGCTGGTCTCCTTGAGTTTGGGTTAGAGGGAGGCCATGAAGATCTCTAGTAGAAATGAATATAACCAGAGAATAATGCTATTATTGTGTTCAACTCCAATATTATGACAAAGGTTACATTGCTTTAAAAATCGTGGGTAAAGTTTTGTTGTTTAAAGGGAGAAGATTTAAGATTTGGTGGAAGCATAATATGAGAGTATGTTGCATGCCAGGTAAACAAAGAAATAACACAAAGAGGTCTATATTTTGTATGTGTTACTTACAGCAAAAAAAAAAAAAATTAATTTGATGCCTGGGGACAAAAATCCTTGCCACTGAATTACAAAGAAGTGAATAAACTGACTCAAAATTAATCCATACAGATCTGTCCCCTTAATAAGACTAATTCCAGAGAACAAAGCAAAGCATAATGCATTTTAAATTAAGTTGGAAAATGCATAATTTATATTTGTTTTATTTCTTCTTATTTTAACACAGGTGCGTTCCAGAATGCTAAGAACCAAAGGAGAAGGGCATGCTTCTGTCCGTGGCTTTTTACTTTTTAAAACTGAAGGATCTAATATTTCTCCTCTTGTTCTCAAGAAGTGAGTGCAGTATTAGACAGAAAAGATGAATGCAGCAAGAAAGAATAAAGTGAGTATGTTTGGTTAAAATTAATTTTTAGGGCTTCTAATTTCTGATGTGACATTCAGCAACAGTTAAAAACACATACACACACCACATTCATCTGGATGAAAATCATGTTTTCCTTTTGTCTCAAGTGGTAGTTTTAGGAGAAGCTGGGTGGGGTAGAACAGCTCAGCTGGAGGGACTGCAGTGGCTCCATGGATGAGTGAAGGACCCTCATCCTGCCCACCTGGCCCAAGCAGGGCTGATGGGTAGAGGAAGATGGCCCGGGGCACAGCAGGGAGATGGTCTTATTTCCTTATGCCTTTTGGCTACCTTGAAAACAGCCTTCTTGTCTCCCAAACCAGAACCCCTTGCTTCACTCCCCTTTCTTTTCTAGTCTCTAACCTCATCCCTAACCTACCTCAGCTTGGTTCCCTCCCATCATTTCTATGACATACAAAATGTATCCAACTTAGCTTAACTCATGGGCTCATTTCAGCTTAACTCATTTTAAATGGTGTGTTTCTGTTTGGTTTTGTTTGAAAATCACAAACTAGACACAGCCTAGCTATGACTATTAAAATCAAATTGAATGCCTTAAAATTATCCTTTAACATCAATTGCTCTTTGGAGAGACCTGTGCTAATGATTAAATTGTAAGGAAAGTTTAGAGGAAAATAGAACCGGTATCTACTTAGCTACTGAGCACCTACAAGGGAAGAGACACGGAGCCAAGAGGTCTGCAGCTGTTATCTCATCTGTCTGTAACCAAGTCCTGCAAGCCAGGACAGAGTCACAGGCCTGTGGTGGGAGGGGAGGGGACCGAGCAAGTTACTGACAGCCTCCAAGCCCCAGAGTAGAAATCTGACTCAGGTCTGTCTGAGCCCATATTGGCAACCATCATTCATTATGAGCTCTAAAACCTGGAGAGAAACCAAGTCCACTCCTCAGGCTCAAGTGCGCTCTGATGGTCTATAACCACCCGGTACTTCCTAGCGGTGAAGACTGTAGGATTGACACATTCTTTGTAAAGCAGAACCGATGTGGTCACAGGACATGGACCACTAACTTGCCAATAACCCTTTAGATGGTGAAACCATCACACTGATTTTTCGTGTGTGAGTCTGGCTTTTGGGGCTTAGTTCTGATTTTTTTTTCTTCCATGGAGTAGATCAGTACTTTTCTCATTTGCATCCAGAGAAGAAGATACTGTTTAAGGCACTGACTTCCAACCTGCTAAAACTTGCCTTGCTTTTGGAAGGTCGAATGGGATGCTACTTAAAATAGGGTATTCCAGCTGGTTAGGTTTGGAGTTCAGATATACAAAAGTCAACGATACACTAGGTGCATTTTTATTCATGCCAAACTTGATACTTGATAGATTTATTTGGATCGAGTCCCGATTTTCTTTCCTACTTTTTTGTGGCAGATACCAGTTTGATTGATGCTGGATAAAGCTGGCCTGGTGCCTTCTGGGCTTGCTAAGTCACCTTGCCATCACAGTGCCTCCCTTCCACCTTGTCTCTGTGGCATCAGGGGTTTACTCAGTTTGCAGTCTTGCGTCTGTGTCCTCCTCATCACTTCTTCCCTCAGTCCATTGCCTCTGCAGTAAAGTTAATCGTAGGAGAGGGTCAGGGAGGCAGGGCGTTCTCAAATAGGGAAGAGATACATTCTTCCAGAGACAATGAGCATACATTGGGATCTAGTCTTTCTTAGCGTTTAGCAGTTGATTTTCTGCTGTGGTCGAATTTTGGCTTGGTTTTTGCTTGTAGCCGTGTGGTCCTTCTGTTTCATGCTCTTGCATGATCTTCCCATGTCTTGGTGATCAAGCTCTTTCTAGCCCGAATCAGCATGGAGAACAAGCAGAGGATGGACTTCTGTGGCATCTTCTGCAAGATGTGAGGACTGCAATATTCCTTTTCGCACGTGAACCACAGCTGCTGTCCCTAGGTGAGCCACAGATGGATGTGCAGGTCTCAGCCTGGCCCACTGTATGGCTTCGCCTGGACCTAGTACTCACTCTCTATTCCCACCCTGTCAGGTCCCCTGACCTCTGGAGAAGGCTGCTATCATTGCACTGGCCCAACTTCACCAAAACATCAAAGGACAAAAGAAAGAACCAAGAAGTGGGTGTCATTACTGCAAGTCCCATCGAGGTAATACCCCAGTGGCACTGCATCTTTGGTGGCTGTCTGTCTTGTCCTCTTTTTGAGCCCTTCCTCTGCTTTACCCCAGGTGCCCAGTGCCTTCAGCTTCCTGCCTTAGGTCAGAGGGAGACATCTAACGCCAGACCCATCCACACACTTTGATTGCAATTACCCCTTCCTGGGGTCCTTGCACGCTGAAAACTCATCTTGAGAAAGGCTGTAATGAAACAGTGGCAAGGAACCTTATGGAAGAATTTGATCTAGCATGGTAGCCATGGAAAGTTGGATATTTGTGACTACAAACACTATTAAGAAATATTATGTCATGGACAGCTTACTCCAAAGAGAGACAGACTGAAGCCAGTTTCCAGTTCTGTGGTTAGTGGGTGTATGAGTCCATTTTCATGCTGCTGATAAAGACATACCTGAGACTGGGTAATTTATAAAGAAAAAGACGTTTAATGGGTTCACAATCCCACTTGGCTACAGAGGTCTTAATCATGGCAGAAGGTGGAAGGCATGTCTTACATGGTGGCAGGGAAGAGAGAAGCGAGAACGAAGTGAAAGGGGAAACTCCTTTTAATCAATGAGATCTCATGAGATTTATTCACTACCACGAAAACAGCATGGGGGAAACTGCCCCCATGATTCAATTGTCTCCCACTAGGTCCCTCCCACACAACACATGGGAATTATGAGAGCTACAGTTCAATGTGAAATTTGGGTGGGGACACAGCCAAACCATATCAATGGGTTAGGTGAAACCGAACATTTTTTTTTTACATCCTTGAGACTCATTTTCCATATTTAAAGCAGAGATGAAGAGATGTTATGTCTTTTGTGAGCATTCTGGTCCACTGTTGTTTTTATTTCCATCATTTGAAAACTATTCCCCCTCCCCACCCTCCCACCTCCCTCCTTTAGCTGCAGAGTCTCCTCCAACCCTCTCGCTGTTGAAAGAGTTGTTGGCATCTTCTGTTGGGGCTGTCTTTCTTCTCAGTCACTTCCTACAGTGCCTGGGTCATCTTGGGATGCCTCCTGACTTCACCATCCTCCTGAAATGCCTGGAGCATGGTCTGCTTTCACCCTTGCCTGTTTCTCTAGAGAGCTTGCCACCATTGGCAGTTTTCTCTTTTTATGAACATGCCTCCCTCTGCCATCCACACCACCACCTCTCCTTGCTCAACATTGTGTGTTGCTGCCTCCAGGCTGTGAACTTGACCCTGCTCTCTTAGCAATCTGCACACAGAACTGTTCCTCTCTCTCTGTCTCTTTTTTGTGTGTGTGTGTGTATGTGTGTGTGTGTGTGACCGAGTCTCCCTTTGTTACTGAGGCTGGAGTACAGGGGCACAATCATGGCTCACTACACCCTCGAAGGCCCAGGTTCAGGAGAGTCTCCTGCCTTAGTCTCCCAAGAAGCCAGGATCAGAGGTGCTTGCCACCCCAACCCACACCTGACTAACAGTTTTTTGTTTGTTTGTTTTTTTGTTTGTTTTGAGATGGAGCCTCGCTCTGTCACCCAGGCTGGAGTGCAGTGGTGTGATCTCGCCTCACTGCAACTTTGACCTCCCGGGTTCACACCATTCTCCTGCCTCAGCCTCCCAAGTAGCTGGGGCTACAGGCACTTGCCACCACACCTGGCTGATTTTTTGTATTTTTAGTGGAGATGGGGTTTCACTGTGTTAGCCAGGATGGTCTCGATCTCCTGACCTCGTGATCCACCCTCCTTGGCCTCCCCAGCCTCGCAAAGTGCTGGGATTACAGGCATGAGCCACTGGGCCCCGCCTAACAATTTTTTTAAGACGTATTATTTGTAGAGAGGAGTCTTCTTAAGGTGAGTCTCCCTGTGTTGCCCAGGCTGATCTTGAACTCCTGGGCTCAAGCAATTCTCCCACTTCAACCTCCCAAAGGGCTGGGATCTCAGGCATGAGCCACTGTGCCTGGCTGTTTTTCTCTGTTCAATCTCACTGATTCTCATGGACTTAAACTACCCTCTAAATCATAGGTTATCTCTTAGGAGGTTTCCTGAAAAATCAGATAAAAGTTGTGGACCTTTTCCTCAAAAAAAGGTATAGAATTTTGCACCACTCCTCAAGGAGTAGACTCCTTGAGGGCCTAATAGAATGATGTTCAACAATGACATTGATAATAACTAACACTAACTCCCTGAAGCTTCTATAATAATATAATATTATTGCTGCAGCAACAGCAACGACAATAACAATAACTAAGCTTTATTAATGTCTCAAAAGCTACACAATAACTACACAATAACTCAAAAACAACAACAATAACTAATGCTTCCTTACTGAGCAGGAAGTGCAGTGAATGGAGACAGAACTGGGCCCCATCTCCATATGGTTGTTGAGACTTCCTCCCACAGACCTTAATATCATGGATCAGTGTATTAGTTCATTCTCATGCTGCTAATAAAGACATACCCAAGACTGGGTAATTTATAAAAGAAAGAGGTTTAATGGACTCACCATTCCACACGGCTGGGGAGGTCTCACAATCATGGTGGAAGGTGAAGGAGGAGCAAAGGCACGTCTTACACGGTGGCAGGCAAGAGAGCATATGCAGGGGAACTCCCATTTATAAAACCATCAGATCTCATGAGACTTATTCAGTGTCATGAGAACAGCATAGGAAAGACCCACCCCCATTATTCAATTACCTCCCACCAGGTATCTCCCACAACACATGGGAATTATGGGAGCTACAATTCGAGATGAGATATGAGTGGGGACACTGCTAAACCATATCAATCAGTAAGCCAGGCTTCTAAGCCTGTTTAAATTTCTGTCCCTCTCTCTGTGAATCCTATCTCCAGTGCCATCATGTCACTGCAAATGACAAGATTTCATTCATTTTTATGGCCACATACTACTCCATTGTGTATATCCGTGACCTTTTCTTTATCCATTCATCTGTTGATGAACACTTAGGTTGATTCCATATCTTTGCTACTGTGAATAGTGCTGTGATAGAAATATTTCTAAGGGGGGAACAGGAATCAGGCACAGTCCCCAAGCTGCCACGTTACCCTGAGTGTCCCTCATGCATGCCCATGTGTCCCAACTTGGATGACAATTCTGAGATAGTTTCCCCAAGTATCCCCTTATTATACATAATACAGGGGCCTCAGTGGCTACCATGTTTAGGATTTGCCCAAAGCAGACCTCAAACAAGGATTTGGGTGCCTGTAGTTCATTTGGAGTGTGATCCCAAGAAGCCAGATAACAGGGAGGGGAAACAGGAAAGACAGAAAGTCAATGAAGTGAGTGTTAAACAGGGGTTACCTCTCCTGCATACTGGAAACGACCTCTTGGGTTTGTGCTGAGAGATACTACAAAACAGAGATTGTTAGAAATGCAAATTTTTAAAAAAATCTTTTTCTTGATACATAATATTTTACATGTTTATGGGATACATGTGAGTATTTGTTACATGCATGTAATGTGTAAAGATCAAGTAATGGTATTTGGGGTATCCATCACCTTCAGTAGCTATGTGTTGGGAACATTTCAAGTCCTATCCTCTGGCTATGTTGAAATAAACAATATATTTTTGCTAAGGACTGTCACCCTAGCCTCATACTGATAGTTAGCACTTTTTTCTTCTATCCAGCTATATGTTATTATCCATTTATCAACATCTCTTCATTTCCTCCTCCCACCCTCACACCCGTCCAGCCTCTGGTATCTATCATTTTATTCTCCATCTCTATGAGATAAATTTCTTTACCTCTTACATATGAGTGAGAGCATGTGGTATTTATCTTTCTGTACCTGGCTTATTTCACTTAATGTAATGATCTGCAGTTCCATCCATGTTGTTGCAAATAACAAGATTTCATTCTTTTGTTCTTATTTCTTTGCCTGAAAGGTATTCTATTGTGTATGTATACCACATTTTCTTTATCCATTGGTCCACTGATGGACACTTAGGTTGATTCAATGTCTTTGCTATTGTGAATAGTGCTAGGCTAAACATGTGAGTGCAGGTATCTCTCTGATACACAGATTTCTTTGCCTTTGGATAAATACCCAGTAGTAGGATTGCTGAATTGAATGGTAGTTCTATTTTAAGTTTTTTGAGAAATCTCCATACTGTTTTCCATAGTGGCTGTACTAATTTGCATTCCCACCAACAGTGTATAAGAGTTCTCTTTTCTCTACATTCTCACCAGCATCTGTTATTTTTTGTCTTTTTAATAATAGCCATTCTCACTAGGGTGAGAAGATATCTCATTGTGGTTTTGATGTGCATAGAAATGCAAATCTTATTCCCCTCCCAACCAGGCCTAATAACTCAGAGTCTCTGGAGAAGGCCTGGGAATCTGTGTTTTAGCAGTCTTTCCAGGAGAAAAGGTTGGGCTCAGCTTTGAGGAACAATGGCGTGGAATGCACACAGATGGGCTCTCCAAGGGGCCAGGAAATGGGTATTTATCTAACAGTGTCCCTCCCTCAACAACTGAGGGTTGTTCTTGAGGGGTCACCACCCAGAACATTCTGTCTCTTCTGTGCAGGTGCCACGTGGTGCCAAAACCAGAGAATGTCTCAGGCAGAGAGACACAGAAAGCCACAGGTCTGAATGACAGCCAAATGTGAGCAACTTCTGGGTGGGCCATGGAGTATTGGTGGGGCAATGACAGGGTCTGCTTCAAATCCCTTCATCTAGGTTATGACAACTTCCAAGTTTAGATCTCTCCTCAATTCCAAATTTGGATACATCCAACTGGAAGCCTCATCAACACACCCAAAACTGTAGTCATCGTCTTCCCTATCCCCTCAAAAATTCCTTGCTCCTCACAAAGTTCCTCCTTGCTCCTCAAACATAGAATCACCCGTCACTCCATTCCTTACAATCTGGACCTGGGTCATGCAGTTGAGCTCCTTTCCCCCATGTCCCCAGTCAAATTGTCCATTAAGTGCTGCCATTTTACCTTCTTGATATGTATTCAACCCCTTAATTTCTCTCCTTCTCCACTACTAATCCTTATTTTGAGCCTCTCTCACTTCTGCCTGGGGTTGTCAACTGATCTCTGTGCTACCAGTCTTATATACCCCAATCTATTTCATATATAATTGTCACTATGGTCTCTTTGAAGCATAAACCTGACCATGAGGCTGTCCTGCTGAAACCTCTCATAGCTCCCATTGTCCAGGGATGAAGGCATTATCCTGACCTACCAGCAGCTGCCTAAGTGATATCCATGCTGAACCTGACAATTCCTGAGTAAGTCATGCTCCCCTGCACCCTGTGCCTTGGACCTTCACACATGCGCTTCCCTTGCCTGGTTTACTCTTCACTCTTGGTCCCCATGCTTGCTCTCTTCCCTGGCATCTCATGTGCCTGGTATAGGATGCTATGCCTGGAATCCTCTGCCTGGCATCCCCTGCCCCAACCCTGGCAGGCTCAGACTCCTCCAAGGGCATTCCAAGAAAATATCTGCAGACTTCTTTAGCATGTTTCTCCGGGGAATGTAATTACCTGGCCACCTGTCTGTCTTCCACACTGAATGATAAGCTTCACAAGAGAATGCACCAGGTCACACTGATTTGTCTATCAGCAGCACCAAGAACAGTACATGGCATGTAGCATGACCTTAATAATTCATTCAAATGAGCAAACGGATGAGTGAGAGAAATGTGGGACAGCAGATGTTTAATCAAAGTTACAACTTCCTCCTTACACTCTCTCCAGTCTTGCCATGTTAGGCAAACGCCTAGCTTGTCTTGGGGAAGCCTGTCCTGAATGCCAAGGCATGCTACACATAGGCTGCCCTTCACTTCTTAACTCAACAGGCCATTGTGCAATTTTGCATCTCAGTTCTTATTTTGGTTTATTTCTATGTTTTTGTTTTTCATAATTGTTTCTGAAAAATAACTATTATTTTTAATGATTTATTGCTTATTTTAAAATTCTGACATTTCCCTTTGCATCTGTCTCTTTACCTTGCTGGGTCTTTCCCAGGAGCATGAGATGCGTGAACTAGATTAGTGTCTTTGTTCTGTGACTTCAGGAAAGCCATTAGACTCCACTAATAACCCTTTCTCTCTTTTTTTTAAAGAAGCCATGAAGTCTCGCTTGACGATGCATAAGAGTAGACAAAGGAGAAGGTGCCCAGAATTCACACTGTAATAGACATGGCCTATGCCAAAGCTTTCAGTGCTTCCCCCTAGGCCCTGATTGGCATCTCTTTCCATTCTAAAAAATAACACACTTACAAAGATGTACTTAACATTGACACAGGGAACCCAGAGATACCGATTACAACATGTTCAATGGGCAGTTGGATCTACATTTTATTAGTCAAAATAGTCTATATAAGACTCCTTTTTGTGTCTATCTTAAAGGGTAATGAGGACTTCCAGTTTCAGCTCCAACAAGAAAAGAGCTTGGAAGTCAACGTTTTTGTCCCAACAAGAACAGAAAGCTGGACAAACCGAAAAGAAAGGACTTTTTTTTGACCCATTGATGAGGTGGCAGGGCAAAGCCACACTGAGACCTGGAAAGACGGGGGCATCTGGACAGATATGGCAACAAAAATCTGCTTGCCTGGAGCTGAACCCATAGGAGGCGTAAACTGGCAGGATCATTTAGATGACTGCTTTGGTGATTTGCTGGAGGTTGAAAGTGGACTGGTGTGAGAATGAGCAATTTCAGGGGCTGAAGTCTTAAGAAGAACCCCACAGCTCTGTGAGTTTCCAGAAACCCCAACAAGTTCTCATGGTGAGATTTCCTCATGGCTCTGACCAAGACTAATCATTATGATATACACCTAGAGCCTTCTCCAGTTCAAAGAGTTTCTCTCCAGGGAAAAGGATGTACCCAGAGCACTATTCTGAAACTTGATCCCAGGCAGAGAAAGGGTCTGCCATTTAAGGCCCCTCCAGCCTGCCTATGGTACCTAAAAAAGGGTAGAGGTTGGAACATTGTCAGCCAGGATCTGGGATCTAGGCTTCAAGGAAATTGTTTGGGAATACTGAAGCCAGGAAAGGGAGTAGGGGTAGAGGGGAAAATTGTACCACTGTTTTTTTCATTCTAGAAGTGGAGCAACACTTGCAAAAGTCACAACCCCAAGAAGCAAGGCCACCAAAATACTGAGATTTGATCAGATTATAGAATGGTCCCCCACCACAACATGTTACCATCACACTTTATCATAACACTGGATAACAATGGAAAATGTTGCATGTTGCAGACTCTCTGAGGTGGAGTCCATAGGGAAGTCCAAAGTCAAGAGGTGAGATCAAAACAAGCACACTAGAGGAACAGGAAGCTTCTGGTACTTACAGCCGCAACAAACATTAAACACAGCCCAACTCCTACACAGATTAACATAAATCCCCACATTAAAGGCTGATTTACCACAGTTCCTATTGCCCCATACATGTCTGACTTCCAACAAAACATCACAAGTCACACTAAAAAGAAAGATACAACACAGTCTGAAGAGATAAAACAAGTGTTAGAAATAGACTCAGAAATGGCAAAGATGTTGGTATTATCAGACAGGGAATTTAAAATAACTATGAAGCAACAGCTATTTTTTGAAGCAGTTAATACCACTTAAACCTTTGTTTCTCTAAATTTAAAGAAAACTACTGCTAGAATTATTGTCTGTTGTGTAAACTAAAATAATTAAAGCAAAAACATTTGAAGAAAAGATAATTCAGAGGGCATAAGGCATGATACAAAGAACCCAGTGAAAGAGTGGCATATTACTTAATAAACTGACTGAAACGAAAACAAAATGGCAATTAAAGTCAATGAGGTCATCTTTTCTTTTCTTTTCTTTTCTTTCCTTTTTTTTTTTTTTTTTTTTTTTTTTAGAGACATGGTCTCACTCTGTTGCCTAGGCTGGAGTTCAATAGCACAATCAGAGCTCACTGCAGCCTTGACCTCCCGGCCTCAAGTGATCCTCCTTCCACAGCTTCCTGAGTAGCTGGGATCACAGGCACATACCACCATACCTGGTTATTTTATTTTATTATTTTTTAGAGAAAGGGTCTTGCTGTGTTTCCCTGGCTGGTCTCAAAGTCCTGGCCTCAAGCTATCCTCCTGCCTTAGCCTCCCAATCAACTTTTCTATTAAAGACAATTTTCTTTGCCTTTAGTCAAAACCTCAAACCGAGCTAAAAGGAAAAGCTTAATAGTTGACAAGGAAAGCCTAATACTGTAAAAATGGTGAAGGAAAGCGGCTTTTCCTGTTCCATGCACTCTCTGGGTATGGACCTACTTATCCTTTGCTCCAAGGAGTGATTCCACCTCTGTGGGGATCACTCTGGGTCTCAGCTCCAGTCAGCACTCCCTGGTGCAGGTGGAGAGTTATGATTGTCTGGAATCCTCCCTCTCCCTGCTTGCCCTGTGAGCTACCTCCTATGTGTTTCCCACTTCTTGCCTCTTGGTGATCCTGTCCAGCATCCAAAACTTTATAGGCAAGCCCTTTCAGTGTTTCAAGGAATATATCTTCCCATGCAGGCTGGATCATCTCAGACATAAGAACATGACAGGTAGGCCTGACTTGTGCCTTGTCAACTTGGCACTACAGCTCTTGTATAAGGCCCCAAATGATACTTCCCAGAATGACCAAGGAAGAATTCATGTGAGCTTCCCAGGGTGGGAAGGAGGCAGAGGTCATTATCAGAGGTTGGTGTGGGCAGACACGCTGACAGATAGATGCGGAGCTGCCTGTTGGGCCCCAGCATGGCCTCACCTTGCTCTTGCTCTATGGCCAGCTCATCTTCCCATAGCACCGCCAAGACTGCCCCCAAGTGCTTGGCTGTAGGTCTGCAGAGGCAGTGGTTCCTACAGATGGAACAGTTTCCACTGCGGGTCCACTGCAATGGGCTCCCCCTGCAGGGTCCCACTTCAGTGACTGGGTGTGTGTGCTTTTCAGATTTCCCCACAAGCTCAGGCTCATGCAGCTAGGCAGCCAGGCTCAAGAGGTCAAAAAGGCTTCCCTGATCCTCCAACTTTCCCCACTCCTCCTCACCATTTACATTACTAGATCTTTTCCTGTCCATGTAAGCTCTCATTCTTTTTTTTTTTTAACTTTTATTTTAGGTTCGGGGTACATGTGCAGGTTTGTTATATAGGTAAACTTGTGTCATGGGGGTTTGTTGTACAGATTATTTCCTCCCCTCACTATTAAGCCTAGTACTCAGTAGCTATTTTTCCTGATCCTCTTCCTCCTCTCACTCTCCACCATCAAGTAGGACCCAGTGGGTGTTGTTCCCCTTTATCTGTCTGTGTGTTCTCATCATTTAGCTCCCACTTATAAGTGAGAACATGCAGTATTTGGTTTCCAGTTCCTGTGTTAGTTTGCTAAGGATAATGGCCTCCAGCTCCATCCATTTTTCTGCAAAGGACATGATCTCATTCTTTTTATGGCTGCATAGTATTACATGATGCATATGTACCACATTTTCTTTATCCAGTCTACCATTGATGGGCATTTCGGTTGATTCCTTGTCTTTGCTATTGTGATTAGTGCTGCAGAGAACATTCACATGCGTGTGTCTTTGTGGTAAAATGATTTCTATTCCTTTGGTTACATACCCAGTAATGGGATTTCTGGGTCAAATGGCAGTTCTGTTTTTAGCTCTTTGAGGAATCACCATACTGCTTTCCACAATGGTTGAACTAATTTGCACTTCCACTGACAGTGTATAAGCATTTCTTTTTCTCCTCATCCTCACCAGCATCTGTTACTTTTTTGGCTTTTTAGTAATAGCCATTCTGACTGGTGTGAGATGGTATCTCGTTGTGGTTTTGATTTGCATTTCTCTAATGATTATCCGGGCTGATTGCACTGAACAATTGCTTACCTGCATCTCTCTGGGGTGAAGTCCTCAGGAGACATGCAAAGACCCTTGGTCACAACCACTATTAAGATCCCTTCCTTTGCTGCCTCCAAGGTGGGGAAGAACCATAAACCCTGAGATCACCCCAGAGCTGAAGTGGGCAGCCCAGGAGTGCCATGCCACTATCTACAGCCAGCACTGAAGTGGGAGAGGAGCCCACACTTTCAGAGCATTGAGAGGGAGCATGGCTGCAACTATGAGGAAATATAGGGGAGCCACATGACCGAGCAAGAACCTATTAGCTGACCAATACACTTGAGCACCACCCACTAGATTACATCCCAAAGTTTCAACACCAAAAATACCTCCCTAACACACCCCGTGTGAAACCAAAGACAAGAAGGCAGCTACAAGTCATTCTTATTGTCAGGATATTTGAGGTGGTTCTGTTTCCCTGACTGAACACTGACAGATACAGTAGACTTCCAAATGTGTTTTATGATGTTAGGTTCAGTTTTTGCTATCAAACCCACCAGAATGGCAAAGAAACTCCAGATCAATCTCTTATTTGAATAGGAGAACAAAAGTACAAATGAAATTACCCATGAAAGAAAACTAGCAGGACTTTAAAGGAATTATAAATTATAACCAAACATAATTTGTTCTAGGAATGCAAAGTGATTTAACATGCAAATATTACATTAACATATTAATATAATTAAGCATATTAAATACAAGATTGTGGTAGGCAGAATTCTAAGATGACTCCCAATGAAATTATATAATCCCTGTTTTCTGACTACGGTTGGAAAGTGTAACTTTCTTCTAATCAATAGAATCTTGTGGCAAAGATGAAAGCGTTTTGCAGATGTAATTACAGCTCCTAATCAGTTGAGTTTGAATAAATCAAGAGATTATCTTGACCTAATCAGGAAGTCCTGACTGGCAGAGAGTCTTCAACAGATGTGAGCATGCTCTCTCTCTCTCTCTCTCTGGTTTTGAAAAAGTAGGCTGCCTTCTTGTGAGATGTGGCTTTACAGAGGAAGCCATGTGGAAAGGACCTGAGGGCAACTTCTAGGATCTGAGAATGGTTCTTGGTCTATGGCTTACAAAACAAACAAACAAACAACAACAACAAGACTTTGGCAAAGCAGCCATAAGGGAATGAGTTCTGCCAACAACCTAATTCAGCTTAGCAGTCGATTATTTCCCAACTCAAATGTCCAGATAGAGACACAGCCCAGCTCCTACCTTGATTGCAGCCTTATGAGACCCTGAACAAAGGGTCTAGCTAAGCCGTGCTGGACATCTGACCCACGGAAAACATGTGCTGTTCTGAGTCGCTGAGATGATGACAATCTGTTATGTGGCAAGGGAATGATACTACACTGTTAAATAAATAGATACCTGTATTGGTTAGCTACAAAATTTGGTTAAAAAAAAACAGTCCCCAGACTCAGTGGCTGTGATGGCTAATTTTAGGTGCCCATTTGACTGGGTTAAGGGATACCCAAATAGTTGGTAGACCATTACTTCTGGGTATGTCTATGAAGGTGTTTCTGGAATAGATTGGCATTTAAATCAGTGGACTGAGTAAGGAAGATCCACCCTCACTCAGTTAGGGTAGACTCCATCAATCAGCTGAAGACCTGATCAAGCAAAAAAGAACAGCAAATTTGCCCTCTCTCTCTTCTGGAGTTTAGACACCTATCTTCTCCTGATCTTGGGCCTCAGACCTCCAGGCTGTCCTGCTTTTAGACTCTAGGATGTGCACCATCAAGTCCCAGGTTCTCAGGCTTTAGGACTTGAACTGAGCCATGCTACTGGCTTCCCTGATTCTCCAACTTGCAGATAACCTGTAAAAGAACTTCTTGGCTTCCATAATTGCATGAGCCAATTCCCCCTTCTCGTTGGTCTGTCTATCTATCTATTATCTATCTATCTATCTATCTATCTATCTATCTATCTATCTATCATCTATCTATCATCTATCATCTATCTATCTATCATCTATCTATCTATCATCTACCTAGCTATCATCTATCTATCATCTGTCTATCATCTATCTATCTATCATCTATCTATCCATCTATCATCTATCATTTATCTATTATCTATCTATGTATAGATTATATATCTATCATCTGCCTATTTATCTAGCCTATCATCTGTCTGTCTCTATCTCTCTATGTATCTATCTATTATCTATCCATCTATCACCTGTCATCTATCTATCTATCATCTATCTATCTATCTATCTATATCATCTATCATCTATCTATCTATCTATCTATCATCTATCTATCTATCTATCTATCTCCTATCTATTTATCTATCTATCTCCTATCAGTTCTGCTTTTCTGCAGAACCCTGACTAATGCAGATGTTTTAAACAACAAAAATGTATACTGTCCATGTCTGTGGGTCAGCTGGAGGTCAGCTGATCTAAGCTGGATTCATCTCAGCCTGGCTTCAACCCGCAATTTGGGCCATTTAAGCAAATCACATATCTGTTCCCAATAACAGCAGGGCAGAAAAATCCACTCTTCCTCTCACGGAAGAAACTGTAAGGTTTCACTGTAAATCATGGGTACAGAGAAGGCTGAAGAAATGGGAGGAATGATACAACCTACTGTGATACCTGAATGGTATTTAAAAGAATCCAACATTAATTACTAACTTTATGTAGAAGAAAAAGAAATAAAGAGGATGAATAAAGAGGATGTCATAACCAAGCAAATGTAATCGATGTAACATTTAACATTCGTCTAAGAGGTAATACCATAGAGGAGTCCTGAAACAGGTTTCATGGACTTTGGCGATTGGTGGAAGCCTATATAGAGAGGTTTGAGAGAATTTTGAAGGCTCAGGTAGTCAGATTGTGAGTGCACATTTCCTTTATCTGGAGGATGGAATGAACATCTTTTATCAGATTTTCAAAAGCCTCTGACCTTCCCCATACTAAAGAAAAATTTGGTAATTAAAAATCACTGCACTAGAGTCCTTCTCATTAAAATCAAAAATAATATCATCAACGATAGCCTGTAGAAATAAGAGAAATAAGAGGAGAAACTAGGAGGATAGAATGGTATTAACATTATATATCTGTAAGATGGTTGTTCTGCTTATAAAATCACATGTCTTCATTCTAAGATGCTGAATTTTTAAAACATCAGAATGCATTGTACAATCAGTGCATGTATGTAATGTAGCACTGTTTCTCTGGTTTTCCTAAAATATTTAAAATGTTGATCAGTATAAGTTGATGCTATCTTAAAATTATGAAAATATATTTGAAAATGATTAAGCAAGTTTAGAAAGGTAGTTACAAAATCAAAATACAAAAACCATTAACTGTCTTATATGTCAAAAATAATCAAATAGAAAATTAACAAAAACAGAATTCCATTCTCAGTAACATTAGAATATATAATAATGGGAAAGAATGTCATTAACCAGAAATATTAAAAATTATAATTATAAAATTTTAATGATAGAAAAGATATAAGAGGTCTTTAAGATGATCAAATAGTTTTGATTAGCAAATATATTAACTTTTAATATTATAAACTTATCAATTAGTCCCATATTTATTCATAGGTTTAATGAAGATCCTATAAAAATTTCAGCAGAGTTTTAAAAAATTATTCATTTACTGATATGAGTGATGTGTGAGAACTTGAAACATTAATTCTAATATTAATCTGGAATGAAAAAAATAGCCTGGAACATTTTAGAAAGAATGAGTAATTAGGAAGAAATTGTCCTACCAGATATTGAAAGAAACATTAAAGTTAAAAATCTCAAAACACTGTCATACTAGTGAATTAACAAGAAATAGGAAAAACAAACATACTAGACGATCCAGAAACTGAACTTAGAATATACTTTATTTTATGTGTAATATATTGTATTTTGTTGAATATAAGTCACATTATTGATTGTATGACCCAGTATTATCCTATGCACCAATAACAGAGGAAAAACTCCCAAGGTAGAATTTAATAGAACTACTATGAAAAGGGCTATATGCTTGGTCTAAGGGTCCTTAAGAAAGATAAGCACCACGCAGAAAGAGATCACAAAGAAATGCGCTTGCATCTTAACCTTTGCACTGGGTGGAGGGAAGAAAATATGTCTCCCCTGAGAATTGGAATCAGAGCCAATGCCTACACAGTGTTGCAGTGTGAAGTCCAAAACAACTTCAGGCTGGAAACCTGAAGTGGTCTCAGGTCCATAGTGTCCCCAGATGATAGCATAAGCAAATCCCAAACTTCCCAGGAAGAAGTGACCTCCACACTAAGCCAACAAAGACCTTTAGGTGCTGGAGTCTGAAAGGTGACCCAGATCTCAGAGATACTAACATGGAAAACAATTTTCATTTTAGAAGCCGTGGAGTATGGTAATGGCATCAAATAGTTGTGGTCAAAGATGAAGGATCATTCAATAAATGAGGATGGAAACACAGCTTAGCAACTTGGGAAATGGAATAACTACCACCTAGCCCAAGGACAGAACTGAAAACAAGAACCCTTATGAGCACTAGAAGAAAACACAAATCTGAGACTGAGAATCACCTTTCCGGCCGTGGAAGAAAAAAAGCAATGGAGAAGCATTCATCTCTTGGAATAAAACAAAATGCAAAATTTCCATACATCAAAAGTAATCCCGAATAAATTAAAGGCAAACAAAACAGGGAAAAATACTTTTATGGCAGTAAGAGAATAGTAACCTTATAACACCCTAACCTTTTGATATGTGCATGAATTTTCTCCTTGGCCATTTTTATACTAGTGAAAAAATCAGAAACAATTAAAAGGGGGGAGAGTGAAGGAATTATAATCCATCTATAACATGTTTTTGAAGAAAACTTATTGGCACAAGAAAATTATTTAAAAATGTTAAATGAAATAAAATGAATCTGAATTACAGCCAATGTAAACTAGTGTAATGGTTTATATTTATATCTCTCTCCCTATAAAGATACACATGAATGTATACATAATGTATATTATATATATACACATTATATATCATCTATGGCAATTTTATATTACATAGTATATAAATACATGTGTAGTATATATACACATTATATATTATATGTAATATGTGTATACGTAGTATACATGATATAGTAGTACATAATATATATTATATATAATGTCTATATATTCTCTATTTACACATATACACACATATATGCAGAGAAATCTAAAATAATATTTCTAATATAAGTTAATAGTGGGTATCTCTGGGTAGTGACATTATGGGTGAGATTAGACTTTGTAATTTCCAAATTTTTCTCAGGGAGTTAGAGTATTAGTTTTCTAACAATGCTATAAAAATTATCACAAATTTAGTGGTTTAAGCGATGCATATTTATTATCTTACACTTCTCTCGGTTTCCTGGGGCTGAGCTTGAGGTCTTAGCAGGGCTGCATTCCTCTCTGGAGGCTCTAGGAGAGAATCTGTTTCCTTGCCTTTTCTTACTCCTTATGGCTGCCCGAATTCCTTTGCTCTCTTGGTATCTTTTCTCAATGTCCAAAGCCAGCCACAGAGGAGTGAGTTCTTTTTGAACCTTTATCCATGCTCAGATCTCTCTCTGACCCAGCCAGAAAGGTTCTCTGCTTTTAAGGACTCCTGTGATTTCACTGGGTCCACCAAGATCATCAGGATCATCATCTCTCCATGATAATGTTCATGACCTTAATCACAATTGCAAAATTTCCTTTGCCATTTAAGGTGAGGTAGGTTCTGGGGATAAGCAATGGACATCTTTGGGGGTAGAGGAGACATTGTTTTGCTGATCACCATTGGTGCTATTTTAATTTTTAGTACACACACATGCACTTTACATAAAAGGCAGTAAAGAGGCTTGTATTATTTTTTTCTCATCGTCTTTACCATCGTCTACATTTTTAATTATCTCCATCAGTCACTAGTTAAGTCTTTGGAAACAGTTTACTTTAGAGCAAGGGTCTGCACACTAGGACCTACAGGGAAAATCCAGCCTACCACGTGGTCTCGTCAACATCATTTTCTCAGAACACGACTGCTCTCATTTGTGTACTTATTGTCCATGGCTGGGCTTTGTGCTCAATAGCAAAGCTGAGCAGTTTGCAAGACAGATCATTGGGGCCATGGAGCCTAAGAGATTTGCAGTCTGACCCTTATCAGAAAAAAATTTGCTCATGCTGGCTTTAGAGCTTTAAATCATTGCTTCACTATGTCAGACTAAAACTAAAAATTGAGTCAGAGGAGATATCTTACCTCAGAGCCATGGCAGGGTTTCCAGGGTCATCATGGCCATCCCACCTTTCAGAGAGAAGGCGCTGAGACCCAGAGAGGTAAAGAGGCTCCCAGGGGCTACACCAAAGCCACACATGGTGCCTGCGGAAATCCACTTTATTGAGACTCCCTGGGTTTCACCTCCAACTTCTGCTTCAGAGTCTTTTTAGGAGGCACTGATCCCCAGGAATGCACTGAAGCTGTCTGAAATTTGGGGGGAAAAAAATAAAGGCAAATAGAAAATACAAAGTTTTTACAAACATGTGTGTTAGCTATGGCTGCATATAACTCCCTGGGAATGATCTTGAAGCCAGGGGCTTAATGTCCTTGTAGACCAGGAATGGAGGTTATTTTTGTGATTTGTACCTGTTGACTATAGATAGTGGCCATGCAGGTGGCAGAGCACAGAGGACCCTGGAGGCACTCCTTAGAAGACCCACTTTTCCCAGCCTGTGAGTGCCAGTTGCCCCGGGGGCCACCACGAGTGTCCAGTTCATCAGCAAACAGAGTGACGTCACTGAGAAGGCCCTCAGTCAGGTAATTTGTCCTTAGTTCCCGCTCTGTCAATATTGCTCTTTTCTGAACTGTGGTGCTGGGTCAGTGGCACAGCTGAACTGGCACAGCTATCATTGATAATTTTTTTAAAGCAAAAAAAGCAAAGAAAACAATACCCATAATTTCATTTCAGAGATTACAGCTGAAAACAAATTTGTAGACATTTCCATACATAAACACATATGTGCTCCATGTTCCGTTGTGTTGATACTCTCTCATTTAATTTACCCCTTCCTGCTCAACAATTAGGAATATAATATGTGCACTAATATAAATATGCTGAGATGAGTGTCCTTGTCATTAAATCATTGCCCATGTCCACCATGATGTCCTCGCCATGAGTTGATGGATGTGGGATTTTTAGTTTCAGGAAGACGTACTTCTTCAGGTTTTTGTTATGTCAAAGCGGGTTGCTGAAGGCCACCTGTGCCTGCCTCCTTTGGGTGGCTGAGTGCCTCTTAGGAGCAATTAAAATGATGGCTTCCATCAGGTCAGATGGGGTCCTGGGTACTTCTACAAACATTATTTCACTTTCATTTCACAGGGATCCTGGAAAATTGACATGGATTTTAAAGAGGGGGAAACTGAGTGATTTGCCCAAAGTTATCCTATTAGAGAACAGGAAGCTGAATCTTGAGACTTGCACAAGAAGAGAGTTGGGAGGGTCACTTGAAGGCCTCATTGTCCGCAGGCGCTCCTCCCCTTTACCACATCAGCTGTATTGAAATGTACACACACCCAACATAATTTATTGATAACATATGTAAGAGTTCATTTGCAGTTGCTAGGCTGACAAATAATGTGACATTGTGGACACATTTAAATATTTATTGATTTCAATTTTGTCGGGTGTGCAGTTGTTGGCCTGTTTGTCCTCAAATGCATTCATCACTCCTCCCTGCTCTGCTGATACCTGGAGCCCATGTTTCCAGGTTCCCCTGTCAGACGATTCCTTGTGGGGTTTGGCCAGTGGGAGGCACAGGTGGGTGAGTTAGGGGAGGAGGAAAAGCGAAGCAAGGGTGTTGTCCTCTCACTTGGGTACTGATTGTACTTTCTCTGCAACTGCCTCCCACTGGTGTAGGCCAGGATGGCCCCAGATGCCACCCTGTGGGCTGCTCCTGGATCTGGTAACTGAGCTCTTCCTTTCTCACTCAGGCCTGGCCATGGAAGTGGGTTCTTACTGTTGATAATCTCTGAGCTGCTTCTTTCTCCTCTGTTGGCTTCTCAACATGTTCAAGGTCCGTGAAACAAATTTGTTGCTTTTTGTTTCAGAGCGGTTTTTATTCCTAGGGTTTTTATTCTGTTCCATTTTGTTATGGTAAAGCCAATTATCTCAGTTACATAGCTTTGATAACTTTTAACACCTTGTAGACCCCATACATAGCTGTGGAAAGAGTGTTTAATGATAAGAGTTCTCCGAATGTCCTTCCTGAGGCAGAATGGCAAGAAGATGGACTGAGGAACACGGCATCCTTTCCATTTGCTCACCTACTCATCTGATAATCCATCTACTAACCTATGCATCTATTCCATCTCCTCAACCACCCAATCCTTTTACTTTCATCTGTCATCTCTCTTCCCTACCACTCAATCACTCTCTCACTTATTCCATCCATTAATCTATCCAGTCTCCATCTATCCATCCATCCATTCACTCATCCATCTACCTACCCATCAATTCATATATCCATCTTTCCTTCTATTCATTCATCCACACATCCATTCACCCACCCATCTATTTACCCATCCATTTATTTACTCACCCATCTATTCGCCAATCCATCCTTCCTTGTATTCACTCATCCATCCACCCATCCATCCATCCATCCATCCACCAATCAATTCATCCATCCATTCTTTTTTCATTTTTTTCTGAGCCAGAGTTTCACTCTTGTTGCCCAGGCTGGGGTGCAATGGTGCGATCTTGGCTCACCGCAACCTCCGCCTCCCAGGTTCAAGTGATTCTCTGGCCTCAGCCTCCTGAGTAGCTGGGATTACAGTCATGCACCACCATGCCCAGCTAATTTTTGTATTTTTAGTAGAGACAGGGTTACTCCATGTTGGCCAGGCTGGTCTCAAACTCCTGACCTCAGGCGATCCACCTACCTCAGCCTCCCAAAGTGTTAGGATTACAAGTGTGAGCCTCCATGCCTGGCTCATCCATTCTTTATTCTATTGATCCATCCATCCATTCTTCCTTTCACCCACCCACCCATTTTCATTCATTTTTCCTTTTATTCATTCACCCACCCACCCATCAATTCACCCATTCTTCCTTCTATTCATTCGTTTATCCACTTATCTGTTAATCTAACCATCCTTCCTTCTATTCATTCATCCATCTACCCATCCACCTGCATCCATTTATCCATCCCTCTTTTCTTCCATTATTTTATCCATCTATCTACCCACCCACGTATCCATTCCTTCATCCATCCATTCAGCCATCCATTCATCTACCTGTCCTTTATTTTATTGTTTCATTCATCCATCCTTTCACCCACACATCTGTTAATTTAGCCATCCTTCCTTCTATTCCTTCATCTATCCATCCATTCATCCATCCATCCATCTATCTGTTCTTCTATTCACTCATCCATCTACCCCCCCACCCATTCATCCATCCATCCTTTTTTCTATTCATTAATCCACTCGCTTATTTATTCATCTATCCATCCTTCCTCCAATTCATCCACCTATCCATTCACCCTTTCTTTCATTCATTCTTCCTTTTATTCATTAAGCTTGTATTGGTCATATACCAAGTCCCAAGCTAAAATCTGGGGTAGCAGAATGAATCATGCACTTCGTTGCTCTGCAAAGGTTTGCAATCCAGTAGGAAAGATGGCCATGACAGAGTCAGCTACTTTAGAGGGTGGTAAGAGCCCTGTAGAGAGCCTGATACATATGTTGAATAAATAAGTGAACAATTGCTGCAATGGGAATGGTAAAGGGATGTCTTGGGTATGAAGAGTGTTGACTACTTATGTGGCTCAGAAGGGAAGGGATGACTTCACAGAAGAAGGGGCAATTTCAGTTGGTTGGGCACTCCCAGGAGTGAACCAAATATGAAAATGTGGGAGAATGGGCCGCCCAAGGAGAAGAAATAGTGTGTACAAAAGGAGGAAGTGTAAAAGAGAACCATCATTTCAGTAAATAGAAATCTATAGAAATACACTATTTCTAATGTGGGGGCTTTTTTAGCATGTATATATTATAGGTTATTTAACCAATCATTTATTTACAGATATTTATGCTGCTACTAAAATTTCACTATTAAAAGCATTAATGAATGCTATTGTATCTATATCTTTGCACCACTTAGCAATTATCTCCTTAGAATAAATTCCCAAGCATATGATTACTAGGCTAAAGGCATGCTTCTTATTTTTTAAAAAAGTTAATTTCAGTTGACAAACTGCCTTCCAGAAAGGAATACCAATTTACATTTCTAACAACAGTGAAAGAGAATGTCAATTTTCCCACATCCCTGCTATTTTTAAGTTTTGTCAAACTTTTAATCCTTTCCAATATGATGGGTGAAAAAAGATGACTCATTTTGATTTTTATTTAGCACTTTTGATTACTTATGAGGTAGAACATCTTTTTTAGAATGTATTGACTGTACATTTTATTTTGTAATTTACCTCTCTGTGTTTACTGCTTAATTTTTTACTGAACATTTGTTGTTTTCCTTTTGGCTTATGTTCATTTTAAATTTTCTTTATTTGCAAATTAAGATTACTAACCTTTTATCTGTAATATATGTGACAACTTTCTTTTTTGCACTTTGCTGCTTCTAGTTTACGTATTTTTGCAGTTCATGACTTAGTTTCATATTTAGGTAGTCAAATTTATTACATTTCTTCTTTATATAAACTTTCTGTCTTCCTTAGAAAGCCTAGAATGCCTTTCTCCAGCACAGTATTATAAGTTAGTTAACCCTATTTACTTATGGTTTTAGTTGGAAGAAGTGAACTGGAGATCCAACTTGATCTCCAAATGGCTAGTAGATTACCCCAACACCCTTGCTATATCTCTCCTTCGGTGTTTCGAGCTGTCACCTTTAGAATCTACTGAATGCCTACCTGTATGCAGAACTGTATAAGGACTCTCTTTTCCAGTGCTTCCAAAACTTTGATATGTGTTACATGCCTTATTTTTCATAGATCCCTTCTCAGAGCCTGAATCAGTGAACCCAGATACAGGAACACGCATTTTTAACAATCTCCCCAGTTGATTTCCTTCTGTTAATCCAGTTGTTCTTAACTGTTGGCTGCTGATTATAATAATCTAAAGAGCACTCACAAACTGTGAAGCCCAGGTCTCACTTAATCTAGACCAATGAAATCAGCATCTCTGAGAGAGAGACCCATGCATCTGTATTTTTCTTAAACTCTGGGGTGACTCCAAATACAATCAAAAGCACAATGTTAACCTGTGACCTGCATTTCACCCTGTCTAATTACTGAAGCTTTATTTTGTAATTTGCTAGCTGAAACAGCAAGCTTGCCGTTCTTTTCTTTTTTGTTTGTTCTATTATTACTGTAGGTTTGGTTAACTTTGTAATTGTCATTACAGTTTCTGATGTTTATTCTTGCAAATGGACTTTACAATGATCAGTTTCCAAAAAAAATTCTTGGATTAGATTGAATTTATACATTGAAGTTTAGTTGCCCGAACTTGGGAAGATTTCTGAAATCCCCTGATCTTTAGCTTCATTATCTATTAATCATCAATGCCAGTACTTACCAGTACCCCAGATCCAACAGCATTATCCCTGGGCCATGAGAGTTTCAGGGCTCCCCAGAGAGCTACCAGGAAGAAACCACACCTCACAGAGAGGTTCTCTCTGCCCTTCAGCCCCATGGCAGCATGACCTTGGGCAAGGCATGGACCTTAAGGTCCCTCATTTGATGAAAGAGAAATTTATCCTGGAAGTAATGTTCACGCAATCACTGAGGTAGCACTGGTTGTTGGCTAAGCCTGGAATGAGGTCTTGGAAGTTTTGGAAGCTTCCAGATGAATCCATAATTGGGAATGCACATTTGCATAATGTGCCTTTCAGTATTCTATTCTTTGGATGATATCACTATTGCACTCACCATAATGGATACGTGCTTGGAGAAAGCATCTTCTCAGGTGTGTTTCAGAGCTCAAATATGTGTTCCTCTTGCTTCACTGTCTCTGACTGAATATGTGCAGGTGCAGGCTGGGCTTGGGTGTCCCAGTAGAGCACAAGCCAATTCTAGTGCATGCAGTTTGGGTAGAGGAATGGAGGGCCTTTCCAGGATGGGTCTCCAGCATCCTCCCCAGCTTCTCCAGCTGCTTACCTTCCCCACTTAACAGCTCTGGTGCAGAGGACGTGGGCCAAGGATGCACATCCTCCACGAGGGGCCCTTGAGCCTTCTTCCTTCCAGAGCCTGTGGTGTCCATAGACACGTCCTGAGCAGAACATTGGCTGGACTGAGAGTTTTTACTTTACTGTGTTAACTCAGAACCCGAAGTTTCCCAAGAAGCAGCCTCCTGATACATCAGGACTGTCCTTTCACATGGATGACCCATGGGTCAGATTCCTCTGATGATGTCCAGTGGACCCACCCCAGGCTTTGGGGGCACCTGAAAAATGTGTAAGGAAGGAGTATGATCTGGGTTGAGCTGAAGGCAGATTACTTTGGAGGCTGGGATAGAAGAGGGGTAGAGGCTAGAGGTGAGAAGAAGGGGGCCGCTGAGGGAAGATGGGGCAAGAGTGTTGGTCCAGGTAAGAGAACCTGAGGTCTGCATGAAGAGAAGCAATGGGCAGGGACATGAGGTCATGCAGTGAGTGACCCTCTGGAGGCCAAACCCAGTGACCCTGGCCCAGCACAAGAACAACGTGTCAAGTGCCAGAGCAATGAGGATGACAGGAAGACATGGGTCTGTGTTCTGGATTTTGATCATCCATTCTGGGACCAAGTCTTACCTCTTGGCCATGCTGGCTGCTTTCTCCTCTTGGAGAGGCCCCGCTCTGCCTGTGACCCTAAGGCCCTGATGCCTGGGGCTTCTCTTCATTTCTCTGACAATCTGTGCTTACAAAGGTCAGTGTGTGTCCCTGTTTTGATCTTTGCTTTTTTTTTTTTTTTTTTTTTTCTGACAGAGCCTTGCTCTGTCACCCAGGCTGGAGTGCAGTGATACAGTCTTGGCTTACTGCAACCTCTGCCTCCCGAGTTCAATCGATTCTTCTGCCTCAGCCTCCCAAGTAGTTGGGATTACAGGTGAGCAACATGGATTTCACCAAGTTGGCCAGGCTGGTCTCAAATGCCTGACCTCAAGTAATACACCCGCTTCGGCCTCCCAAAGTGCTGGGATTAAAGGCTGGGATTAAACACCATGCCTGACCCCTCTGTCAATCTTGAGTCTTCATGCATATATTCTGAAGTCACACTCGTAAACACTTTCAGGGGCCAGAAAGCTGACAAGCTGGAGAGTAAACACCCTACATGAAAGGCACAGCCACCACACACCTGTGTCCAGGTAGGAAAGTCAGGCCTTATGGTGAGGACATCAGATTCATAAAACAGCAACAGCAAAACCTAAAAGCCCAGGTGTTACGAGAAATCTCCAGATTTTTAAATTTTGTCTCATGCTCTTTTTTTTTAAATGCCCACATACACACACGATTTTCACAGAAGAAGGCATCTCTTCGGCATGCAGTTTGCAACCTCTGCTCCGGAAGAGCCCCTGAGGACTTCAGGATGCTCCAGCCCCCAGGGAAGGCTTGGCATGATACACAAAGACTCCAGCAGGTAAGTGGTGCTGAAAGGCGGGACCTTAATCCTGGCTTTTCCCCTGTGTGCCAAAAGAGCTGCTATTTCACTGCTTCATGTGGCAGAGATGTAGGGCAGACATCCTTGTCACTGGGGTGAGCCTGGCCCTAGCCCTGGTCCTATGTCCCCTGGCTGAGGAAGCATCTGCTCTATGGGCACCACCTCTCCCCTCCCTGCATGGCCGAAGGCTGAGATCTGGGAGTGTATTAGGAAGTCCATTATGACCATGCATCCATCTTGTTTTCCACTACAGCTGCATCTTCACTGTCCTATTGCTTCTCCCGGATGCCTATTAATGAGCCTGAGAACCCGCAGTCCAGTGCTAAAAGCATGGGTGCTCCCAGATGCACTCCACCCCCAGGAGACCTGCCCTCGGGAGCTGCCTTGCCTAGAGACACTGGGAGATTGTGCTCTCCTTCCTGCAGGCCATCTGTAGCCCATGACAGACAGATACAAATACGTGGAAGCTCACCCTCTTCCCACAACCCAGAGTAACCTGGGCCTGTGCACCCTCCCGGAACTTCCACTGCACTCAAGTTGAGGCCAGGATTAAGCTACAACCCGACCTTGGCCTGATTCTTCCCTTGCCCCAAACTGTACCTCTCACTGGCTTCTCCTGAGAGCACTTCCCCAATAAGTCATTAGCCCCAGAATTCCATCTCAGGTTGTGCTTCTGGGGAACTGGCCTAAGGCAAAGAGATGAGCTTAAGATTACATTTTTCTCCGACTTCTGTATTTCCTAGCTGAGGACTTGTACTCAAATCTGCTCAAAAACTGAATCTTCATGTGACCAGCTGACTTGTGATTACTGATCAGTTATGTCATAGAGAGAGGGGAAGTCCCTTCTCCTAGCTAAACTTGACCCTGTCTGGGCAGACTATGAATGGACACAACCAGAGGCTGAACACTCACTGGAGCAGGGCATGGGGTAAAGGCAATGCAGCCCCGTGCAAGTGTCTAACCCCAGAACTGCCCCATACCTGACTTTGGGCTTTAAGGAGATGGGTCAAGGGCAAACCTCGGGGAATCCCACCTGGCACAGAGTAGAGAAAGCATCTGGAGCTTGTTATACAGGAGCTGGCGCAAGCTGGGCATCTCTCCAAGCTCAGGAGGTTTCATGGAAATTCCTAGATGAGGGATGTTTACAAGTTGTGTCCCCAGATAAACCACCATGTTTCCCCCCAAGAGGTCTCTTGAGGTCTCCATCGAAGCCAGTGTGCTGGGTCATAACAGCTGTAAGCAGAGATGTTTCTGACCTTACTGATGAGAAGAACGCCAATTGCCTAGCTTGTATCATTAGGTGACTTTTAATGATGATCAGTGCATCTTTTCCTGCATTCTCCTTCAGCCTTCTTTACAAAATCATTTTCCTACAGGCTCCAAGAGCTGATCAAGGCACTTTTACTATCCACAGTTGATTTAATAATCTTATTTCATTTTGTGGTGGCTTGTTGAAGTCAAAAGAGGCTCTGACCAACACAAAATACTTGATCACCCCACTAAGAAAATGTCAGAGCAGGAGGAAATACCCACACATACACGGACCATTTTCAAAAAATGTACCTTTGCCTTTTAGTTGACAAAAAGCAGATCACCTTGGCAAAGGACATTCTAGAATCTCTCCAGGAGAATGGACTGCTTTTTTTTTTAATGGACATTTTTTTTGGCTATTTCGATTTGCATATTTGAAAACAACTGAAAAAGCAATTAATTCAAATCTAAATAACTTCCATGCTCAGAATTATGTTTATGGTCTTCCAGCAGACAAATTTATGGGGACGTCTGGGGACCAGGCCTCTGACACAGAATAAGCATCAATCTCTCCTGGATACTGGTTGCGGGTTTATTTCTGAAACTTGTGTGGAATGAGGGAGCAAATCTAGAGTGTTGAAGACCTAATAATAATCACACACTTTAACACATTCAAATCATGATGTTGCAGGAGACAGCAACCTTGGCTTTGCTTATAGTTCTAAGCAGGGCTGTTCCCAGAGGATGACTGTCCTTCCGAGGAAAGAAGACACGGAGCTGGTTACAATCCCAGGGAGAATGTCTGCACTAAGAGGTGTTTTTCTTTCTTTCTTTCTTTTTTTTTTTTCCTCAATACAATTTACACAGAAGGGGCTGGCTGCCAATGTGATAATTGAGAAACACCTGGTGAAAATGTCTCTCTATTAATTGACAATAGCTTTCTCCTCCCTAGTCCTCATCCCTCAGAAAGAAAAAATAAAAGCATAAAAGAAAACAAAAGAAGGGAAAAAAAAGGAGCAACCAAGAAAGCTTGAGACGTATAATCTCCAAGGCCAAAAGGAAAGACATACAATTTCCAAGGCCAAAAGGAAATAAGGCAGGAATTTGATGGGTGATTAATGGCTGTGCTGGAGCAGTAGGAGGGGTGCTGATGTCAGAGCCTCCAAGAATGATTCCTCTTTGGAAAGCGGAAAAAGCAAATGAATCCCAAAATGGTCATTTTTTAAAAAACCAGTTTTCTGAACCTGTGATAATCTTCCTGAGTAAACTCGAAGCTCCAGAAAAGAGGTGGTCCCTCCTGCAAGAAGCAGTGAGTGGGATTCCCTAATCTCAAATTCCATTGCACTTGTCCACCTACCAGCCCCAAAGGATTGGCTGCATCCCAGCATCTGCCTGGACCCTTTGTTTTCATAGCAGCTCCAAGGAAAGCACATCCATCCAGAGAGTTTTGTCAGTGATGATCTGAGTGCGTTGTGCACGGTGGAGATTTGACCGGGGGCAAATGGTCAAATTCATAACTGAATCTCTATGTGTTTTTGCTGTTGTTGCTGCTGTAAAAGACATACTTTTGCAGTCAGTCTGAATCACTCCTGAGAACGAGAAATAAATCCTATGTGAACTTCATTTCTCAAAAGAAGGTGTGCAGAGTGCCAAATATGTGAATTTTCTTTGTCTATCACTCCAATAGCAGCTTTATGTCATATATATAGTTGGTAATCAAAAATTATTTCGAAGATCAAAGCAATGAATAAAAGACAATTGATTCCTTAAAATTCTGTTGGTTCCTTATATAATTCTAGTTAAAATCCTAGAGCTGAGATTATTAAACTATATGACCTGGGAAATTCACATGCCCTCTGGCTGTCATTTTCAAGTGTGTGCAAGTGGGGAAAACTCAGCCACTGGCTTTCAGACTGAGATGTATGGAAGTTTAGTGGTTCCTGAGAAGTGCTTCAGCTAAAGAAGGGTTCAAGAGCATAGATCTTCCCCCAGCCTATGCCTGCTACCCTTACTCAACTGGAACAATTATTCACCTTTTACTTTTAATCACTGGCTATAATTTATATACAACACAATTCACCAGTTCCAAGTATACAGTTTGATAAATTTTGACAAATGCACATGGTTTGTAACTACCACCAACATCAAGATGTAGAATATTTCCATGACTCCAGAAAGTTTCTTCAGGCTCCTTTACAGTAAATTCTCTCTCTACCATGAAAGCTGTTGTTTTTGTGATCTCTACCATGATGACAAAAACAACTGCTTTCATTAGTTTTTATGTCTTTGGGAATTTTATATCAACAGAATTATATAATATAAAGAAGTTTTATATGTCTGGCTTATTTCATTCCACATAATACTTTTGAGATTCATCCATATTATGGGGAGTAGTAATTTCTTTTTTATTGATGAGTAATATTCTCTTGTATGACTATACTAGAATTTGTTTACCCATTCACCAGTGGATAGACATTTGAGTTGTTTCCAGTTTGAGGCTATTAGGAATAAAGCTACTGTGAACATGCATGAAACAAGTCTTTGTGTGAAAGTATATTTTCATTTTTCTTAGGAAAATACCTAAAAGAGATTTTTCCATTATATGGTTACTATGTGTTTAGCATTATAAGAAAGTCTCAAACTGTTTTCTCTAAGTGAATGTACCACTTTGCATTGTCAATAGCAGTGTATGAGGGTTCCAGTAACTCCACATACTGGTCAACTTTTGGTATTTTCAGGCTTTTTAATTTTAGTCCTGCATGTAGTGGTATCTCATTATGGTTTTAAATTGCACTTCTCTAATGACTAATAAAGTTGGGTGTAGTTTTATGTCTTCATTTGTCATTTTGTGCCACAGCGCAAAAGTCTTTTATAAGATTAAGGCTGGAAAAGGACAAGAGAGAAGCCTCGTTGACAATTACTACTTATCTGACAAGCACCAAAAGAAGCAAAAGCACTCTACCACTGTAGAAGAGGCAAAAGAATGGTGAGAGACCCCTCCTGTGGTGCAGGTGAGCAAAGATTGTTTAAAATTTGAGGCTGTAGCAGTAATTCTGAGAAATGTATTTAGGCTCATCAGCCTGCACCCAAGCACAAAATAAAAACAACCCATTACTAATGGAAGTTAAAGATTGTGCATGGAGGGTAACCATGGCAACAATAAAACCAATTTCTGACTAGATTGACTCAAACCATACTAGCAGCCAAACAAAACAAGAAAAATGCAAATATCGAGGAAAAAATGCTATTTATCTCAGTATCTCTGGTCTACACACGATGCCAACATTCAGTCAAAAATTACAAGATATATAAAAGATCAACACACACATACACATACACACACCACACACACATACACACATACACACACAGTCTCAACAAAAACACAATAGAAAACAAAACGCAACTCATGGTCAGACTCATAAATAACCTGATGTAGAAACCATCAGATAACAATTTAACGATAACAGTGATTAATGTATAAAAGATCCAGTGGGAAAAAAAATGAACATATCTGTAATTAGACAGGGGAGTTTCTGCTGTCAGAGGGATACCGTAAGAAAAAAGTCAAATGGATATACTATATATTTTTTAAAATACATACCAGAAGTGAATTCCTTTAATGAGCTCATCAGTAGACTCAACACAACTGAAAGAAGAATCAGTGAATTTGAAGATAATTCAATAAAATTATGCAAATTGAAACACAAAAGGAAGAGAAAAGAGTGAAGAATAAATCAGAACAAAGCATCTAAAAGCTGTGGGATGATATCAAACTATTAAATAAACATACAAATGGAATGCCATAGAAGACAAAAGGTGCAGTAAAAAACGTATTTATTGAGATAATGGTCAAGTTTTTTTTTTTTTTTATTAGCAATGAACACCAAATCAAAGCCCCAAGAATTTCAAAAAATCAGAAAAAATTCTAAAAGATAAGGACAAAAATGCCCTCCTAGATATATCACTGTGAAACTGCAAAAAAAAAAAAAAAAAAATGAAAAAAGAGAAAAAGTCTTGAAGGCAGCAAGAAAAGAAAAGATGCTTTTCAAAAAGAAAGAAAGAGAAGAAGGAAACTATAGCAGCATTCTTTTCAGTAACTATGGAAGCTAGAAAACAATGGAAAGGCATTTTTAAAGTATTGGAAACAATGCTATTAACTCCAAATTCTATATCCAGCTAAAATACCTTTCAAAAATAAATGTGAGATAAACACTTTCCAAATAGGAAGAAAAAGACAAACCTGAGAGAATTCATAGTTAACCAATAGGAGCCAGTACAAAATATATTAATGTTCTTCAGGCAAAAGAAATGTAATATCAGATAGAAACTTGGATCTACGTATAGAAATGAAGATCTCTAGAAACAGCAACCATGAAGTAAATATAAAATGGAATTTTTTTCTTATTTTCACCACTCTAAAGTATAATTATCTATCTAAAGTGAAAATAGTAACAATGTATTATGAAATTTATGTAAAAAAGAAAATGCACAGCAATAATAGCACAAAGAAAGGAGGAAGCAATTATGAAAATATTATCATAAGTGTCTTACGTTATACCTGAGGCAGTATAAAATTATTCGAAGGTGAGAAATTAAAGATGTATATTGAAACCATAGAGTAACCCCTAAAAATTTTTTAAAAATGCATAACTAATATGCAAATATTGAAGATAAAATGAAATCATAAAATTACTGAATTCAAAAATAGGCATAAAGAGGAAAAAAACAGATGAAACAAAAAGAACTAACAAAATGGTACTATTAAATCCAAACTTATCTATAATTGCAATAAGTATAATTAACTTAAATACCCCAATTAAAAGTCAGAAGAAATTATCAGATTATATAAAAAGCACTACTACTAAAAAAGAAATACGCTGTCTACAAAAGAACTACTTCAAATAGAAAGGCATAGATGATTAAAAATAAAAGAATGGGAAAAAAGTTTGCCATGCCCACATTCATCTTAAGAAAACTGGAGTGAGTACATTAATATCAGACATAGTAGATTAAAACAAAGAGTACTATCAATGACAAAGAAAGACACTATAAAATAATAAAGGAGTGAATTCACCAAGAGGAAATAATTCTAAATGTGCATGCATTTGAAAGCAAAGTTTCAAAACAGGGAATGGAGAGCCAAAAAATAGAGCCACACATGTTAAATCGACTTTTTTGGCAAAGGTGCCAAGGTAATGCAATGGAGGAAAGCAACACTATAAGAACACAGAATTAGTTTTGCATAAATGGCACACGTTATGAGGCACCCACATTCATAGTGAAAATGGTGACATGAGTTATACCAAAGAAATCACTCTAGGGGCATTTGGTGGAACAGTCCTGGCCCTGTCCACTTTCTTACTGTTGTCTTCAGTGTTGACATAGAAAGATTTGGTTTTGGATTCACTGATAAGTTGTGCTTTTTATATTGCTGTTCTATTTAATTACTTTCCTCTGTTTTTCTTTTTTAAATTACTTTCTTAGAGTTTACTGTTTTTTTTAATACTTCTTTGTTTATATCTAGCTTTTGTTTAACTTGTTTCAGGTTCTAAAAAATGCAGTTATAGCTATATATTTTTCTGAGTCCAATTTTGGTTATATCCCACATGTTTTGACATTTATAGCATTTATTGCTTTTTATGACTTTTTAATGACTTGAGTTTTTGTCTTTAAATCAAGAGTTACTTAAATAATTTTTTCCAAGCGGATTATTGCTTTTACCCACCCCACAACCCACACTCTTGCCTTCTTTTAATATTAATTTCTTATTCAGTTTTATTATGGTCAGAGAACAATGGTTTGAATGATTTCTGCTTGTTTCTAATTTATCTTAATTTTTGGGTTTAATACATAATACAATTTTCTAAATATTCTGTGAATGTTAAAAAGTTTGGGGTTATGAAAGAGTGTGTTTGTGTGTATATCACTGAGGCTTATTTATTTGTTTTGCACACTCTCTCCATATTCTTGCAGATTTCTGTTGATTTGATCTGTATTTTCTCAAATAGTTGCGTTAAAGTCATCTTCTATGATCATGAATTTTTCAGTTTCTGTGTTTAAATATCAATATCGCTGCATTTTTTCTTTTTTTTCTTTTTTTTTGATTAGCTCCACTTGTCTGCATTTTCCTTTTTAGTTGTGTAAGCCTCTATCTTGTGCATTTTCTTTCCATCCCTTTATTTTCAGCCTTTCTGTGCAGTTTTGTTCAGTTGCATCCCTGAGGACAGCTACATGTTGGATCTTGTTTAATCACTAAATCAGAGAACCGTATCTTCTGGTAGGATATGTCAGTCTGGATCCTTCAAAAAGTAAACACAAAGAAGTAATAAGACATGCATGTTGTTTATTAGAAGAGTGCAAGTAAAGAATAAAGTCGCAAGCAGAAGTCAGGGAGGGACTTTTGAAAGTGAATAGGTCTGACCACTAGGGAAGCAGAAGGGGAAGGAATGACTGGAGAGGAAGAGTCTCTGACTGCAGTTCAGATCCAAGAAAGTTCCAGCCTGGTCAAGGTGAGACTTGGAGCCAAATTTCCTGTTAGAGAAACCTCATCTCCTGTAAAAATGGGACTGCATGTGTTTCCCTGAGAGCTGCCTGGGGCTCAGGTGGCCTTGGAGGGAACCCAGTGGGGTACCCAGCGAGGCCACTGGTGGTGCTGTCGGCCACTGGTGGTGCTGTCACCCACTGTGCTCCCATGCAGGGAGTTTTCATGGCTGACACATAGGACCACTTCGTCCATTCAGTGATCACCAATATTTAAATATCCGATTATTTCTCGCCTCCTTATTTAATATTTTCAATTTACTATGATTTTTGTTTGTTTGTATTGCTTCCTTTCATTTTATTGGGTTAAGTTTTCCTTGTTCAATTTCATCACAAAAGTGATGTAGAAGTTAGACAACTTATTTTTTTTTTATTATACTTTAAGCTCTAGGGTACATGTGCAGAACGTGCAGGTTTGTTACATAGGTATACATGTGCCATGTTGGTTTCCTGCACCCATCAACTAGTCACTAACATTAGGTATTTCTCCTAATGCTATCCCTCCCCCAGGCCCCCACCCAAAGACAGGCCGCAGTGTTTGATGTTCCCTGCCCTGTGTCCAAGCATTCTCATTGTCCAATTCCCACCTATGAGTAAGAACATGCGGTGTTTGGCTTTCTGTCCTTGTGATAGTTTGCTGAGAATGATGGTTTCCAGCTTCATCCATGTCCCTGCAAAGGACACGAACTCATCCTTTTTTATGGCTGCATAGTATTCCATGGTGTATATGTGCCACGTTTTCTTAATCCAGTCTATCATTGATGGACATTTGGGTTGGTTTCAAGTCTTTACAATTGTGAATAGTGCTGCAATAAACATACGTGTGCACGTGTCTTTATAGTAGCATGATTTATAGTACTTTGGATATATACCCAATAATGGGATCGCTGGGTCAAATGGTATTTCTAGTTCTAGATCCTTGAGGAATTGTCACACTGTCTTCCACAGTGGTTGAACTAATTTAAAGTCCCACCAACAGTGTAAAAGTGTTCCTATTTCTCCACATCCTCTCCAGCACCTGTTGTTTCTGACTTTTTAATGATTGCCATTTTAACTGGTGTGAGATGACTTATTTATATTATTAATCTAGCCACATACTTTTAACAAAAAATCAAAAGAATATGTCTCCATGGCTGAATAACTGAACAGTTCAGAAGACTTCACTCTTATCACCAAATCACAGCCTAATTTGCCAGAAATAAACCATTTTATAAATCTGATCACTATTGTGATACCTGTAAATTACCATTTTCGAATTCTTGGATGTAGACATTGTCTACTAACTTCTTGCTTTGTTGGATTGGATTTTTTGCTCAATTGCAATATATTATGTTTCTATATCCTTCCTCCCATTTACTTTTGTCACTCATCTTACCAGTTTTTCTATTGTTCATCTCTGAGCTCATAGCAAGCACATATACGGTACTATTCTAAGTGCTTTACATATATTAAGCAACTTGAAGAAGATACTGCTAATATCCCCATTTTACAGATTGGGAAACCGGAGCATAGAAAGATTATGTAATGTGCCCAAGGTCACATGGCTAATAAATGGCAGAGCTGATATTCAAACTCAGGCAGTCTGGTTTCAGAGTCCCTCTCTTAGATGCTACATCGTTTCTTATTAGATCATCTGTAGATTCTTAATTCCAACTTTGTAAAATGAAGATATTAGCACTCTGAACCTCTTCAATTTTCACCTCCCAACCTCTTTCAAATGCACCTCTTTTATTTTGTCAAGATTCATCACATTTACATTTTGCACTGTAATAAGTTATACATTCTGTGATTTGTCTATGGGGTGATTTTACAAGTCAAAGGCTGATCAATGGCTTTCCATTATTATGATTGTATAAAAGTTGCTGACAGCAGAACAAAGTAAAATATTAAGATGCAATTCTTTCACCAGGAGTCCAACATCATGACCCCAAGCCACTCACACGAGGAAGAATGTACCCAGAGTCAAGTTTCAATTAATTCTGAAAAACAAAGCAAAACAAACCCCGGCAACCAGCTTCACTAGTTGTCTTGAGCATATTCCCCAGTTTTTCCGGTATCTCAATCATTCCACATAACCCTCCAATTTTCCTTTCCTCTGCACCCACCATCTTTCCATCCGCTTCTGAACGGTGCTCTCTGGGCTTGGGACTTGCAGTGATCCTGAAATAGAACACCCACCATTTCCTAGTTTGAATCCACTGTTATCTGGAGTCCACATCTCTTTCTTTCTTGGTTTACTCCATGTTGCTACAGTCATCAAATGACTTCCAAAATAAAAGTGTCTTTGAGGTGTTTTTGGAGTCCATGCAGGCTGAAAATATCTTTATTATTCTCTCTCACTTGGCTTGGATTCCCTAACCACACTCCCAGAACTTTAAAAGTCTTGCCCTATTTTTGTTTTTGTTTGCACCCAGTCTAAAGGATTAGATACACGATGCCAGGCTAATGCTTGCTCCTTTGTAAAGGACATTTTATTTCACTTTCTGAATGTTTTGACATTTTATTATCCTAAGTTTACTGATATGGTATGTCTAAATGTGGATATATTTTTATTTATTGTACAAAGTACTTTAAAAACTCAGCCCTGGAAAACATGTTATATTTTTAGTTGTATTCATTCTGTGTTATCAATTCCCCATTTCTAAAAGTAGTCAGAAGGCATAGCTTTAGGTTTGATCCACCATGACTTTATTTTACTTTTTTCTTTTTGAAATGAATTTTGAGTAAACTTGACTCTTTTGTGTGGACATTTATAAAAAGCATTATTAATGACACATATATAGATTCATGTAGCCATCATCAATTTTAGCAAAACTGACTTTTTTGTGTATGCACACTTCTAAAAAAGTTAACATATATATATGTAGATTGATGTAGCCACCACAAATTTTTAGTAAAATTGACTTTTTGTGTGTGTGTGCTCATTTCTTAAAAAATTAACGCATATAGATTTCTGTAACTATCACTACCATACATGTACAGAACAGTTATATCACGCACAAAACAATCTCCCTTGTTGCTTTTCTTTCTAGTCACATCAATCTCTCAGTCCTCATTCCTGGGAACCACTGAACTCTATCACTATAGTTTTGAAATTTTGTGACTGTCATATAAATAAAATTGTATAGTACGCAGCCTTTTGAAACTGGCTTCTTTCACTCAGCATAATGCCTTTGAAAACCATCAATCTTTTTACATTTATTCCTTTATATTGCTGAATAGTATTCCACTGTGTGGCTGTATCATGGTTTGTGTTTTCATTTACAAATTGAATAACATTTGATTTGCTTCCAGTTTTTGGTGATTGTGAGTAGAGTTGCTATAAACTTGCTTACAAGTTTTTACAGAAATAGAAGTTTGATTTCTCTACAGTAAATATTGAGACATTAAATTGCTGGGTCATGTATCTCCAGAGTGGCTGAATCATTTTGGATACTCAACAGCAATGTACGAACATTCTAGTATAACTAGTGAACTTTCTCTGATATTGTCTGATACATAATTTATATAATATATTACATAATACATGTTATATTACATGTTATAACATATATAATATGTATTCTATATTATAATGTATAATACATAATGTATATAATATATAGCATATTGTATATTATATGTACAATATATAATGTATACAATACATTATATTGTATTATATATAATATTTTGTATAATACAATGTATGTAATATATAATGCAATGTATATATAATATGCATACAATATAGATTGTTGTATATATACAATATGATATTGTATATATTATATGTACATTATATGATATATTGTATATATTATATACACATTATATGGTATACTGTATATATTGAACATATTGTATATATTGAATAGACATCATATATAATATATGTTGTATATATAATATATATATTAGCTGTTCTAATAGATATGAAGTATTGTATGACTGTGGCCATTTTCCTCATAAATGATGATATCAAACATCTATTTATGTGCTTATTTGTTATCCATATATTCTCTTCAGTGAAGTGCCTTTTTAAGATTTTTGTTCACTGAAAAAATTGAGTACTTATCTTACTGTCAAATTTTAAGAGTTATTTATATATTCTAGATACAAGTTATTTATGGGATATGTGATTTTAAATATTTTCTTCCATTTTGTAGCTTATATTTTCACTCTCTCAGCAGTGTCTTTCTTGGAGTAAAAGTTTTAATTTTGATCATGTCCAATTTATCAAGTTTTTTTGTGGAATATAGTTAAGGTTCCATATCTAAGAACTTGTTGCCTAACCCAAGGTCATGAAAACTTTCTCCTACATTGTCCAAATAATTTTTCAGATAAAAAAGATCAAATCAGAACATCTTTACTATTCCCTCTCAATGGAATAATTGCTTGGTTGAATATAAACGTCTGGGTTCGAAATTCTTTTTGTGCAAAATCCCTGGACATTGTCCCACTGAATTCCTACCTGCAGTGAAGGATGATTTGGAACACCCTGGCAAAAGATGTGAAGATGAATCTGTAGACACAGTGAATCTAGTGCTCTTTTCCCTCCCCCACTTCCTAATCCAAGCTGCTGGCCACTCCTAAAGCACAGGGCTGCTGGGTTCTATAGGATTCAGCTTGGTGGTGTGAGTATTTGGAATATGATAGACCTGGCAGGAAGCATAGATGCTAGACAAGAGACCAAACAGCAGCAACAGAGCTCTGGAGGAGGACAGGAATGTCCTGGGAGGGCTTGCCTATGGACATTCTTAAAGGACAAAGAGTAAGCTGCTGGTGAGCTGTGACCTCCCTGAACTTATGGCTGAACATGTTTAAGGACATCAGAGAGCTAGCAATCTCTCCAGGTGCCTTAATGGCAGGTGACAGCTGCCTGGACTCCCCAGGCTTTCAGGGCCAGCATTCACCATATCTTTTATCATCCACAGGATTCCTGCAACAGCCCAAGCTAAGTCAACTCTATAAGCTCATAAATAATAATAATGTCCCATTTAAAAACACCCAGAAACCTTAATGAAAAAGATTGAGCAGAATAATTGATATGCAAACCCAGTAAAAGAGACTGCTGGGTGAGATTGATGAATATCTTGATTTTTTTTAAATGTGGAATTTAAGCAAATTAATTTTCAGTATAAAATACTTTCAGGGCTTTAAACATGAGTTTTGAACTAAAAAATAGTAAATAAATTAAATAAGAGAATTGTTACTATTAAGATTGAATTAATAGTAACACAGATCAAGATCAAGAGATATTTGAAAGAACAGAGAAAAAAGTAAAAAGATATTATAAACTTGGTGGAAAAAAAATAAGGTTAGGGGATAAATCTAGGAGGTCTAACACGTGAATGAAAGAAGTTATGGGAAAAGAAGAAGCAGACATACAAGAGGCATTCGTTAAACACAAAATAGAACAAATATGTAAATTCCCTGCACTGAGAAATACCTGCACATTTAAAATACTTAAACACATTGGACTAAATTTATGATATACTCACAAACATATATCTAGACTCATTTGATAAGAGTCTTGGATTTTACAGAAAAATAAATATGTATTCATGCTTTGAAGTAGAAAGCACAAATTAGAGACATCAGACTTTTCATCTGCAATATTGGATGCTAGAAGACAGTGGAACTGTGTCTACAGATATGTAAGAGAAAAGATCTACAAAATGAAATTTCTGTGCCCAGTGAATGGATCATAAATATAATTGTGTGAAAGAAATGTACTCAAGAATTTAGAAAGTACATCACCTAAGTATGTCATCTGAGGAGAATACCTATGAAAAAGTTTAATGAAAAAATTTAGATGGACAAGATGAAAGAAAGAAGAAAGAGTAGTGGGTAGCCCAGGAATTCAAGGCCAGCATGGGCATCATGGCAAGATCCTGTTTCTACAAAAATACAAAAAAAAATTATATGTGTGTGGTGACACATGCCAGTAGTCCTAGCTACTCGGAGGCTGAGATGGAAAGATTGCTTTAGCCTGGGAGGTAGAGGCTGCAGTGAGCCATGATCATGTGACTGTACTCCAGCCGAGTGCAGAAGAGCAAGACTCCATCTCAAAAATAAAAAATAAAAATAAATAAAAAGTGGTGATCAGTGAACCCGACTAATACATGAAACACAAAATATTCAATACACACATGCACATATATGGAAGTTTAATTGTATTTAGAAATACACAAAGTGAAAGGCACATAAATTAACAGAAATTTTAATAGGTAAACTAGTTCAATAAATTCTACCATAGAGCAATAGGTAAAGAGGAGGGAAGGAAAAAATAATATCAAAGATCATATAAGAAGCAAGAAGAAGGCATAGAGCATGGGAAGGGTTGGGGGACATCAAAGTATTCTATAGCTCTCGTTAAGGAATTGTGAGGTAGGAGGAAATTAAAGCATTGTAATGGAAGTGCATCTTGATGGGGAAAAATTGCTAATTTACTTTAAAATAATAGTTAATATGTGTATGAATAAAGAAACAACAAGGAAATTCACTATGAATGTAAAAGAAAGTACCATAGAACTTCTTAATAGGAAAGGCAAAAGTGAAATGAACAGAAACATTATCAAACAAGCAACATAAGGAAAGGGGATGCCACAGCATGCAAGTGGCAATTAACACAGAGTTAGATGGAGGAGCTGAAATCATGTGTATTAGTGCCTGACCTAAATGAAAATGGACTAATGCCCTAAATGAAAATTCCAGCAATTGCTAGAGTAAATGATGGCCAGCAACTCTCAGGGTTAAAAAATAGCCATCTGTGGCTGGGCACAGTGGTTCACGCCTGTAATCCAAGCATTTTCGGAGACCAAGGCAGGCGGATCACAAGGTCAGGAGATCAAGACCATCCTGGCTAACACAGTGAAACCTGTCTCTACTAAGAATACAAAAAATTAGCTGGGCATGGTGGTGGGCACCTGTAGTTCCAGCTACTCAGGAGGCTGAGGCAGGAGAATGGCATGAACCCAGGAGGCGGAGCTTGCAGTGAGCCGAGATCGTGCCACTGCACTCCAGCCTGGGTAACAGAGCAAGACTCCATCTCAAAAAAAAAAAAAAAAGCCACCTGGTTGCTATTTGCTAAATCATACTTTAAACGAAATAATAAAGATTGAAAAATAGGGGTGGGAAAGACTCAATATTTTCCAAGTGTTTTTCCCCAAGACACTCTTGAAGGAGAAGAAAGTGGTAAGAGGACTTATTTATTTATCTATCTGTAGCTAATATCACACTAGTTCTATAATAAGTCTTTGGTATCTGGAAGATCAACACAATAGAATGGAAAAGTCATAAATAAGCATATTACTGAAGAGCAATGGGATAAAGTAGATTTTTAAATAAATGTCCCTAGGCAATAAAGATATTCATATTTTTATATTCTTATATATTATTTATTGATTTATTTGAAACAGGATCTCACTGTTTCCCAGGCTGGAGTGAGTAGCATGATCATGGCTCACTGAAGCCTCAACCTCCTGGGCTCGAGTGATTCTCCCACCTTAGCTTCTTGAGTGGCTGAGACCACAGGCATGTGCCACCAAACCCAGCTCATTTTTAAATCTTTTGTAGAGATGGGGGTCTCAAAAAGTTGCCCAGGCTGGAATCAAACTCCTGGCCCCAAATGATCCTCCCACCTCAGAGATATTTTTATGGAAACAAAATTAAAATTGAATCCCTACCTCACACCACTGACAAAATAAACTGCATCTGGATTATAGAGCTAACTATGAAAAGCAAAACTACAAAGCTTTCAAAAAATAACATAGGAGCATATGTTAAGGTTTTGGTGCAGAAAAATATTTCTTAAACAGATACAAAATATACTAATGATAAAGAAAAGAAATTGATTAAATATTACCACATTAAAATTAGGAAATAAAACATACCATACAGAACTTAGAAGAGACATTATGAAATGAGAAGCCACATTTGCAACACAAATTAGCAAATGATCCTTACCCAGAATATGCACAGAATTATTTCAAATATATATAGAAAAAAGACACATAGGCATACTCATTGTCACTCACACCTGTAATCCCAGCACTTTGGGAGGCTGAGGCAGGTGGATCACTTCACCCCAGGAGTTCAAGGTCAGCCTAGGCAACATGGTGAAACCCCATCTCCACTAAAAATACAACAATTAGCTGAGCTTGGTGGTGTGTGCCTGTAGTCCCATCTACTCAGGAGGCTGAGGTGCCTGGTTTGGGAGGTCATGGCTACAGTGAGCCATATTCGCATCACTGCACTCCAGCCTGGCACTGTAGTGAGACGCCATCTCAAAAAATATAAAAATAAAATTTAAAAAGATAACCTAATAAAAAAGAAACAAAGTATTTGAACAGAAACTTTATAGAGAAATCCCAATTAACAATAAACATATAAAAATTGATAACTACATTACTAATTGTGGAACTGTATAATATTATAAACACTTGGCATTTCCTCAGCCTCCCTCTACTACTTCTGGTGATCCCCTTCTACTAAGCCCCAACCAGAAGGTTTACTTTCCTTGGAGGGCATTTCACGGACTGAGCTGATAGACGTTCAGTTGTGAGTTGCATAGAGAGCGGGACAGGGGACAGGAGAGAATTTCCTGGAAGCTGCTCTAAATGCAGTCTTCTAATTAAGTTCCCTATTGATTGCTCCAGGCCCTGCTCCTGGGCTTTAGGATTTCTTTGCATTTGTTTTTAGCTTCAGAGTAACTGTGGGGTGTGTGAAGCAGGATTCACCGTGTAAGCCCCAGTTTCTCTAATAAGTTCACTAGTCACTGGTTATTCTATCACTTGCACAAGTCTAGGGAGACAAAAGAATAATATAGCAAATTAAGTAAAGCAACTTTATTACCTACAGATAGCCAGCAAGGGAAAATCCGTGTCTGGAATTCAAGGCGAGCCAGTCCCCTAGGGCTCAGGAAATCTGCTTCTGGGGCAGATGGAGTCTAATGTCTCACATTACATTGCCCTGGAACTGGAGGACCCCAAAAGGCTACTCTGCCCTGGGTTTTATATCCAGGCACAATTGAGTTTCTGGGCTAACGCGCTGAAGGACATCGTGTTCTAGGACGAGCAGGAACAGCCCGGGCTCTGTTCTAGCCAGTTCCTCGTTATCTCAGGATGTTACATTCCCAGCACATTCTATAGTTATTTTTGAGAACTACAAGTGAGAAAGGGGGAAGAGCTGGGTGAGCCAAGGCCATGTGGGGATTCATCCTGCACGCTGCTTATGATTTTTGGCTATAGATTCATCTACTCTTGTCACTCTAATCCCATCTGGTTTCTGTCTTCTAGGAATTCCTCACATGTTCTGGTCTGCTGATCCACATTTTCTTGTTTTGCACTGTCCATATGTACTTATTCCTATTAATTTTGTTTTAAAATATTTTTCTATTATTTTTGGGAAGTTGGAACAGAGTGGTTTTTGTCCTTAGTCTGTTATTTTAATTCATCTCTTACACAAAGGCTCACTTATTGAATAGTATCAGTAGTGCACTTGGGCCTTTCTCATACCCTGTATCTTTGGATTTATTTTTCACTAGAGTCGTTTTTATAAGTTTTTCATCTTCGATGCATTTTTTTTAAAAGGTGTCTTTATGTACAAGAATAAGGAAACACAATAGAGTTTCTTGGTTAACATTACATCTGTGTGTGTGTGTGTGTTTGTGTGTATAAATTATAAATTTCTTTTACTAATGAAATATGGAAGAATTTCCTCAACATCCTTGACAAGGATTCCTTTAAGGTATAACAGTAACTCAGGATCAGATTGGATGTGACTTTCAAGGCAATAAATATTTTTATTTTTCTGGTGGTCACAGGCCACCAGAAAGAGGAAGAAGGGGGAGGCATTTTTCACTGCATGGTGGAGAAGAGATGAAAAAAATAAAGGAGAAGGCAGTTTAGCAGTGGGATGGAAACAAAAAAAAATGCTGGACTCACCAGAAATTCAGGGGATCTTTGTCCTCCTCTCCCCTTCAGAAAGGAGAGAGATCCGTCTGATAGGGAACAGGAAGAGTTGGACTCTCGCTGGTCAGTATTTTTCTATCAGGTGGGATTTATATGTTAAAGAAACTACCCTTATGTGATCTCTATAACCAGCCTCTCCTGAAAAATAGGTCACAATCCTCCATGCAGTAGGCTGGGTAAGAACTCGCAGGTTGTCAGCTTGAGGGGAACACATCAGAATGCTGACTTTGGCTGCAGATCCAAGCTATGTTCTCCAACAGTTTAGCCGATATCTTCCTCCCTCACTGGAGCGTGTCTAAATTGACTCAAAACTTGCAGGCAAGAAAGTTATGATTAAGTACTCCCTGCAAACCCCAAGTGTGCCCTAAAACACATAGTGGCCATTGAACTTGAGCAGCTGTGATTCCTGATACACACTATGGGGTTTCCAGCTCCATGCAGCAGTGACCTTCCATTATCACCAAATGTGTAGTAACAATCTATTACCTACGAATGACTTGAGTAAGAAATTCCTGGAGAAATAAATGAGAAGAGAGGAGTCCATGAAAAGTGGTGGGGAAAGAGGGCAGGGCTGTAGGAAAGAGATAGAGGTGTCTGGGATGATGGGGAGAGATGGAAGGGAGAGACTAAAGCCACAGCAACAAGAAGAAGGAAGGCACCCCTCCCTCACCCTAGAAAGCTATGAAAAGTCTTAGGGAATGCATTGGACTTTTTACAGCCAATTAGGTACCTATTTAAAAACGTTTTCTTGTTAAAGGCTAGATGACGTGAGAAGATCAGAAGACTTTGGGCCATTTAGGTGACATGCAGGATCATCTGTACATTATTAATTTAAATAGGAATTTAAAAATCTATATTCAACATTATCCATGTGGTGTACCATATCAATGGAAAACAATGAACAATAAATGAGTAAAACCATAAGATTATTTTTAAAATGAGTGAATGAATTAATGTCATGCACATAAAAGCCAAAGAGTAACCACATCAAAAGGATAAATGTGGTTTTCTGTGCTCTCAATGAGGGAGGCCTCTGGAGGTGATTTAGAAATGTGGGTGGTGGTGGTGGTGAAGTTGGTTGCAAAACTGACAAGAAGCCATTACTGGCATTGAGTGTTCAGGAACCAAATATTTTAAACATCCTGCAATGCATGAGACCGTCTTCAGCAAGAAAGAAGTGTCTCACTCACAATGCTAGTAACCTTCTTGGTGAAAAACACAGTTTAGGTGGGTTTCCCCCTCTAATTTTCTATATTTTCCAGATTCTTTTCATGAGTCTATTTCCCATATTAACATTAAATTACACCTATTCTATAATTTGATACTGTAAAATGAAATGATATAACATAGATAAAGCAAAGATAATAACAATCGCCCATATTCACGTTCTTGCTGCCAAGACATCCACTGTTCACCTCTCAGTATACATTGCTTTAGAATTTATGAGCCATGGATTGCAATGATGGTCCAGTTCTTCACTCCTTTCCATCTCCTGTGTCCACGCACTCTGCCATGTGACTTTGGAGTTCCTCTCACACAGTTAGAGTGTTCTTCTTCACCTCATGTGACTTGCTTTGGCCAAAACCCATGGCAGAAGTGTTGGCATGTTAGTTACTCCGTGCCTAGACCTGCAGAGTCCTGTGTATTTTGGCTTGCACCCTTTGACCTCTGCCTCCATCATGAACACAATGCCTAAGCTGGCCACAGCACCCCAAGATCTCCGTTCCACAAAGCAGAGGCTGAAGCAGGGCTTTGTAACTGATTCCCCATATCTGAAGGCACACAGGGATATCCTACAGGAAACGATGGAAGATGATTCTTCAGGAAGTCCCCACAGAAATGACACTACTACGAAATGGACTTCTGTGTCAGGAAGAATATTGTCAGAGCAGTCAGCTTCTTGTCAGGACTCCGTGGTTTGTTTGGACCTCTGCTTGTTACCATGAGGTGCTGGAGGAAGATGGTGAATATTCTCATGGTGCCAGCAGTCTGCATGTTGTCCGCCGTCTTCATGCTGTGTCCACATCCAAGGATTGGAAACCACATGGAGAACTGGACAAGTACGTGCAGTTGGAGTTGGGCAGGCCACACACATTGCCCATGTTTATGGGGTGTCTGTCATATCTGTGCCCTGGTGAATTTGCATGTCGATATGTTACTTTCTAATACATGAGAGAAGAAAGCTTTATGAAGAGCCCCTTTTCTGGTCTGCACAACAATGGCATATGGACTGACACTGGGCACAGTAGTCAACAGTTTGGGGTCAGTGGTGTAATTTGTTCTATTGAAGGAGTGTAGTTCAGAGGCATTGATGGTCTGGAGAAATAAGAGAGGGTTCAGTGGAGAAACATCTCAGAGTAGCTGAGGCATGTAGACTTCCATTTTCTGAAATGATAGTAATATGGTTTGGCTATGTCCCCACCCAAATCTCACCTTGAATTGTAGTTCTCATAATCCCCAAGTGTCATACGAGGGACCAGGTAGAGACAATTGAATTGTAGGGGTGGTTTCTCCCATCCTATTCTCTTGATAGTGCGTTAGTTCTCACGAGATCTGATGGCTTTATAAGGGGCTTCCCCCTTTACTGGGCACTCATTCTTCTCCTTGCTGCCGCCATGTGAAAAGGACATGTTTGCTTCCCCTTCCACCAGGATTGTAAGTTTCCTGAGGCTTTCCCAGCCATGCTGAACTGTAAGACAGTTAAACCTCTTTCTTTTATAAATTACCCAGGCTTAGGTATTTCTTTATTAGCAGCATGAGAAAGAACTAATACAGATAGCCACTAGTTGTGCATGGATATTAGAATTCAAATTTAAGTTTAAAATATTAAATAAAATAAAAATCTCAGCTGCTCAGTCTCACTGGCCATTTTTCAACACTAAATTGCTGCCAGGGACCAGTGGCAACACTATATTGGGAAGTGTAGATGTAGAACATTCCCACCACCACAGAAAGGTCTATGGACGGTGTTGTTGTTGATGGCCAGGGAAGGACACAAGGCGATGTGCTGGACTTGCCCCTGCCACTGTGGTTCCCAAAAGAGCAAAGTCAAAGGAATTTTCTTTCTTCTGTTGTGCTCCAGGCAGAAACAGGGACACCCAGAAACCCTCCCCACACTTGGATGCCTTTAAAAACGTTATTTTACACATGCACTCCATTGAACTCCACTGTTACTCTATCTCACCCACCTAAATCCAGAGCAAATGTCTCACCATTTGGAAAAATTACATGAGAGAAAACCCCAGAAGTGTGCATGGGGCTCCCTGTGAAATCGAGTCTTAGTACATTGAGTTTAATCCAAATGTATTTCGAAAACAGTGGTTTCAATTGTTGTAAACTACAGAACACATGGAGAATCCCTGGAGAAACAGATGTTAGATCTTCTGATTGCAGTAAAATATCCAAAAAAAATCTTGTAAATATGAACAAACTGGACTAATAGAGTATTTGGCAGTTAAGGAGATAGGAATGCACAGTGGATGTCATCCGGCTTTCTAAAATAGTGGCATGAGTGTCATTAAAAAAGAAATATTCTTTTAAATGTCTGTTATTTAGTTTTAAAATGAAAAATATTGAATAGTTAAACTTTATTAAGTGTAAAATTGGTTTTTAGAGTGCTTTGGAATGGTAGCTACCAGAAAGCAAAACTTGAGAAGTTGTTGATAGCAGCTGCGCAGTTAAAAAAAAAAAAAAAAAAAAAAAAAAGATAATAATAAAGAAAAAATCAAGACTCTAATTTTTAGGACCAGGTCCATGGTAGAGCCCATGGGTTCATATAAAAGGCTGTTGTTGGTCTGGGACTAATATCCCGGGGAGCTCTATAGCCACAGGCAGACCCAAGTCTGATCCCCAAGGACCGCTGTTCTGTAAGTAGTTCAAGCCAGACTCTGAGAAATTCGAGGCCCACACACTTGGCCTAGCTGGTGCCCCTTCAAGCACTCTCTCTCACTCTCATTATTATTTTTTGCTTGCTTTGTTTTGTTTTGTTTTTGTGTGTGTATATGAAAATTTGTTGCTAGAATGTAAAGAAGAAAATGAGAGTATGGGATGAGGTATTGGGGATGACAAGGAGTTCAGAAGGCTCAATTTTCTTTCCAGGGTAGGGAAGGTACATGTGGTTCAGTTATCTAAGTAGTTTGACTTTTTTTTTTTTTTTTTTTTTTTTTTTTTTTACAAATGTAGGGAACTCAGGAGAAGTGGGGTTAAAAGCAAGAACTCACAGAATATAGTATTCATGTGTTACTGGACTCAAGAGAAAGCATTTGTAAACAAGGCCTTAGAAATTACAACTGGACTCCTGAAATAGATGGAATCATTTTAACACAAGTTACTTTGACATCCACTTGTTTCTCTTACACTGAGCCACACTTAGTCAGTACACATCACATCAGAGAAGAAGAGAGGCCAGCTCATGGGCAACAGCTTCAAGGTCCTTATGGCCCCTCCCTCCTTTGCTCACCTGCTATGTACAGTTGGTTCAGACTCTGCCATCATCCTGAACACATTCCACTGTTAGCTTCCCTCCATGACTATGTTTGATCTCCAAGCCCTGAGTCTCTGGAGAACAAGGCCATGTGTAATGCTGTGCCTCCTCAGCAATCAGCACGCCTACCTTTTGTAGTAGATTCCATTAGAACAGATGAATGAATGAAGCGACACTGGAGGTACAGATGTGGTTTGGCTGTGTCCCCACCCAAATCTCATCTTGAATTGTAGTTCCCATAATCCCCACATGTTGTGGAGGGGACCCACTGGGAGGTAATTGAATCATGGGGGTGGCTACCCATATCTTTCTGTTCTCGTGATAGTTAGTGAGTTCTCATAAGATCTGATGGTTTTGTAAGTGGATTTTCCCCCTTTTGCTCAGCACTTCTCCTTGCTGCCGCCATGTGAAGAAGGATGTGTTTGCTTCCCCTTCTGCCATGATTGCAAATTTCCTGAGGCCTCCCCAGCCCTTTGGAACTGGGTGTCAGTTAAATCTCTTTCCTTTATAAATTAACCAGTCCCAGGTATGTCTCTATTAGCAGTGTGAGAATGGACTAATACAGTACATTTCTCCCAGGCCAAGAAGCCTGGGTAAGAGAGTCATGGTTGCTTAGTCAACTTGGAGGATTGTCTTACGATGCTGTGCAGGTATTTACCTTCAGTCCTGCAAACTCCTTTTTCTCACAATCCTACTCAAAGCTGTAACCAAGTTGAAGGTGTGAACAAGTGATGACTGTGTGGTCATCCAATGCTAAGGGCCCAAAACTGCAGTGTATATTTCAAGGTGTGACTTCGACCCTGCCTGGGGGATTTAAAAACAATACCCATTCTCAGTGACTCTGTCAACCGACAAATTTTGTAAACATATATTTGTTGCTCATCTGCTGTGTGCCTAGAGTGTGTTCTCTCCAGGTGTCTCATCCTGCTAGAGGTTAAGTTTCCCCAAATATAAAGAGCCATGATTTCCAAGGAGAAGCTGGCTGGCTATTTTTTACAGGAGCACAAAAGAAATGGCCTATCAATTTATTATGCATCAACTTTCACACCTTAAGAAATAGAGCAATAATTACCAAATTTCTCTATTTAAAAAAAAGTCAGTACTTTATACAGTAAATATGAAACTGTACCGTGATCTACACATGCGCGAGTTTTCTGTAAATACAGAAATTGGATATTTGTCACTGCAAACAATTCACTGCAATTGAAAAAAGATAAATAATAGATGGCAATGCCACTTGTTTGTTAAAATTCCACAGAAAGAAAACATATACCCATTATTCCTTTCATGAATTTGGCCACCGAAGGTTCATACATCATTGTGCTTCATATTTACTTCTAATTAGCTGTGAACCTGATCCAGGCCATGCAAAGCCCAGAGCAAAGGTATTTTTCCCGTTCTTTCTCTCTTGCCTTGGGCAGAAGACGCTGGAGTCCAGGGAGCAAAAGTCACTTGAATGGGTGCTGGGCCCATAAGCGCTTGGTGCATGCTGGGCGATGCTTGATAAACTGTTCCTTGCTCATCTCTTGCCAGGACAGGTGCAATTATGGGCCTCTGCTACTTGGCACCCTTCACTCACCAGCTTTCAGCCTGTTCATCTGGCAAAGTATTGATGTTTGCCTCAAGGGTGGGACTGGTATAGGGACACTGCCAAGATTCCTATCCAAGGGATCCGAGATCTACTAAGCATACTCTAGAAGCAGCTTGAAGATAGTTCCCATTTAAGCTCATAACTTACTACATTGGCCTAGGGAGCATGCTGGGGAGAGGACCAGAGAGTGAGGGAGGTGACAGCCCCAGGAGCCACCTGATCAGCAGCGGACAGGACGTGGTGGATGCATATTCAGCTCCTTATCGTTCTGTGGGACCATCTGAGGCGCATTCTTCATGGCATCTGCCAGAGGAACACCCGTGCTGCTGGGCACCTGTTGCCCACTGCAGTAACTTCCTCACTAACAGGACATTATTGGCTTTTCTTCCTTCTCTGTCTCACTTCTCCCCACCCTCTCTGTGCTTTCTGTGGTCACCCCCCACATAAACTCCTTGCCCTCAAAGCCTTATCTTGCACTCTGTTTTAGGGGAATCCCAAACCAAGTCACTTGCATCTTGACCAAGACAGGCATGTTACTGAGGGTATCATTTTGCCCCTTCTGCCCAAACAGCTCCACCAGGAAAAGTGTTTCTGTCCTGGCTGTGTCCCCAGGAGGGAAAGCCCTGCCTTTGTGGTCCAGTCCTCTGTCCTGTCCTCAGGCTACCTCATAGCAGGGCCTGGCTCCTGGGAGGTGGCCAAGCCCTGCCTGCAGATGCCTAGCAGGCCCACTTATGACCACTGGTCCCAGGAGTGATGGTGTTAGGATCCCGCCCAGCGCACATGATGGGCAGAACCCCAGGGCACAGAAAGATCTGAAGTTCATTAATCAGGGCAGGCAGCAAGGCCTCTGGAGACGTTTCTGCTGACTGATGATTAAAACAAAAAAGCCGAGTGAGGAAGACTACCCTAGTTGGTGAAACCCATCCGCTCCCAGAATGCCTCTCACACTTTTTGCAGCATGCCCAGTTAAAGGGGCATTTCTGGACATTCTTGCCGACAAGCACACTATTTGAGAGCCAGAAATCCTAACCAGAAATCCACTGGCTATCTCTGTGTCTATCCTTTGTCTACCCTTCCCACTGGCCATCACACGCTTTTCCTTCCTCTGTCTGTCTCCCCACATCTTTTCTTTTCTTCCTCCCTCCCTCCCTCTTGCTATCCTTCTTCTCTCTATTCTGCTCTACTCCTTCCCTCCTCTCTCTCCTTTCTTCCTTCCTCTCTCCATTCTTCTCTTCCTCCCTCTCTTTTCTATCTCTCCTTTTTCCCTTCTTTTCTCCCTCCCCTTTCCCTTTTTCCCCTTTTCCCTTTTTTATCTTCCTCCCTCCCTCCCTTCTCCCATCCCTTCTTGTCTTCCTCTCTTCCTCCTTCCCTCCAATCTTTTCTTCTTTTCTCCCCATTTCTCTCTCCCTCCTTTCCTCCCTCCCTTCTTCTCTCCCTCCCTCCTTTTTTCTTCCTTCCATCTTTCCTCCTTCCCTCTCCTTCCTTTCCTTTCTCCCTCCCTCCTGCTCTTCCTCTCTCCTTTGTCCCCTCCCTCCCTTCCTCCTTCCCTCTCACCTCTTTTTTCTCTTCCTCCTTCTTTTCCTCCCTTCTTCCCTCCCGCAACCCTTCCTCCCTTCTTTTCTCCCTCTCTAGTCTCCCTATCCCTCTCTTACCTTCCTTTCTGACTCCGTTTATTCTTCCCTTTCCACCTCTCTCCTCTCTCCCTCCAGAGCATTCTCCTGCCCTCAGGATCTCCTTCTCCATCTCCTCTTGCTCTACCAGGATCTTTCACTGCCTTGTGCTATGGGACTTCTGGGGGCTCTGAAGCTGCCTACCTCTATCATGGAATGAACCTCATCTTAACACGGGTAAAGATGAAAAGCAGCCTCTCCGTGGAGTGTGCCTTGTCTTTCTGTAACTCCAAGTGGTTTTTCTCAGGGGAAGGGACAGAGGGGTTCAAAGCACGGCTGGACACCTGAGGACAGGTGGGACCCAGTAGGGACTTGTTGAGGGCTGTTTCCAAGGAAAGAGGTCAGGTCCCCCTCTTGGGAAGGCAGAACCAGTTAGGAAAAGCTGCCTACTTCTTACCCAGACTCTCCCTCATCTTTCTTCTGTTTCTCTTCCTCCCCCCCCTTTCTCAATAAGGTCAAGGCCATAGCAGTAGCAAATCCTGCCCAGATTTAATGTGTGGGCGAGTGCAAGCCTGGTGGGAAGGTACAGAAAGAAGGGCTACCTTCCCTTCAAATCCACTGAACATCTTAAACCACTTCAGGGCTTTGAGGAAACCCAGGTTGTATTTTGGCAAGCACGTTTCCCGTTAATTTTCATACCCAAGTGTATTCTAAAGGAAATGAAATCCACATGTTTCTGATCATTGATACTTAAATCATCAAAATATTGCCTTTTAGAGGCTTTGTGTGTCAGGAAACCCTTTGAACCTTTTTCACAGCAGTGTTCACTGCCTCATGGAAAGGCAAACAGGAAGTAGTGATCTGCAGAGGGCATTCCAATGACCCCAGGATGGGTTTGGGGCACTCGGGGTTGGACCCTTCTCAGTGGGCCTAGGTGGGGGCCTTGGGGCTGGGGCAGGAAGATTGAACACTCTCAAACATCTGGACTCCATCCCTGGCCAGAGTCATTGACTCGCTTGGGGACATTGGGCACAACCATCTAACCTCCTGGGGCCTCAGTTTCCTCCAAAGTCAATGGGACACTTCAGAGAACTAATTTGATTAAAGCACTAGCTAGGAAGGAAAACAAGATTACAAGAAACATAAAAAGCATATCTACCAAACACAATGTGTGGACCTTACTCCCTCCCTGAAAAAAGTATAGCTCGTCTAATTGTATTTTATTTGATTTTATGCTTGTGTGTATGTATACAACTTAGATGATACTAAGACATTGTTAACTTATTTTAAAATGTTTTGGTTATTTTTTAAAAGATTCCTTTTCCTTTAGAAACATATGCTGAACTATTTTCCAGTGGCTTGATACCTTGGTATATTGCTTTGCAATAATTGGGATGAGGGAGAGGGGAAGTGGGTGGGATAGGGATAAAGCAAATGTGGTCATGAATTTGATAATCATTGAAATGGGTAAGGAGTGAGTCTAGGTCTTCATTATACCTGTCTCTCTACTTTTCTGTGTATCTTTAACATTTTAAGGTGTTCAACGTAAAACACAAAAAGTAGGCTGAGCATGGTGGTTCATGCCTGTAATCCCAGCACTTTGGGAGTTAGAGGTGAGAAGGTTGCTTAAGCCCGAGATTCAAGACCAGCCTGGGAAACATAGCGAGACCCCCATCTCTATAAAAGAAATTTAAAAATTAGCTGGGTTTGGTGGAACATGACTGTAGTCCCAGCTACCCAGGAGGCTAAGGCAGGAGGATTGCTTGAGCCCAGGAGGCTACAGTGAGCTATCATGGTGGCACTGCACTCCAGACTGGGTGACAGAGCAAGACTCTTTTTCTATTTTTTTTTTAAATAAAACAAACAGAAAACCTAAGAGCAAAACCTATGATCCCCTAAATCACAGCATCCCTAAAACAGGATGTTATAATTAGAGTATCTTGAACATATTCAAATGAGCACATCTCACTGTATGAAGCTCAGAATCATTTCCTAATGTCATAAACCCCAATGCAGAAAAATGCGATTTATTTATTTTGAATCAGATGAAATTACAGTTTTTGTAGGTTACAAAATGGCAGATTATTGGTAACTTCAAACAGTTCAACCCAAATAGCTCAATTCCACCATCGTTTCCCAGACCTACAGCACGCACATGGGGCCCTGTGTTAAATACAAAAATAAAACACTGGCCTCCAGGAAACTTAGAGACCAGCATGTCATGAGGCAATAAACAGAGGATCTCACTGTAGGTGGATACAGATGACGTCAAAACGGTTCAAAATGAGGTTGTAACAATGGAGTCATTTCCTGTCTGAGGAAGGGCCCTGGGAAATGGTCTAGAGCAGCATCCCCAGCCTTTCTGGCATCAGGGATCGGTTTCGTGGAGGACAGTTTTTCAACAGATGGGGGAGGGGATGGTTTTGGGATGATACAAGTCATTTATTGTGCACTTTATTTCTATTATTATAATATTGTAATATATGATGAAATAATTACACAACTTGCCATCATGTAGACTCAGTGGGAGCCCTGAGCTTGTTTTCCTGCAACCAGACAGACCCATCTGGGGGTGATGGGAGACAGTGACCAATCATCAGGCATTAGATTCTCATAAGGAGTATGCAAACTAGATCCCTCGCACAATAGGTAGGTTACAAAATGGCAGATTATTGGCAACTTCAAATGGTTCAACCCAAATAGCTCAATTCCACCATCATGGAACCACAATAGGATTCCTGCTCCTTTGAGAATCTAATGCCGCAGCTGATCTGACAGGAGGCGGGGCTCAGGTGGTGATGCTAGTGATGGGGAGTGGCTGTAAATACAGATGAAGCTTCACTGGCTTGTCCACTGCTCACCTCCTGTGTGCAGCCCGGTTCCTAACAGGCCATGGACCAGTAAGCAGTCCGTGGCCTGGGAGTGGCGACCCCTGGTCTAGAAAGATGGGTTTCATGGGGATGAAATGGAGCTATCCAAGTTCATGGCCTTCTTGAGCAAAGGCACAAAAGACGGCAAGTCTAAAGGGTTTTCATGCTCCACAAACGAGGAGTGAACTAATTATTTAATACAGAAATGGCTCTTGGAATCTCTATTTGGAAAGAATCTTGATGGAGTCTCGGAACCTATTAGCTGTGTGACCTTGAACGTGTTACTCAGTCTCTCCAAGTCTCGGTTTCTTCACTCTGAAAGTGGGAGGAAAAATAAAACTGTCTCCTAAGATGCTTGTAAGAATAAAATGAGGTGAAATTAGTAGAGAGCGAAGAAAAGAGAGAGACAGACCAAGGAGGGTGGAATCTGAATCTGGGCTTATTTTAGGACATTAGGTTGTATAATTTAAGGCAGGCCTGCAGCATCTGCTTGCTAGACAATGTCTGTCTCATGGCGTCAGTTCAACAATTTTAACATAAACCATGGAGAGCTTTAATCTATTTCTTCTTTTCTGTTGTTTTGATCTGGGACGGCAAACCCAACCCTAACCTCCATTCTAAGTGGCAGCCTTCTTAAATCCTGCTTCAGCTAAAATGAGCACCTCTTAGGATCCTGCTCAGAACTCCCAAAGGAGATGACTTCCAAAGGCCCAGACAATGCAATGAGGGTCAGAATGTAGGCAGCCCAGGAGGGCTTTAGCTCTGGTCTTGCATCCAGTGAGAAAACGGCTCTTCGGGTATATCCTCTTTCTATCTTAGTGACCCCCATGAGAATGGGGCTTCCATTTTAAAGTCAATGGAATTTTTGAGGCTTAACTTATAGTGAGTTTGAAGAACTTTTTTTCTTTTTTTTTTTTTTTTTTTTGAGACAGGTTCTTGCTCTATTGCCCAGGCAGTGCAGCAGCACAATTATAGCTCACTGCAGCCTCAAATTCCTGGGTTAAAGTGATCCTCCTGCCTCAGCTTCCTGAGAAGCTAAGACTACAGGTGTATGCCACCACACCTGGCTAATTTATTATTATTTTGTTTTGAGAGATTGGGTTTTGCTGTGTTGTCCAGGCTAGCCTCAAACTCCTAACCTCAATTGATCCTCCTAACTCAACCTCCCAAACTGCTGGGACTGCAGACCTGAGCCACCACCCTGCCTGGCCAAGTTTAAGGAGCTTATATACAGAAAATGGGCCTTGTCTTTATTGGGTCATAAGTGAAAGGCTTGCAAGGGCAAGCGGATAGTTATAGAACAATAGATTAAATCTCCCTTACCACTTGCAGCTCCTAATAGTAAGAAACAAAACGATCATCAGAAGAGAAATGATTTTATGGCAGAGTTGCATGGCACCACACTGGATAACTCCCAATTTTCTAAACTGTCACAGCTGAGTTTATACTGTTAAATTAAATGGATATATGCAAATAATTCTGTTAATTGGAATAGCAAATTTCCTCGCACTCTTTTATTGATCCCTCACTCTTCCAGCCTGTGGAGAACACATGCATGTAAGTCCCTAGGGCAGGCATCACATCTCTGTTCCACATGGTGACTTCCATGTCATCCAATGCACAGGTATTCAAGTTTTCGCAGCAGAATTTTTATATGGAACAAAAATCTCATGTGGAACCCTAATGTATATTTTAAAAAACAGCTAAACGTGGGGCTGCTCTGGTTAGAGCCTATACAGGCGCTGGGATAGTTCACCCCTCACGTCTGCCTCTTTTCCCCCAGAAGTGACCTTGTTGGCACTGACGTTACAGAGAACCCAGAACTCTTTAGAATGCAGTTGAAGAAAAACGGAAGTGCACGATGTTCTTGTAGAAATGGAAGCACCCAGCGTCCTAAAATTGAGAAGACTTGGTCCGCTCATGCAGTCATTATAATTCAGTAGCAGAATTGAGGTCTCAGCAGCTAAATCCAACACTCCTCTCTGAAGTCTAAAGCAGCCCCAATCACATAGCATTTGCCACTAAAACTGCCAGGATAAGAGAAGAAATCGCATAGCACAACCTGAGATCCTGGTGTCAGAGGAACCACTTCCATCAGGCTGCCCTATTCAGAGTTGTTTTCCCGGGCATCCTTCTTTGGAACCATCATGTCGGTTATCTAGGTTGAGGGTTTGTGCCAGCCTGGAGCCCAGGAGTTGTAAGAATGCATATTCACCCAAATCTGTCAGGGATGCTGAACACGTGCAAGGTGCTGTTCTAGAACCGGAGTCGAACAGTGTGTCCAAGATTGACTAGAGGCTCCACACTCCTATTTCCTCTTCTGTGGCCATATGCTAGGCACTGTGGGCACCCGACCCAGATCCCTGGCCTGTGCACCCATCTCCCAAATTCATAGAGCATGACTCCCAGAAGCTCATAGCTGTCCTCTTCTCCTGACCACTGCCCTTAGCTCAGGATTTCTCAGCCTTGGAACCATTGACATTTTGGGTCCAGATATTTTTTTTTTGATGTGGGGTCTAGTCTGTGAATTGTAGTATGGTCAGTGGCATCCCTAGCCTCTACCCACTAGATGCCAGTAGACCCCACACCCAGTTGTGACAAGCAAAAGTGTCTCCAAGCATTGGTTGAGAACGCTTGCCTTAGCTGACGGGAAGCCTTTTCTGAAACACATTGGAAGTTATACCCTTCTAGGGTGCTCCAAGGCCAATAACTGACAGACTGGGAGTACAGAAGACTAGACCTTGTCCTCAGAATAGGACAATTCTGATGCTATTCACTCTCTGGAGCTTCAGATCAGGCTGGGGCTAGACTTCAGCTGAAGCTTCACTTTTGCCTGGCTTCATCCCTTGAACTATTTTGCCTTCCAGGATGAGTACATATCCCAGGCTTCTTTGCAGAAAGGTTGGGTCCATGAGACTGATTCTGTCCAGTGAAATGTGATGTCCAAAAGTGATGCACACCTCTTCTAGATTTTGCCCCTAAAACAGTCTTACAATATTCTCTAGCTGATACTTTTTCTTGAATTACTCTCTCTTTCCCCCTTTCCCTTGGATGGACCTGGAAGAATCCAAGATGTTAAGGGCATAATGTAGAAAGATCCTGAGTCACCACTTGGAAGAAACCTCCTAAGACAGCTGCCTAATCCTCACTGGATTTTGAGCAAGAAATGACTTTTGATTAATATCTGTCTTCCCATCTAGACAGTAAGTTCCCTGAAGTCAGGAACTCTGTCTGTTTTGTAGACTGCTTTTATTCGTCAGGGAAATTCATGTTAGCTTCTGTAACAAATTTCTTCAAATCAGTAGCTGAAAACAATAAAAGGATCTATTCTGGCCAGGTGTGGTGATTCATGTCTGTAATCCCAGCACTTTGGGAAGCTGAGGCAAGAGGACTGCTTGAGGCCGGGAGTTTGAGTCCAGCCTAGGCAACATACTGAGACCTTTACAAAAAATATGGTATGTGCCTGTTGTCCCAGCTACTTGGGAGGCTGAGGCAGAAGGATCGCTTGAGCCCAGATGCTTGAAGCTACAGTGAACTATGACCATGCCACTGCACTCCACAGCCTGGGCAACAGAGCAAGATCCCACCTCAAAAAGACAAAATCCACCCCAAGCATTACCACTGCAAGATACCACTGTTTTCTTGTGTTTTTTGTTTGTTTGTTTGTTGTCATTGTTGTTTGTTTGTTTGAGATGAAGTCTCACTCTGTCACCCAGGCTGGAGTTTAGTGGTACGATCTCAGCTCACTGCAACCTCCGCCTCTCAGATTCACGGGGTTCTCCTGCCTCAGCCTGCCAAGTAGCTGAAATTACAGGTGCCTACCACCATGCTTAGCTAATTTTTGTATTTTTAGAAGAGATGGTTTTGCCGTGTTGATCAGGCTGGTCTCGAACTCCTAAACTCAAGTGATCCACTCATCTCGGCCTCCCAAAGTGCTGGGATTACAGACGTGGTACCATTGTTTTCTAAGTGGATTACCACAATGACCTTCTAACTGGTGCTGTCAGCACTGAAGTAACACAATCCCATGTAGACTGAAGTGAGAACTTACTCCTCGTCTGTGAGAACTCTTTCATGGCCCCCAAGTCTTTCACAGTAGAATCCTATGTGGCCCTAGATTGTCTGACTCTTAGTCACCTCTCACTCACTCAGCATCAGCTTCCGCTATACTAATTTCTTTGCTGTTTTTCACATATGCCAAAAGAGCCCTGTCTTAAACCTTTTGCATATTCTCCTTCCTGTGGCTAGAAGATTCACACCCCAGGTATCCTTGTAGCTCACAACCTCACTACATTCAGACTTCTGCTGTGGGGTCAACTTGTCAGAAAGGCCTCGCTGACCAATCTGCATGAAACAGCACTCTCTTCCACAGGCCTCTGCCCTATCCTCTCCTCTAGATTGTAAACCCCATGAACGCAGTGGCTTGATCTTTGGAAGAGCAACTAATAGGCCTTCAATAGAAATGTGATGGGTGAGAAAAAGATTGAGTGAGGAACGTGTAATTGTAAAGACACAGGAGCTCTTCAAGAAAGTGTCATGGCTGTAAGACAGCATATAATAAAAAATAAATAAATAAAACCTGTCCTGGACTTGGCATCATAGAATGCTTCACTGAGGTCATTTGAGCTTGGGCCACCATTCAAAGAACCCGAAGACCTCACGGTGTGTAAGAAACTCAGGAGAGTGTGAAGTTTCAGGACACTGAAGCAGGGGAGGATTCTGGACTAGTTTTGCTTTTATGTGGCTGAGTTTGCACAGTGGAGCTCCACTTCTTTCCAAGCCTTTATAAAGGAGTGGGTTTCCCCCACCCCACTTATGTGTAAAAGACAAATACTGAGGCACACGCTGGCCCCAGGACCAAAGATAGCCCTGTGCAGACTTGTGGGAGACATCTCCCTGCCCAGCTCCCCTGCTAGCTTGGCACTGTGAGGCAGCCTCTTTTGCTCCACAGAACTCCACCCTTTAGCTGGAGGCAGATTCCAGGACCAGGAGAGGGCATCTCAGTAGATGAGTTGGATCAATCTGATTTCCTGCCCTAGGAATAAGAAGTCAAAAACATGAAAATTGCTGAGTGTAGAGGATTGTTCAGCGGGAGAATTCTGAAGTGGAATAGATTATAAAGCAGTTTTCAGTGTTGATTCTAATTAGAATTAGTGACTTCAAGGGAATATGGACAGGCCACCAGAGATTATGGGGAGAGAGAAGGGGGGTACATAAAGAAGGGGAGGTCAAGCCAGGTGTGTTCCCTGATGGCCACAGAAGTGAAGAGGAGTTGGGGGCAGACTCGTGACTGACCAGACAGCCCAGGGCTGACCCATGGGTGGGGTGACCTAAGCACGCCGCACACAGTCCCAACTGCAGGTAACAAGAATCCTGCCCACACCAAGGAGCAAAGGCATGTGCTAATGAGGATCTGTTCAAACCTCCAGGTCCACCTTTTGGGAAGGTCTGGAGATAGCTTGCAGAGGGCAGGGGAGTTTGGGAAATATAGGAGCGTGTGGTCATTGAGAAGAAGTCAAAAATAAAGAAAAGTATTTTTTATAGATGTAAAAATTCTTTCTATATATATATTATTATACTTTAAGTTTTAGGGTACATGTGCACAATGTGCAGGTTTGTTACATATATATACATGTGCCATGTTGGTGTGCTGCACCTATTAACTCGTCATTTAACATTAGGTATATCTCCTAATGCTATCCCTCCTCCCTCCCCCAACCCCACAACAGGCCCTGGTATGTGATGTTCCCCTTCCTGTCTCCAAGTGTTCTCATTGTTAAATTCCCACCTATGAGTGAGAACATGCAATGTTTGGTTTTCTGTCCTTGTGATAGTTTGCTGAGAATGATGGTTTGCAGCTTCATCCATGTCCCTACAAAGGACACGAACTCATCATTTTTTATGGCTGCATAGTATTCCATGGTGTATTAAAGGAACCTGCACACCAAAGGGAGGCTCTCTAGCCTCTTGGTCAACTGGGAGCAGATGAAGCATCCCGCAAGGATATCTCTCCTGGAAGAGTCCATGCTTGGGAGAAGCTGCTGCTTTCTCTGCTCAGGCTCTGGGTGAGTTGACCTAGAGGAAAATTTTCTAGTCCCTTCTTGTCCCTGGTGGAGTGTGGGCTCTGCTAAGAGGCTCGTTGTGGAGTGAAGAAACAAGATGCCTGGTATAGTGGGGCTGAGGGTCAAGACCTGGCTGCATCCATGCCATGGGCACCATGCTTCCACTCTGTCCAGTGTCCTACCAACTCCAGGCACTGCTGAGGAGCTAGAGCAGAGTGCTGATCGCCCAAGGCCCTGGCTTCTGTCCTCTTTCTATACCAATGATGTGCTGGGACCACAACAAGCCCAAGACAAGCCTTACTCAGAAGGAAGAAGTAAAGACAGCAACCAGATATGATGAAGATGAGATTAATAATGTTAAATAGTTCACACATTTTGTTTTGAATCCTGGCTGTATGGCTACAAATGTTGTTCTCTTAATTCTAAGCTATACTAACTCTCAGTATAGAGAAAGGAAGGAAGCAGATATACTGAGGGTAACAACAATCAGAATAGCTCTGACTAATGTTTATTGAACACCAATCGCATGGCAGGTAGTCTTGTGCATCTGTATTAATCCTCTAACCGGAGTATTGCAGCAGGTGCAAATATTATAAAATTGATTTTTCAGATGACAAAACTGAGGCAAAAAACAGGAAGGAAGGAAGGAAGGAGGGAGGGAGAAAGGGAATAAGAGAGGGAGGCTAACCAGAATGGAAGGAAGGAAGGAAGGAAGGAAGGAAGGAAGGAAGGAAGGAAGGAAAAGTATTTTACAGCTAATAAATAAAGGTGATAAACTTCAAACTCAGGCAGTCTGAATCCCAAAGGTGCACTCTCAGCTATCAATTTGAACAGTCTGAAATGACCAGCATTTGGCTTGTTTGACCTATATAATAACAGCACTCGCATATGTTAAACCTGGCACCGCACCTATAACTTCCATGGATCATGGAGTCAAAACCCAGACTTGCACTGCTGAGGCCTTTGCGGCTTCCTTGACCTCCTTTCTCACTCCAGGCTATTGTGGCTCCTGACCTTGTCTTTCTCTAAACTTTCCTTTGACACCCCACAAACACCTCTACAGATGTGAATTTGCAGCTCCAAGCTCAATGGTGCCAAAGTATCTCATTTCTTACTATTACTCAATCAAAGACATTCGACCCTTGATTTACAATCACTTCGTTCAATAAGAAGGCGCCATTTCTGGTATATGAGGAGCTCCCTACTTTACCCATTCCTTCAGGGTCAGACAAAGACTGTGAGGTGTTATGCAAAGCAAAATGTCCCAGGAAGGCCCTCCACCCCACCTTTCTTCTCCCTATAGTGGTTACCTGCATTTATATAGTTTTTGATGTCTATAAATTCTGCTGCTCACATAACCAATTGTCATGGCTGGGTACCACAAGACTTGGCTTTATCCATGCCATGTGCACCATGGATCCATCACCTCCAATGTCCTACCAACTCCAGGCACTGCCAAGGACCTAGGGCAGAGTGCTGACCACCCCAGGCTCTGGCTTCGGTCCTCTTCCTAGGTTAAAGGACAATCTTTCTCTCCCTTGCTGCTTTCCAGAGATCCATATTCCTTCAGGAACCCTGTGGACACAATCTTCAGTGGCTTCGGCTTTTATAAAGTAAAGGGAAAGGGTTTCTTCCCATTCCCAGCTTCTGCTGTAAGCTCTGCACCTGTACCCCACAGAAAGAAATACAAATTGCCTGGTTCACTTCTTGAAGTGAGATGCAGTGGGGAGAGAATGCAAAGATCCAAATTCAGCTCCCACCCTAATAGAACACCCAAGAAGCCTGCCTTCCTGCTGCATACTTGGGTGGGGTTCTGCTCATTGCAATCAGAAATGCCAAATGGAAACAGTTCTACAATCAGGGGAGTGTATTTTTAGGGATTCTTTTCTCTGGAGCCTTCCTCCAGCCTCCTCCTTCTGGCTTCTGGATCTCTAAGAGGCCTATGGCTGATGCTGCTTCTTTCACTGAACTGACAAATGAATCCACGTGTCACCATGATTGCGTGTTGCAGGAGACAGGTCACAAGAGCAATGTATATATAGAGTGTAGTTTTTGTGTATGTATATAGGGTAGAATATATCTTATCTATAGAATACTTTTTTTACTGTCATGGTTTTTCTGTCCCTAGGGTAGGGTACCTGAAGAGAAGAGAAGGTTGGGTGTCAGCACCCCCTGTTGGCTTCCTCAGATTACATCGGAGCATTTTTTCTGCCCTTTTATGGGGGAAAGAAATCCTACACAATTCTCTTCTCTGCCCAAGCCAATGAAAAGGCAGACAGCATCCTCTGGCTCAGGTGTGACTCTGGATCTGCCTGGTATCTCCTGCAGCGGGGAGGCGTCATGACCTTGCTGGGCTGGTGGCTCCTGGCACCCTCCCAGCCCTGGATGTGCTGCACAACCCTAAATAACCCCACTTCTGAGCCATCTGACACAGAGAGCATTTCCCTGATGAATTACCCATGCACAGATAATCAAATAAATCTTTGTCTTGCTACCTGCAGTCAGGATGCCCTGCGAAGTTTCACAGGTCACAGCCCAGATCAAATTAAGGCCCAGAGTCATGGGTGGGATGGACAGCCCCAGCCTGGCTGTCCAGGGCCACACGGACACACACAGCGGGTTCTCCAAGCCAGGCTGCAGCTCTGGGGGAACACATCAATCATTGATTCCAGTACCCAGGTGAGCTCCGCAGCAGCTGCAAAGCATCAAGGTGGAGGCGGGGGAGGAGAAATTAGGAAATAAACCAGTTTCCTCTGGTAAAATGAAAAATCTTGCCTACCCCAAGTCCCACTCTCCTGGAAAAGGGCAGAATTGGGGGCTCCCCTGTGCTTGCCCCACCCCCCGAGAGAGCAGTGGCTGCCTCTCCCCTCTTTCCTGACAGAGAACACGATCACAAATCGGGAACCAGATGGCTGCCTTTATATTTCTTTTTTCTTTCTTCTTCCTTTTTTTTTTTTTTTTTTTTACTGCAATACTAAAGCCACCATAAAAAAGCAAAGTTGAACAGACAGAGCTAATAATATAATCATTCAAAACACCTGCAAACAGTGCAGATGGGCAATTTCTGTCTGCAGAATCGTCGGTGAAAGACCGCCTCCCCATATGGGCAGCTCCAGAAGCCCGGTTTTGCCCAGCTCTGTCCCTTACCTTAGGAAAACCTGCGCAGAGCATATGCACGCTTTTTATAGTCGAGTGAAAGAGTCGGTGGCTGATTATTTATGTCCTTCTGGTATGTCTTAGAGTCAGGCAACCTGCAAAGGGTCCGTCCAGCCAGGCTCCCCAGGTGTCGTGGGACCCAAGGGGAGGCCAAGGACAGCCCTGCAGCCACTTCACAGTCTGGGCATAAACAATGGCTATTGTCTGCGAATGGCTCCATCACCCTTCCCACCATCTACCTGCATTTTCAAAATAAACAGCTCTCCAAAGCCAACCGCCCTGCGTTCTGTTTCTCACTGAACATGCACAATGTGAATCTGTAGAGAGAGAAAGAAAAACAAAAGTGCTCTGCAAAGGCTTGCTTTTGTCATCTGTCAGTGGGTTTCTCATGTCACTCTCTCCAGTTTCTTGCAGTAGAACTCCATCCCAAGGAAGAAAGGACATGATTGGGAGCCTGTTGTGGAAGGAAGGCCACACTTCAACCAGAGGGTCAATCCTGAGGAATAACCACTCTCCGACCTCCACCTGCATTACAGAGGGATAAACTGAGGCTCAGAGGGGAACAGTAATTTTCTCAAGGTGGCAGAGGCTGGGTGGGTCTCCCCATTTGCAGCCATGCATGGAGGGCTAGGGTGCCCCTCGCTGCCCTTCACCCCACATGTTGATTCCACACAGCACCATGTCAGCTCCCTATGAGTTAGGTACTGATGGACAGGTGGGTGGATGAAAACTGAAGGTACAACTTGCCTGCCTGACGGAGAGAGGCAGCTGTGGGACGTGCGTTCCTCCAGGCAAGGCAGGCAGCTCAGCTGACCACAGCTGGCTGAGTGGCTGCCAGGGATCAGTAACTCAGGGAAAGAGAGATGAGCGAGAATGGGGTCTCAGCCCTCAGGGGGCTCCTAGTCTTCTGGGAGGAACATGTTTGAATGCCCTGAGTCAGAACCAGTAACTAAAGAGAAGTCCACACAATATTCATTGGAGAATTTAAAAGATGGAGAGTTCAATGTAGCAGGGATCCAGTTGAAAAAAAAATCAGGGAAGGCTTTCTGGAGGAGGCAACATATAAGATTTTTCTTTCTAAATGTATGTGAATTGATTCACTTCTCTCCATCATCACCTCTACCACCAGGGTCTTAGATGTCACATGTTTCATCTCTTCTGCAGAGTATTTCCGTTGGCTTCTTATCCCCCACCCCATTTTCTTCTCACCCAGTCCACTCCTCACACTGCAGGCAGAGTGATCATTTTAAACCGTAATTCAAGCATCACTTCTTTAAAATTTGCCGGTACCTTCCCTTTGCTCTTACCGTAAATACTCAAATCCTTATTGTGGGGAAGTATTTAGAGTGCTTTGGGGAGCAAGTGATAAGGGAACAGGATCAACTTATGTTAAGAATGACTTCGGAACATTTATGCTTTTATGTAAATATCCAGAAGAAATGTGCATATTTGGTTAATTTGGTGGTTCAGTAGCTTTCTTCTAGCTTTCCTGGCATCCTCAATGTGGGTTTTGTCCCCTAGACTGGTCCTCCTGGCTTGAAGATCTGGGCAAGAACTCCAAGTACCACACGGGCACATGGCAGAACTCAAAGCCAGAGGACAGAATTCCCTCCTCTTGGTCCCTTTTTAAAGTCTAAGAAACATTTCTGAAAATTCCACCAGCCACTACCACCCCTCCACTATGGGACTTCATTCACATCCCCTTGGCCTGTATTTTGTCAGCTGCCTTTCTTTAAAACAAGTCATGGCAAAGAGAATGGCACGTCTATAGGTTAGACTCATGAAGATGCATCTTCTGGGATTGAGGCAGGGCCCAGCCCACACTCATTCTCAAGGTCTCCTTCTACCTGAATAAAAATTGAGTTTTATTAGCAATAAAGTAGGGACATCAGAAGAACTCTGAGGTAGTCAACCAACAATGTCTGCTGCCCATGCTTCTAGGACCTGCAGGTATGGCCCCGGCTGTCCTCCAGCCTCATATTGTTTTACTCTCCTTTCTCTGAGGTCTTCCTACCCTACAGCCACCTCACATGCTGGAAGGCAGATGAGGTCCTGATTTTAGTGTGGAGAAAAGTCCCCCCCATCTTGTGGAATCAACAAGACTGAGGCAATCCATCTCTGGAATGTTTGGCAGAAATTTGTAGAACCATTTAGGCTTATTTATTTGCTAGTTGAGTATATGCACATGTGTGTGTAGGTGTTTGTGGATATTTAGCCACTGATTCATTTTGCTTATCTTTATTGGGCCAGTTTTTAAGATATTTTCATTATGATATAATTCATATATTGTAAAATGCATTATTGTTAAGTTTACAATTTAATGAGTTTTGACAAGTGCATACACCCACATAACCCACATTTCCACAAAAATTTTGAATAATTCCATCACTAGAAAAATTCTCCATGCACCCTTCCAGTCATTGCCTCCTCATGCTGTCCCCAAACTGCCATTGCTAAGAAATAGTTTATTATGGATTAGCTTTGTTTTTTCTAGAACATCACGTAAGTGGGATCATATAATATGGATTAATTTGTATCTGGCTTTTTATACTCAAAGTAGTCTTTTTGAGATTTATCCATATTAATGGTGTATTAGTAGTTTATTCTTTTTATTCCCAAGCAGTGTCACATTGTATGAATATATACAATTGGTTTTGCCACTTTCCCCTTGACGTATATTTAGGTTGTTTCCAGCTTTGGGCTATTATATGTACTTCTGTCATGAACAGTGGTGTTAACTCTTTGGGTAAAGATCTCAGAGTGGACATGCTTAGTCTTACGATATGTACGTGATGAACTTTATATGAAACAGCCAAATAATTTTATCATGTTTTATCATTTTACACTGCACCAGCAATGTGTGAGAGTTCATTTGTGACATATCGTCACCAACATCTGGTGATGGAATTTTAATTTTAGCCACTCCACTGGGTATGAAATGTTATTTCGTTGTTATATTAAGTTGTATTTCATTGAGGATTACTAATTTTGAGTGCTTCTTATGTAATTATTGGCAAATGTGTCTTCCTGTGTGAAGTGTCTGTTCAAAACTTTTGCTCATCTTTTAAAATTAGGTTGTCTTATTTAATAATAAGATTAATGATAATGTAATTATATATCATTATAATTATTATCAAGGGTATTAATATGATAAATAATAATATTGATTGTAAAAGTTCTGTGTGTGTGTGTACATATGTGTATACACATATATACACACAAAACTTCACTATAAACACACACACACATATATACATACATACGGTGAATATTTTCCCTAATCTTGAGTCAGTTTTCAGATTTCATTTTTTTTCTAGAAAATGTTCCGTTTTGTCTAAGTTTTCCAGTTTAAAGCCATAAAGTTTCCAAGTATTCCCTATTGTTTACATCTTTGCAAAATCTGCAGTTATGTCTCTTTTTTCAGTCCTAAAATTATTTGTGCCTGATCTGTTTTTGCTTTGCTCAATCTTGCCAGAAGATTGTTTATTTTTATCATCTTTTCAAGAAAAAGATAAGATTTGATTTCTTCTTTGTGTCTTTGTTTTCTGTTTCATTAGTCCTCTCTCCTACCTTTGTTAGTTTCTTCTTTTTATATTCTTTGATGTACTCTGTTGCTCTTTCTTTTTTCTTTTTTATGAGATGAGGCCTCTCTCTGTTGCCCATGCTGGAATGCGGTAGTGTGATCATGGCTTACTGCAGCCTTGAACTCACGAGCTCAGGAGACCCTTCCACCTCATCCTCCTAAGAACCTGGGACTACAGGTGCATGCCACCGTGCCAGGCTAATACTGTTTATTTATCTTTCTCAATATGGCACTTAGCTCGTAAATTTTTAGGCTTCTTTCTCTAACACAAATATTTAAAAATATGTATTTTGTTCTAAGAACTGCCTTTATATGTAGTATTTTCATTTTTGTTCAATTTTTAAATATTTTTAAATATGTATTATTATTATTTTTGACTCATACATCACTTAGAAACATGTATTTTTCTTCTAAAATTGTGGAAGAATTTTTTTATTTAAATATCTTTTTGTTATTAATTTTTAAACTAATTGCCTTGTAGTCAAAGAATGTTGTGTTTATGATATTAATAGTTTGACATCTTTTAAGACAATCTTCGCAGACTGGAATTTGGTCATTTTGTTAGTATTTCATGTGTTAAAAATAACATGTTTCCTATAATTATTGGTTGCAGAGTTCCTTGTGAATCTGTCCACTAACAAATTTCTTGTTTTTAAATAGTCTATATTCTTGATGTTTTTGTTTTCTTTGCAGTTATTGATAGTTGTATTAATAGATTACTAGGATTATATATTTATTAACATTCATAATCTTTTGCAATAATTTATTTTATATTTTTTAGGGTAGTTGGTAGTATAAGCCAGCTACCTAGCCATAAAAGACCTTGAGGACCTTTGGCCCATGGGGAGTTGAGTTGGAATGTAGCCCTTCTTGCTGGAGGTAAGGCAGCCTGGTACCAGCTGGATCACTAATGGGTGACTAGGAGAGAACTTCTGTGATCAGTCATTGGACCAGCTTTCTGATCTCTATACATTGTTTGCATTTCAATACACACTTGGCCATGAGATTATCTGATTGATGATTCTCTGGCTAGAACCTGGTGAATAATAGGTGTAGGGGCCATAGGCTCTTGGCCCCCTTGCTGAAAAATCACTGGCATGAGGTAGATTGATTAGTAGCAGAAAAGGCATGCAAATTTACTGAACATATATACACTGGAGCCTTCAGTTCCTCATGTCAAAATGCTACACTTTGGATATTGCTTTCTGAGCCCCAACATTGGTGTATTAGTCTGCTCTCACACTGCTAATAAAGACATACCCAAAACTGGGTAATTTATAAAGGAAAGAGGTTTAATGGACTCACAGTTCCACAAGGCTGGGGAGACCTCAAAATCATGGCAGAAGGTGAAGGGAAGAAAGACACGTCTTACATGGCAGCAAGCAAGAGAGCTTGTGCAGTGGAATTCCCCTTTATAAAACCATCAGATGTCTGAGACTTATTCACTACCATGAGAACAGTACGGGGGGAACCGCCTCTGTGATTTATCTCTACCTGGCTCCACCCTTGACATACGGGATTATTACAATTCAAGGTGAGATTTGGGTGAGGACACAGACAAATCATAACAATTTGTTTAAGCATGTGTATGTGTGTGTGGTGTCAGGAGGGTGTATAGTTAATAAATAAAGAATAACTTGAATGTGTCTTAAAGGCAGAAGAACATGTCTACAGACAGAGAGAACACTCACTTTGATGGTGACAATGACTTCATCATTTTCACTTGTCCAGGATCACTCCTGAGTCTGGCAGCTGCACTCCAATTTTCCTTTGCAGAGGCCTCTTTGTCTATCTTCACTCCACGTGGCTTGGGTGAGGCTGACCTCATCTCTTTCCTCCAGGAGTGGATGCAGAACCTTGGCCTCTGCAATCCAATCACCAACACATCCGAGGAAAACCTGCCTGAGAGTGAAACCAGCACAGAAGCAGCAGAACTGAGAGATGAAGAGATGCTTTGTTTATGAACCTGTCCAAAGGAATCCCTTGAACTTTCCAATCAAATAAACTAATAGATTCTGTTTTCTTTTATGTGAGTTTGAGCTGAGTTTGTGTTAATAAAGAGCCCTGATGATCATCAAGAGTGACTCTGCAGGGGGCTTCCACAGAGCAGGCCACAGGCAGTCTCCTTTCAAAAGAGGCTAGAAAGGACTGCCCCCCACTTGTCCCCCTCTTCTCACCCCAGCTTCTGTGCACAGTGCTTGGGCCTGGTTCCATTAAAACCTTTCCCAGTACTCCTAAACCTGGCCCCAGATTCACATTTGCCAACTACCCAGGTGTGATCTGGACACCACAATGTATTTCCTTGATCAATTCCACAAAATTGTGAAGAGCCCCATGGAATTTTATTCCTGGCCCCATGCAAAATACAGTGAATAGGGAAAGGAGCTAGGACTGGATGAGAAGTTTCTCTTTCGGGAGTGCCATAATTTGTCATAAAGTGTGCTAACCTGAAATGTTAAAATCATATTATATTTTAAGTTCACTAAAAAGCTATCTGGTTAAAGAGAACTCCTGTACAAACACAGATTACCCCTTTAGTGGAGAGCATTTACCTTCAGGGCTCATAGTTCCCGAACATGAGTAGAGCTTCTATTGCAGGTCTCTGTGACTCTGCAGATGGGCTTTCCGTGGCTGCAAGAGCATGGCGAGCTCCCACATGAGATAGGCCTACTGTGCCAGGCAAGGCATGCCCTACCTGTGTCAATGAAAGGCCAGTGGCAATTGAAGACAAACACCCGAGCTGCCTCGCCCCTCAGATGGGACGACAACACTGAGGTGTGTTTTACACAGTCTCCCAGGGGTCCCCGGTAGACCCCCACCATATCTTGTACATCAAAACTCTCCACGTCGGCTTATTCCCATTCCCGGTCTCATTTCTTCTTTCTCCTTGTGATGCTTCCTGGGGTCAACTCCCAAATGAGCAACTTAAACTTAAAGCCTTGTTTTAGGGTGCTCTTAGAAAGGTTTGCAATGTAAGACCCATGCAATTCCTTTGCTTATCTCCATCTTTTTTGCTTAAATTTATTTACTTATTTATTTATGTATTGGCTTTATTTTTTAAAGCAGTTTCAAGTTCACAGCAAAATTGAAGGGAAGATGCAGAGAGTTCACATATATTCCCCAACCCCCACAGCATCTCCTTTATCCACAGCCCTGACCAGAGTGGTACATTCCTTATAACTGATAAACCCACAGTGACCTGTTATAACCACCTAGCATCCCTAGTTTAATTAGGGATCACTCTTGGTTGTGTACATTCTATGAGTGACCATTCACTTTATAACATATATTCTCTTATACTGGGGTCACCTCTCCCCTTTCCCCTTGCTTAGAAAGTGTGGCTTGGTTATGAAATTCACAAGGTGCTCCTGTTCCTCTCTCCATCTGCTTCCTTAGTTGGCTGGCAGCCTTGGATCAGTGAGAAAGCTAAAATGCAGAGACACTGAGTAATCAGAAGACCCCCCGCCGCATGGCAGCAGTGAGTATTTCAGGCCCCTCTCTCATATCTGCCTTCCTCCCCCATTAAGATGAACTGCTATGGTCTGGGACATTTATTCTTTTTTCTTACTAACTTTTATGTTACAAATATGATTTGCAAATTATTGAAAATTTAAGGCTGGGTGAGGTGGCTCACGCCTGTAATCCCGCATTTGGGAGGCTGAAACGTGAGAATCGCTTGAGGACAGGAGTTCAAGGCCAGCTTGGGCAACATGGTAAGACCCTGTCTCTACCAAAAAAAAAAAAAAAGAAAAAAAGAATTAGCTGATGGGCATGGGGTGAAGTTCCTATAGTCTCAGCCACTTGGGAAGCTGAAATGGGAATATTTGAGACCAGGTTGCAGTGAGCTATTATCACACCACTGCACTCCAGCCTGGACAAAAGAGTGAAACCCAGTGTCTAAAAATAAAAAATTTTAAAAAAATCAAAAATGCTAAAATTAAAATTTTAAAAATAACAAATATATATAAGGAAAAGAAGAAAAAAATTAAAAATCAACAATATTATTAATCAATATTAATGGTGAAAGGCAGAATACTTTCTTACTCTAGGCCAAAAATTAGATTAGAAAATAAAAATAATGAGACAAGGATGTCTGCTCATGCCACTTCTATACAACATTGTACTGGAGATTCTAGTGAGATTGAAAAGGAAGAAGTGCAACCACCACTATGTGCAGATTAAGTTATCTTTTATATCTTGTATATAGAACCTCTTAAGCACACACACACACACGCCCCATTAGAAGTAATAAATGAGGTCAGCAATATTGCATTGCATAAGGTCAGTATTTAAAAATTTGTATGTTTATACACTAGCAATAAACAATCTAACAATGAATTAAGTAAACAATTATATTTATAATAGCATCAGAAAGAATAAAATACTTAACATAAATTTAACAAAAAAGTACAAGACTCGTACAATGAAACACTGTAAAACATTGTTGAAAAGAATGAAAGAAGATCTAAATAAACAGAAAGATGTCCATGGTCATGAATAGGAAGACAATATTGGCAATATTTCCTAAATTGGTCTTCAGATTCAACGCAATCCCTGTAAAAATTCAGCTGCCGTTTTGTAGAAAATGCAGAAAGTTATTATCAGGAATGATCACAAAATTTATACGAATATTCAGGGGACTCAGAATAGAAAAAACAATCTTGGGAAAGAAAAAGAGAGTAGGATGACTCAAACTTCTCAATTTCATAACTTACTACAAAGCTAGAGTAATCAAGACTGTGGTATTGACTTCAGGAGTAGAACTGATAATCCAGGAAACAAAGCCATGCATTTGAAGTCACTTGATTTTTCACAAGGGTGCCAAGATCATTCAATGGAGAATGAATACTCATAATTTATGACAAACGGTGCTGGGACAACTGGATTTCCACATACAGAAGAATAAAATTAGACTTCTACCTCACACTACACACAAACATTAACTCAACATGGAAAATAAATTTAAGTGTAAGAGCTGAAACTAGGCCGGGCGTGGTGGCTCATGTCTGTAAACCCAGCAGTTTGGGAGGCCTAGGTGGGTGGATCACCTGAGGTCAGGAGTTCGAGACCAGCCTGGTCAACATGGTAAAACCCTGTCTCTACTACAAATACAAAAAATTAGCTGGGCATGGTGGTGTACACATATGGTCCCAGTTAGGAGGCTGAGGCAGGAGAATCACTGGAACCTGGGAGGCAGAGGTTGCCGTGAGCCTAGATCATGCCACTGCACTCCAGCCTGGGTGACAGGCAAAACTCTGTTTCAAAAAAAAAGAAAAAAAAAGGGAGCTAAAACTATAAAATTACTGGAAGACAACATAGAAGTCAATCTTTGCTATCTGTGTGAGGCTATGGTATCTTAGATATGACACCAAAAGCATAAGGAACAAAAGAAAAATAGATAAATTATACTTCATTATGATATACTTCATTAAAACCAAAAGTTTCCATGCTGTAAATGATACCACTCAGAAAGAGAAAAGACAACTCACAGAATGAGAGAAAATACTTGAAAATCATAGCATCATACCCACGATAAGGGATTTGTATACAGGATATACAGAATACATATAAAGAACTTATACAACTAAATAATCAACACATAAAAAACTCAATTAAAAATTGAAATGGGTTCTGATAGTTCTCTAAAAAAGATATCTGAATTGTCAATCAGCATAAGATGTTCAACACCATTAGCCATTGAGGAAATACAAATGAAAAGCACAATGACATACCACTTCACATCCTATGGTAGCTGTATTCTAAAAGACAGATAAGGGCAAGTGTGGGTGAGAATGTGAAGAAATTGACACCCTCATACATTTCCGTTGAGAATGTAATATGGTGCATCCATTTTGGAAAACAGTCTCATGGTTTCACAAAAAGTTAAGCAATATAATTACCATATGGCCCTGAAATTTCCTCCTAGATATAAACAAAAGAATTGCAAATATATGTCTACACAAAAACTTGTACATAAATGTTTATAACAGCATTATTTATAATAGTCTTAAAGTGGAAACAACCCAAATGCCCATCAAATGATAAATGGAAAAATAAAATGTGGTATATCCATACAATAAAACTTGATAATTCAGCAGCAAAAAAGGAATGAATTACCAATACGTGCCACAACATGGATGGACCCTGGAAACATTGCACTAAGTGAAAGAAGCCAGTCTCAAAAAAAAACCACACACTGTATAATTTCATTTATTGAAAACGTCTAGAATAGGCAAACAGGAGGAATTGTAAGGTACGTAAATTATATCTCAATAAAACTGTTCAAAAACTCCCAGCTCCCAGAGGTAATCACTGTTAATATATTTAGTAAAAATGACTTTCAAGATATCAATATTTTTATATATGTACATACATAACAAAAGGACAGTAGGGTGCAGTGGTTCACACCTGCAATCTCAGCACACTAGGAGGCCAGGGTGGGAGGATTGCTTGAGCTCAGGAGTTTGAGACCAGCCTGGGCAACATAGTGAAGCCCTGTCTCTACAAAATTACAAAAAGTAGCCAGGTGTAGTACACGCCTGAGTCCCAACTACTTGGGAGGCCAAGGCAGGAGAATTGCTTGAGCTTGGGAGGCAGAGGTTGCAGTGATCCAAAATCACGCTACTGCACTCCAGCCTGTGGAAAAGAATGAGACCCTGTCTCAAAAAAAGAAAAACGGAATTATACTATACATTAATCTTCTATTTTTGTAATAGAATGTGTCATTAAATATTCTTCATCAATGTTTTTTTAAAAGATACATATTGATTTTGCATCATGTTCTATAATTTGTTTAAAGAATCTTGGCCAAACCTTTATGTTGCTTCTAATTTGTTCTTATTATAAACAACACTGTTGTGAATACCTTTTGGCTAACTTGGGTAACGAATATGCATGTTTTGATGTACTGAACTAAAAAAGTCCATGACAATCTTGAAGAATGTATCAGTTTGTTCATCCTCCAGCAGTTCAATGCTGTGCCCAGTTTCCCATACCTCCATCAAAGCAGATATTACCCATTTGAAAAAGTTACACCAATTTTATTTGAATTTTTTTGATGACAAATGATGATCTACACACCTCAAGTTGAGTCTGCATAATGCCAAAGAACCAGAAGAAAGTAAAAAAAAATTGAATACATGATGAGAAGGAACTTGTTTGAGTCTTTTTATCAGTAGTAATTTGTTTGACTGACTCATCCAGTGCACTGAATGGCCCTGCTCAGAGCATCCTACCAACCAATTCCTGCCACATTTCCATGCAGTCAGCATGTGGGGCTTAGCTGGTATATAACTGGCATCCCCAATATGGACTGCCTGCTTGGCTTTCTAGGGAAGGCCTTCCCACTCACTGTGCATCCTCAAACCTAGCATGTTGATTTGAAGATCGAAGGACAAGGATGCATCGATGTTTCTGCACATGTGGTTGTGCCTTCCAGACAAGAGGTTGTGTAAAATGGGGATCATAAATCATTCTTTGACTCATAATTCCATCAAACCAATGCATAGCATAAACATTTACACACTAAAATAAATATTTCGTAAATGCAACATGGTATCCTAGATTGTATCCTGGGAAAGAAAAGGGATATAAATGGGAAAAATGTGAAACCCAAATAAAGTTTGGAATTATTTAATAGTAGTGTACAAACGTTTTGACAAATGTACATCTATGTAAGATATGAATATTAAGGGTAAGTAGGTGAAGGTTATATAGGAATTCTCTTTGCAACTTTTCTGTAAATGTAAAATTGTTCCAAAACTTCAAATGTAAAAAAATATACAAAATAAATGAATATTTTATTTATATATGTCAGTAATTTAGCTATCCGTTGATTCACCTATCAAATGGGGTCAACTAATTCCCAAATTAAGGAATTAAAGAGTTGGCAGGACAATCAAATAGCCCACTCTCTACATTTTCCTGTCCCTACCTACTAGAAAGATACAACATATTTTCATCAATGCCAGGAGCTAATTTGGACATGTAATTTAAAAGCATCACCACCCTAACATTGTAACTCTACTTTTCTCCCTAGAGGTCATAGAAGAGAAGAACTCTGTAGCCTTCATTTAGAGTCACGGAGCTAGTCCAACATGTTCATTTTATATATAGAACAATTGAGTTCACAGAAGTATTGCAATTGTTTTCATTCTTTTTCCAATAATTATTTTTAAAATCATCTTAAAGACGTATTTACACATCATTTGTGTGCTTAGTGCCTTTCTTCCAATCTGGGTGTTGGCATATTCCAGGGGCCGTCAGACACCAGGGGGCTTTCTGTGTACCTTTTGGCCCCTTTCCTTCTGGACAGGTCCATTCCGAAGGAGGCTTCGTCCTACCACCTCTTGTTTGTCTAAAGAGGCCACTGAGAAACTCCTTTCGAGGTTGTTTTCTAACTGGAGATTACAGCTTTTAGCAATGTTTGCTGAAAGAGAGAGAAGAGGGTTTTAGAGGCTTTGCAGTGGCTTCCTACCATGCAGTTGTGTTCTTGCTAAGTATCCTCCTGCCCTCTCAAAATCTTTTGCTTTTCTAAAAAGCAACAATCATTTGAATAATTACAACACTGAAAATACTCTCCTTTCTGACTGCGTACTCTGTTTTTTTCCAAGCAAGAACTCTGCTTTCATCTGATACATAAAAGAGCAATAGTTCTCTGATGAACTAAGACACATGGTATATCTAATTAACATTAAAATATTGTCTCTCATCATTAGCTTCATTCGCACTGGATGTGACAGTTCTTGAGAAAGAAGTGCAGAGGCAATGACCCAATCTCACAGTTTTTTTTTTTTTATATATAAAAATGGCAAACTAAAGCAAAAAGAAGAAGGACAATGTGTTCCACGTCTAGGACAATGGTTCACTAAGCCCACTGCCTGGGGATGACTTCGCTGCTCCAAGGCCCTGAGCACTTTCTGACATCCAACCCCACTGTGACTGGATCTGTGACCATTTATATGGGTTTTTATTATCTTGGAGTCTCTACAGAAGGAACAGTCAATCCCTCCATGTCTGGGGCCATTATGTGAAGCTGCATAGCTCAAGCCAGTAGAGCAGAAACTGAGGAACTCCTTAGAACAAGAGCATATCTGCTGCCAGGTGCAGCTTCATGGAGTCTCTGGATAGTCCCCAGTGAGCTATCAGAGGTCACAGCAGACTAAATAAATGGGTTCCAAAAACCACCCCAAAATGCATTAGACAGTTTCAATGAATAGACACTTCTTACCTGCGCCTGAGAGGGGTCCAGAGAAGGTTCTGGAATGAATTCCCATGATGGGTAAGAGGATGTTTAAGATTCTAGACTCTCTGCAGCCAGAAAACATTGCATTGCCCATGATCACATGCTTCCCATGAGTGCAGACCCACTGAGCAACATCTATGATCTTGCTGTGTGACCTCCAGTAAAAGGTTCTCTGCTGCTCTCACAAGCCAATGATATCCTCTTTGCATCACCTGCAGGCTCCTAGCCTGCAGGGAGTCCATATGTTTTCTAGCTCTATTATTAGCCACAGAAGCCTACTGAAATTCCCAATTCTTCTGGAACCTCCTGATGAACTGACAGCTCCAGGCTCTCAGTAGAAGCCAACACACTGTATTTTCAGAAAGCATTACCAGGACCATTCCAAATGCAGTCCAGCTTCATATGGTCCTGGAGACTGAAGGTCTTAATGAGGCCACAGCAGCCACACAATTCATCAGGATACTAACAGATTAGGTCTTCGACTACCCTTTCTACACCCTTGGGCTTGCATCCTTTGCCTTAGCCTACCTGCTTATTGCTTTTCTCTTATTTTTTGCCCCTATTTATGTTGCTTCTTTTCCTCTTGCTCTCTGAGCTTCTTTGATTATTTCATCCAGAGAGAGCCAGGACTGCAAACAGCAACATTAGCAATACTGTATGCTTTAAATCTTGCATTTAAATAAACCTGCAAGTAGGTAACCCAAATCAGGGGTATCTTCAAATGTTGGAGTTTGGGTGTATTCCATGCTCTTCAAAGAACCTCTGCAACACCCATCTCTCACCTTTAAAGCCCACGGACTTTTCTTCCCAGAACCTGATTTCAGCATTGAGCTCCTGGCCTTGTCTGAGACGCAGCCACATGAAGAAGGCCTCTAAGTGTTTGTTGTTGTTGTTGTTGTTGTTTTGGCCAAACTGTTATTGATAATGTAGGTTCATTGTCAAAGTGGACTTACTTTTTTCTCACTATATCTGCTCTTTTTGAAAAGTGATTTTGTAGGTTCTCCCACAAAGAGATGGAGTCTATTTTCCTACCCCTTGAATGTGAACTAGTTTTGTGAATCTCTTTAGCCAATGAAATGCAGAAGATGGGACAGTGTGTGAGTGCCAAGACGAGACCTCGTAAAGACTGTGTGATTTTAGCAATTTTTGGAACTCTGCCACCACTAATGAAACAAGTGAAAGCTATGTTGACAGAGGATAAAAGAACATATAGAACAGAGCCAAGTCAGCCAGCTTCTTTTGTATAAGCTACCCTATACCAGTCACTCTCTGGTTTGTCTAGTAGCTAGCCATAGATACATTAGCAGAACCAGTGAACAAAATGACGCAGCTTACCTTTAGACTTATGAAAAGTTATAAATGGTTGTGATTTTAAGTCTTTAATTTTAGAATGGTTATGCCTTAAGAAGTAACAAATATAGAAATTGGTATGTAAAAGCAAGTGTTGTAACAAAACCCTGAAATATGTAGCCTTGGCTTTGGGGCTGGGTGAAATGTGAGCTCTAGAAAAAAAGTGAGGAACCTTTTAACAAAAGCAGAAAAAATAGTTTATAATTGATTATAGGAGGTGGAAAAATGGCAACTTGCATTATGAAAACTGCAACAACAGATTGAACATTTGTGTCTAATATTAGAGTCCCAGAAGGACAAGAAAAAGAAGTGCTTCAAAAGTACTAGGAGAAATAATAGCTGAAAATTTATCAGATTTGACAACAAGCATAAACCTACAGATTCCAGAAGTGAAGCAAACCCAAACAAACAAAACAGACAAATAAAAATTCATGCCAAGACACATTAACCATCTAAAAACTAAGCAGAGTTAAAATCTCGAAATCAGATAAAGGGAAACAATGCATTATCTATGGAGGAAAAAAAATTCAAATAACATCAGATTTCTCATCAGAAACCAGGGAGGCCAGAGAAAGTGGCACAATATTTTTCAAGTGCTAAAATAAAATGATTTTCAACCAAGAATTCTATATCCAGAGAAAATATCCTTTAGAAATGAAGAGAAAATCAAAGGAGTGGTTACATTAATATCATATAGAGTAGATTTTGATCAAAGAATATTTCCAGTGGCAGAAAGTGATATTAAATAATGGCAGAAGTGTCCCTCTATCAAAAATTAATAGCAATACTAAACATGTAGATAAACAACAGAGCTATAAAATGTGTGAAGCACAAATTGATAGAAATGGGTGATGTCAGTAAAAATGGTGAAGTAAGGACTTCTGTAAATTTTTTGCCCCTACATAAAACCAAAGAAAAGGAAATGGCAAAATGTATGATCAGGATCAGCTTTTATGGAACTTTGGAAATTAATTAAAGACTTTCAATAGCCACAAATTGTTTATAGAAGAAAAGCAGCTGACTCTTAGTTTAACAGCAAATTTTATGATGTTTTAAGTTATTCTAGTTCTATCCCCCAGTCCTCATCACAGAAGTAGCCTTGAAAAACAATAGTTTCCATTTCTAGTACCAAAGGGAACAAATGGTCAAAGGATTGTCACAATTTGACTTGTCTCATAGTTCCCTGTAAGATCCTGCTACAACATCCTGTCTTTATTTGACCTAACTTGATACTCAATACTAGAAATTTCATCCCAGAGGGAGTTTCTCAAAAACATTTACAGGCAAATGTTTTAACACTGTGGCTGCCCATGGAAATGGATGACAGTTTGGAAAAACAATAGACTAACTTAAAAGGAAAAGCTGGGTAATAATACATCCATAGAAGCTTTGAAAAGTTGTGACATATTCTTGGAAATCTAGAAAGTCATGCAGATACATACGGCTATGTGTACAATAAAGGAAGACTTCAGAAGGCCCTAAGCACGCACCTCTGGCTGGACCTGAGGCTCTGTACAAGCAGAAAGGTATGATTGTCAACTGTCCAGATGAGTGTTGAAGGCATGCCTCAATGTTCGTACAGAGACCTTAAACAAAAACCAAGAGAATTATTGCTTTCAAGTGTTTAAGGAAATAGCTGTCCAATTATTAGCTGACCACTAAACTAACTAATGAAAGATTTAAGTGGCTACACACAATAAATAATACAGACTTTACAACAGTAGATTAGAAAAATCACTAAACAAACAGCAATTACAGCAAACAGCAAATATAATAAACCCTGAGAAAAGAGGAAGAACCTCATTTCCAGAGTTGACATATTATAATATTTAAAATATTTTCAACAAAAACTTTAAGACATGTAGAGAACCAAGAAAATGTCCCCAATACATAGAAAAAAAGCAACAAATAGAAACTGAACCTGAGCAAGTACGGACATTGTACTTACTAGCAAATACTTTGTCAGTGATTTTAAATATGTTTTGTTAGTTGAAGGAAACTAAGTTTGAAAACCTAAAGCATGACATTCCATAACAAATATAGAATATCAATAAAGAGATAGAAATTATATATATAATAAAGTAAGTAAATTAAAAATTAAATAAATTAAATAAATATATAATAAATAAAATATATAGAAATTATATCCATATGTATATATAATTACTGGAGTTGTAAAGTACAATAACTGAAAAAAATTACTAGACAAATTCAACAGCAGATTTAAGAAGGCAAAAGAAAGATGTAACAAACATGAAGATAGATCAACTGACAGTATCCAATTTGAGAAAGAGAAAGAATAAAAAGAATGAAGAAAAATGAACAGAGCATCAGAGATCTGTAGGACAACACCAAGCATACTAATATACATATAATGGGAGTTCAGACTGTGGGGAGTGATTTCCTAAATATGACGAAAAACATTAGTCTACACATTCAAAGAGCTTAACAAACTCCAAGAAAAATAAACTTCAGGGTATCCACGCGTAACATCATAACTGTTGAATGCCAAAGACAACAAGAAGCTTGAAAGCAGGAAGAGATAAGCAATTTATGTACAAGAGATCTTCAATAAGATTAACATCTCATTTCTTAACAGAAATCATGAGACAAAAGGCAGTAGAATGACATTTTCAAAATGCTAAAAAAACCCCTATCAAAACAGAATTCTATATACATATTTAAAAATCCTTCACAAATAAAGGAGAAATTAAGATATTCTCAGATAAGCAGAAAGTTCATCATTAGCTGACCTACTCTATAAAAAATATGGCAAGGAGTCCAAGATAAAATGAAAGAACACCAGGCAGTAAGTTGAATATATGTGAAGAATTAAACAACCCTGATAAAGCTAATCACATAGCTAAATACAAAATATAGTACAAATATTTTTGTAACTTTTTTCCACTATATAATTGAAAAGAGAGTTACATAAAGCAATAATTGTAAATTTATGCTGATGTGCACACAATGTATACCGAAGTAATTTGTGATAATTATAGCACAAAGGAAGAGACAAATGGAGCTATATAGGAACAGAGTTTTTGTGTACTACTGAAATTAAATTGGTATTAATCCAAAGTAGGTTGTTATAAAATTAAATGTTACTGACAATCTTCAGGAAACCCACCAAGAAAATAACTCAAAAGTATATGAGAAAAAAGTGACAAAGGCATTAAAATGGCACAGATGAAAAAATATTTTTAACACAAAAAGGCAATAAGGGAAAAATTGAGTAACAAAGACAAGATAGAAAGAAAGCAAACATCAAAATGACAGATGTAAATATTATTGTGCAAGTAATTATATTAAATGTAAACAAATAAAATTATCCAATTAAATGGCAGATATTGGCAGAATGAATTTTAAAAGGAAAACAACGATCAAGCCATATGCTGTCTACAACAGTCTCCATTTAAATTTAAAGACAGGCCGGGCGCAGTGGCTCACGCTTGTAATCCCAGCATTTTGGGAGGCCGAAGCAGGCGGATCACGAGGTCAGGAGATCAAGACCACGGTGAAACCACATCTCTACTAAAAATACAAAAAATTAGCCGGGCATGGTGGTGGGCACCTGTAGTCCCAGCTACTCGGAGAGGCTGAGGCAGGAGAATGGCGTGAACCCGGGAGGCGGAGCTTGCAGCGAGCCGAGATTGCGCCACCGCACTCCAGCCTGGGTGACAGAGCGAGACTCCATCTCAAAAATAAAAAATAAATAAATAAATAAATTTAAAGACAACAAGTTTTAGAATAGAAGATAAAAAATAAACAATGCAAATAGTAAACAAAAGACAGATGGATTGCTTATATTAATATAGACACAAAATATATTTCATAATGACAAAAGGATCAATTTATCAAGAATTATAAACAATTATATACGTACACACACCAAAAAACATAGCACCCCCCAAAATAAATACATAACACATGTTAATTACGTACCTTGCCCAGTGAAGTTTATTTCAGGAATACCAGGTTGGTTCACGATTTGAAAAATCAGTCAATATAATCTACCATATTATCATGTCAAAGAATAAATAAATCACGTGATTTTATCAACTGATACAAAATAATTTAACAAAATTCAACACCCACTCACTATACACACTCTTGGTCAACTGGAAATAAAAGGAAATGTACTCATGTTGATAAAGAGCATCTATAAAAACTACTTACAGCTAACATAATATTTAATAGTGAAAAACTGACGTTTTCCCCTTGAGATTGGAAACTAACACCATCCACTCTTATCATTACTATTCAACAACCATATTTAATAATTGATTCAACATAATATTGGAAGATCTAGGTAGAGCAATAAGGCAAGAACTGGAAATAATAGGCATACAGATTGGAAAGAAAGAAATAAAAGTGTGCTTATTTGTACATGACATGAGTTTCTGCATAGAAAATAATAAAGAATCTGGAGGGAAATTAGCTATTTCCTACTCTTACATATTAAGCACTTTGTAGTTATTATTAAATCCAGATTATTAAATCCAGACCATTAAGGCTATGAGGTCTTTGGTTATTTTCTGACCGATTGTCTAAACTGTTTTTGCCATTTGTGACATTACATTTAGTTAATTTAACAACTGAAATAAGTGAGTTGGTATTATTGTAGACATTAAATTACTTTGATCTAGAATACAATCTACAAAAATGACTTTAGAAAGTATAAGTTAGTTCGACAAAATATGTAGAATATAGAATCGACATACAAAAATTGATTGTATTTTTGACATGTGGAAATACATTTTAAAATACAATATCATTTTTAATTGCTCAATTGGTGTAATACTTTTGTGCAAATCTAACTATGTATATATGCCAAAAGCTGTATATTGTTAATGAGAAAAATGAAAGACAATCTAAGTTAAAGAGATATAGTGCACATTTAGGGATTAGAAAATTCAATACAATAAAGCTGTCAATTCTTCCCAAATTTAAATTTATACACTGGTTTAACATAATTCCTATCAAAATCCCAACAAGATTGTTTTCTAGATGCAGACAAAATTATTCATATATATATGAATCTTATATACATGAACTTATATATGTAAGAAATTATATATAATTATGTATATAATATATGTATATATTTAAATATATGCATATAAATATATATTAGCATTATGGAAATATATCATACATAAATATATATTTTATTTATTTAACATATAAATATATAATATATTATATTATATATAAATTTTATAACATATAATATATAAATTATATATATTTATTATATTTTAATATAAATTGTATCTTATAATATAATATACTTACACATTTATATAATTATTTATAATATATATTTATATTTATATACAACTTATATATTATATTTATTAAATATATTGTATTTACATGTAAATATGTAATATATATTAACTAGAATAACCAAAATAATTTTATATTTATTATATAAAATATATGCTATATAAAAATATATATGTGAACTAGAATAGCCAAAATAATTCTGAAAAAGAATAAAGTGGCCAGGCATGGTGGCTCACACCTGTAATCCCAACACTTTAGGAGGCCGAGGTGGGTGGATAATTTGAAGTCAAGAGTTCAAGACCGGCCCAGCCAACATGGTGAAACCCTGCCTCCACTAAAAACACACAAATTAGCTGGGCATGGTGGCAGGTGCCTGTAATCCCAGCTACTCTGGAGGCTGAGATAGGAGAATTGCTTGAACCTGGAGGGCAGAGGTTGCAGTGAGCCGAGATCGTGCCACTGCACTCCAGCCTGGGCAACAGAGTGAGACTCCATCTCAAAAAAAAAAAAAAAAAAAGAGTTATTATATAGCTGCAGTAATCAAGACAATGTGCTGTCGATGGAGGGGTTCACAGATAGATTAGTGAACAGAATAGCAAAATAAGAAATAGCCACTTTCAAGTTCAACCAAGGATATAAAAGCAATTGAATCAATAAATAATGCTAGAGATTAGATATCACTATGCATAAATAAATAAATCTTGATCTAAAACTCACACCTTGATCTAAATCTACTAAAATTGACTCAAAATCAATCATGGATTTAATGTAAAATTATAAATTTTTTAAAAAGATACATATAAGGAAATATTGAGGACCAAGATTTTCATGAACACTTCTTAGACATAACTCCTATAACAATTCATCAAATAAAAATAAATCAATAAATTGCACTTAGTCAAAATTTAAAATATTTTCTTCCTGAAAGACATTGTTAAAAGGATGAGAAAATATCTACAGACTTGGAAAAATATTTGCAAACAATATAGCTGACAAGGAATTCATACGGAGTTCATATAAAATAGAAAACAATCCAATAAGAAACAGAAAAAAAAAATCCAATGAAAAATGATGAAAGACACAAACATTTTACTGAAGATTATACATGCGTGACAAATAAGCCATAAAAAATTACCTTCATCACTAGCCATTAGAGAAATGCAAGTTAAAGCTGAAATGAATACCACTGCACATGGACGACTGGTTAAAAATTTTAAAAATATATACTGACAATACCAAGTGTTAGTGAGGATGAAGAGCAACTGGAACTCTCATACATTTCTGGTAGAAATGTAAAATTACATAGGCATTATAAAAAAAGAGTGTCTGTTTGTATAATGGTAAACATACACTTATCCACTGACCCAGAAATCTCACTCACAGACATTTATCCTATAAATGTTTATAAATGTTTTTAAAGCACTTATGTTCACATTAAAACTTGTCCACAAATGTTTAGAGGAATTCTATTTATAATTGCCCCAAACTAGATACAACCTATATGTCCTTCAGTGGTTTAATGGTTAGACACACAGCAGTACATTTATACACTGGAATCCTACTTATCTGCACAAACAAAAGGACTGTTGATAAGAGCAAAAACTCAAAGGCATTATGCTGAGTGAGTATATCTAGTGTTGAAAACTTGCATATTGTATGGCTCCATTTATGTAACTTTCATGAAATACAATGCTGAAAAATAGATCAGTTGTTACCAGAAGTTAGTAGCTGGGAAAAAGTAACTATAAAGAAATATTATAAAAGGGCTTTCTTAAGGTGATGGAATGTTCTCCCTCCTGACTTCATGGTGGTTATATAAATCTATACATGTTTTCTAATTCATAGAACAGTAGATGCAACATAAGTCAATTTTACTGTATATTAATTTTTAAAGTAAATAAAATAAAATAGCCCTGAGTACAAGAAACTAATCAGAGGCGTGACTTTAAAATGCCTTGTAAATGTTATATAGACGTTCTCAGATAGACTAAAGAGAAGATGAAAAACATGGAGGCCTAACCGCAAACTAGTAACTTAAAAGAGAAGTCTTTCTCAAAGGCTATTTTAGTTTTGGAATCTGAAGCATGGAGTGAAAAACAGTTAGATACATAGAAGGTCCATGAGGTTTTTAATGAAATTGAATTGTCAAAATGCCATCAGTATATAATAAAAAAACTGATATTTATTTTGAATTATAAAGACACTCCTGGGCCCCAAACTTCTTAAGGTCAAGAAGCAGGCTGAAAAAGCAACTCATTGCCAAGGCAGGCCACTTTTTCTAGAAGTAGTCAAGGAGAACGATAGAAAATAAATGGGATCTCAAACAGTGGTATCAAGATCTTTGAAAAACAATGAATGGGAAACCACTCTCAGAGAATAGAACCATGACCTAGTCAAGTAATGCTCTCGCTGTTTGCACAGTAGGGTTTCAGAATGCTCATAAAACATAGGCTGCTACATACCTCCCATTATTCCCTCTTTTCAAAGGAAGCATTTATTGTGATTTTACTATCCACTTCAACATTGTATGTAGGGTGTGTGGGGATTGATAGCTTGGCTTTATAATTCATAATTCTCAAAATCAAGAGCATCTTGAACTCAAGTAGATATAGATCACAAGATGTTAAATTTGGAGTATGACACCATATTGGATGAGACAAGCAAACATGCTTCGTAACATGCATGCGTTTTCCAGCGTTTAGAGACCAAGGTCCCAGGATGTTACCTGCCTGGTGATCAGGGGAGGGTGAGAAAAACTTACATCTCTAAACAGTCAATGCATTTCACTGCTTCTTCTGTCTTTCTCCATCCCCTCCACACACTGCCAATCCCCCACAAAACAAAACAGATTCAACTCTAATTTACACTAGCCAATTAGTATTAGTCACATACTCTAAGACAAGCACAGACAAGTTCCCTGAGGGATACCGTGGTCAACAAGACAAGATCTTTGCCCTCAAAGACCTTAAAGATTCATGAACTAAGAAAGTAGGGGCAAGTGTGGGATAACAGAGAATGTTGAGAAGGGTCCTCTATGCTTATCGAGACCATCCCCTCAGCCACACATGCAAAAAGGGAAGCCCAGAGCAGGGAAACCTGCCAAAATTAAACCACCAGCTACAGGCTGAGTCAGTTTAGTATCTGGGCCTTCTAACCCCAATTCCTTTTCTGTCACATCAAGGTTCATCCAAATGATTGCAAGGTTCTTAGGTGATGATGATGATGATGATGATGATGGCAATGATGATGATAATGATGACAGTAATGATAATAACAGCAGTGATGATGATGGCAATGATGATGACAACAATGATGATGATGACAAAGATTTCTTTGGATCATAACAGAGTATCCACATGCCTGTTTGAGTTGCTTGGCAACTCGCAATTGCTCCAGAACTAACATATTCTGGGGCTGTCTCAGAGTTAAAGCGTTTATTGTTACTTTTGCCCAAAGACGAGAATGAACCAGGTCTGAAGCACTTCCTTAGATCTCTAATGTACTACACTATTCTAAGTTATTTATGGAGCAACTTTGGGTCATAAAATACTAGATTTCTGTGATATTTATCATGTTTCATCCCTATAAAACAAAGGCCAGAGCAGACCACCCTGCGATTTTCACCTTACCCGTGCGACTGCTTCTGAAACATTCCTATTTTCTATTTTAGAACTAAATTTTCGGTCTGAAGAATTGATTTGTGTAATTAAGCAAGTGATTTTGAAGGAAGATTTTGCATGAATTTGCAATACAATTTTCTTTTTCTGTAACTGTTAATTGAAATCATTTATCAGGTTTTTAAGCTGAAAAAAGTTAACTTTGAAAAAATAAGGTGTGAACTGTTCATTTTTTATGCAATCTCAACATTGTCTTTGATACACTCATTAATTCCTTATTTACAATCAGGGCTGCCTGCTTCCTCAGCTTGAGTAAGAAATGGTGTGCCTTAACCCTTTGTGGGATGGGACTTTCAGACCCAACAACTTAGTAATAGTTGTCTTTATTCTTCCTTCTCCTCACATCATCACCCCAGGAAAGTGTGGGGCTAAAATTATCATTAAAATGGTCAAATTGGAATCTTAGTATAAAACCACAAGAATTTAATAAATATAACTTTATTTTTTGTAACTCAACATCCTTTTTGAGCAGCCATTTTATAAGAATTATAGAAATTTAAGTTAAGAAAAACTGGGGGTTTCTTTCACTTATTCCACACAGGTTGCTTCTAGGGCTATACATAGCCTGGGCTCATAGAGTGAAGGCCGGGTGTCTGATACTCAGTACCATCTGACATTCACCAATGTGCCTATCCCCATGTCTAGTCTGAGTCACTGGTCCATTCCACTGCTTAAGGGGGTCCATCCCTAAGATCCACACTGCCCTCAAGCACATGGGGATTGAGATGCATGCTTCTCCTGGGCTTTACCACTGTCTAGAAATTCCACCAGTTTGCTCAAATCCTTGAGGCCTTCACTGACTGTCTTGCCTTTCCTTGCCTTTGTTAAGGAATCTGTGCCAGGTACTACTGCTTTAGGTTTCCTAGGAACTTTTCTGGGTTGCTTTCCTCCTATTAAGGTTCAGCTTAAGGCACAGGCCGCAGCAACCCCTGCAGAGAATACTGATCTCTCTGCTTCTCTCCCTGCAATCCAGAGGAAACTTTGAGTCCTGAAGTTCTCTTTAAAATGTTGCCCGTACCTAGAATTCTGAAGTTCTTCCAAGGGTCTAGGTTGTGCTGAAATTATGAAGAAAGAAAGATACTTTTTTTCCCTCTTTCCCTCTGGAAGTCTTCTCCCTTTCCTGAAGCTAGGAGAAAACAAAGCCTAGTTTTCTGAATGAGGAGTAGGCAAAGTTAACTCTTGGTGGGGGAAATCAGTCATATTCCAATGCCTCTAGTAACAACCCAAGTAATTAAGAGGACAAAGGAATAGCCCCTCTCCAGCCACCTGACCCCATGTTGTGAGAGGTGCATTTTGCAAACCTTAATGGGGGCTCCTACTCTAAGCACCCCCACAACTCAATCCTGCCAGTCTACATTCTGTGTCCTCCTGCATGCTATTGGGCACTCTGTTCTCCTTCTTCACAGCCTCTGTCACCCCAGCAACAGTGGAAAACACTCTCAGAAGCGCAAGAGGAGGTAGAGATGGTTAATTCTCTCCGAAATGCGCTCATAGGATGCCTGGAATTTTTTTCCTGGTGAACATTCCTCAGCTCTGATTCATTTACCAGTGGGAAGGTGGAGAACAGGTGAAGTGTGGAAGCTTGCAATTATTTTCAACAGCTTAATAGTTTTCCATTATATGAATTTACCGTGGTTTTATCCTACTGATGAATATTTATTCTGTTTCACAAATTTTACTCTTGTAAACAACATCAATTTAGAGAAAAGAGCATTGGTCAGGAACATGGATCTACATACAAAAAGGAAGAGCTTTAGAAAAGGCATAAGTGATGGTAAAATAAAGTATTTTATTTCCCTTATTCTTAATTGATATAAGAGATAACAACTTGTTCAAAATAATAATACCAACAACATATTGATTGTCTATAGCTTGTATATAAGGAAAATGAATGACAGTAATGTTGTAAGGGGCTGGTGAGGAATGGGAATACTGTGTCATGCAGTACTGTACTAAACTTGAAGTGGTATAATGTTATTTGAAAGTAGACCTAGATTAGTTGTAAATGTATGTTGCAAATTCTAGCGCAATCACTTAAAAATGTAAAAAGAAGTATACTTGATATTCTAAGAGAGAAGGGAAAATGGGCTCATATAACATACTCAATTCAAACCAGAAAGAGTGTAAGGAAAGAAAAGAAACAAAGAACAAGGGCAACGAATAGAAAATAGTTACAATATGGTAGCTATTACTCCAAGTATATCAATAATCACTTTAAATTTGCTTGGTTTACATACACCAATTAAAAGACAGATAATGTCAGGGTGGATATAAAAACAAAACCCAACTATACGTTGTCTACAAGAACTTCACTTTCAGTATAAAGACACACAAAAGTAGAGAGATGGAGAAAAATATACCATACTAGAAGTAATAAAATAAAACACTAAATTAATTTCAGATAAAACAGACTTCACAACAAGGAAAATTATTAAGAATAAAGAGAGGCATTTTATAATAAAAATGCTCATTCTCCAAACTTCATGTGTATGTGTGTAATAACAGAGGGCCGAAATACATGAGGCAAAAGTTGATAGATAAATTTACTATTATAGTTGGAGACTTCAACACCCCCTATCAGTAATTTGGTTTCCTAAGGCAAAAACATCAGTTAGAATATAGTCAAACTGAACAGAACCATCAATCAACTGGCTCTAACTGATATTTATAAAATACTTCATCCAACAACAGCAGAGTACACATTCTTCTCAAGTTCCTATGGGACAATGACTGAGATATAACACATTCTGCGTCATAAAATTCACCTTAACAGAGTTAAAAGTATAGAAATAATATGATGTTTGGTCTCAGATCATAATGAAGTTAAAATAGAAATCAACAAAAAGAAGCTGAAAAATCTTAAAATATCTAGAGACTAAACAGCACATTTCTAAATAGCATGAATAAAAGAAATACTAAGAGAAATTAAGACATATTTTGAACAAAATGAAACTACAACTTATCAACATTTGTGGGATGCAGCAGAAACAGTGCTTACAGGGAAATTTATAGCATTAAATGTGCATATTAGAAAAGAAGAAGGATTTAAAATTAATTATCTGAGCTTCCACCATAGGAAGCTAGAAAAAGAAAACAAAATCAAAGCCAAATTAAGCAGAAGAAAACAAATAATAAAAATTATAGTAGAAATAAATAACACTGAAAATAGAAAATAGAGAGAATCAACAGTCTCAAAAGTTACACTTTGATCGTATTTTTAGAAGTAATAAAACTGTAGCTAGGGCAACCAAAAGACAGACAGAAAGTGGCAGAGAAAGAGCAAGAGAAAACACAAAGTACTAATATCAGAAATGAAAGAGGAGTCATCACTACCAATCCCTCACATATTGGAAAGATAATAAATGAATATTAGAACTAACTCTATGCTCACAAATTTGATAACTTAGATGAAATGGACCAATTTCTTAAAAGCCTGTCTGCCAAAACTCACACAAGAAGAGAAATCAATAATCTGAATAGGCCCATATTTATTAAAGTAATTGAATAAATAATTAATAACCTTTCAGAAAATACAGTACTAGGCTCAGATGGTTTTACCTGTAAATTCTATCAGACATTTAAAAAAGAAATCATGCCAGTTTTCTAAACAGTGGAAAGATCATTCTTGCAGCTAAACGTTTGTCCATGTATAATTTCCATAGGGTATACTACTGGTGAAGAATTGTTGGATTAAAAGTATATGTATTATTAATATTTTATTAGGTATTGCCAAGTTGCACTGCTAAGTTTGAAATTAAGTTTTAATTAAGAATAAGACAAAAATAAAGTCAGTTTGAAACCAATTAATAGTTTATTTCTCTGAAAACCTGCTGACAGTTGAAATTTTTTGGTTTTGTCATTTTTATGGTTAAAAATAAGAATTCATTAATGTTTAAATTGCATTTATTTGAACAAAATAAATGTAAAATAATTTTAGTAATGTTAGTGTGCGTTTTCAATTCTAAAGAACCTTCTCATGTTCATTAGTAGTATTTTAATAATTATAATAGCACAGATATAATGCTTAAATTTGCCAACTACTGTTGTAAGTGCCTTACATATTCCAAGTAATTTAATTGCCAGGACACCCCAATAAGTTAGGAAATGTTATTTCCATTTTACAGATAAGTAAATTGAGCATAAAAAGATTAATTAAATTGCCTAAGGTCACACATACTTGGAAATTAAGTCTGCTGCATTGGCAGAATCCATACTCTTAAATGTTATGTTAGTCTGATTTTCAGGGGGTATTTGTTTTCAATATGTACATGCACACACACACACAGAGACACACACAGACACACACACACATAGGATTTTCCAAGCAAGACAACAAACCTACCATAAATGAGTTAATTTATATATTTGCTACAATAGAAAGTACTTTAATTGTATTAAGATTAAAATTTACTATAATTAAAGCAGAAAGAGCAAACTGGGCAAAGTATTACACATTTTATAATTAAAGTTTTCTCAGTCTCCCACTTTATTCTTTTATCTGTCAATGATATATACACCCACATTTGCTTCTAATTTTTTAAATTTTATAATTTACATTTAAACATTTTATTGACATAAATTAGTCATCAAATTTCTTTTTGCAAGTGGTTGGTCATTGTCTCAACACATTGATTGAGCCATATAACCTTTAACTACAGATTTTAAACTCCATTTGACATAAACTTAGGAATGCCTCTGAATTTTTTTTCTGGTCCATTGGCTTGTCAAAAAAAAGGCCAAACCATACTGATTTTGTTATTGTAGCTTTATAATGTATATAGGCAAGACTTTCTGCATTACTGGATATAACTTTTTTTTTCTTGGTGAATTGATTTCTTCATATACTTTAAAATCATTTTGTTGAACTTCAAAGAGAATCTTGACATTTATTGTAACTACATTTCATGTTACCTTGAATCATTGTTCAGTTGTCTTAACATTTAGGAAAAGACAATGTGGTTAACTGCAAATCATGATAATTTTGTTTCCTTTTCTCCAATATTTATACTGGTCATGTATTTTTCCTCTTTTTTGCAATCCCTAGCATTTCCAAAAACAAAAAGTTTTAAAATATTGCATGTGTTTGTGTATGTATATATATGCACAGAATAAGTATATATATAATTTATTTTACTTATTTACTTTTTCTAATGTATTTAAATCCTGAGTCTATCGATTTGGTTCTGTATTTTCTGTGAAGTTTTTATTGTTATATTTCTACGTCCTTCAGTTAATGTTTAATTCATTAACAATGTTATTAAATAATGGATGTACGTAATATTTTTAATTTTTCTAGGAGAGGAATTTTGACTGTTTTTGAGATTCGATATGTAGCTTTTGCATTGTTACTTTTCTATAAATATAATAGAAATATGCAATTAAAATTTTGAGTTTTTATTTGGCAAAAAGGTATTTCATAGAGTATTGCTTAATTTCCTAACAATTGTTATTGTTTTACAAATATTTGTCATTATTACTTTAGTTATACTTAATAAGTAAATACGTTATGTGTGAAACATGTTTATAATTTTTTAAGTTTATTGAGTTTTTGTTGACTAATATGAGTTCCTATATGTGTGTTAGAAACAAAGATATATTCTGTGTAAGGTAAAAGTCATATTATTTAGGTTTTCTCATTTTTTTTCTAGCAGATCTGTCAAAGGCAAATAAAAGCAAGTAAAAGGATGTCATTATAACTGTGTTTTCCCACTCCGCTTTGTATTTCTAAAGACATTGGTACTAGGGTCAATTCCTTTCACCGGCTGGCATTAATGCCTATTAGCCCCTTTTTGGATGATGGTGCGACTTTCCTCTTCTCCCCATTTGTCTTCATTGGTACTTGGGCAGAATTGTGTGTTTATGTGTTTGTGTTTGTGTATGTGTGTGTGTGTGTGAGATGGAGGTGGAGGGTGGAGCTAAATAATGGTCTCCTAGCCAGATGTCGTTTTGAACAGCAAGTTGGCCAAGAGGCCTTCTGCAAGCCTGCTGACTCTCCATCCTTCATGCTCCAGGTGTCAACCTTGGCAGAGGTCTCAAGGAGAGGGAGTGAGGAAGAGGGAGGTAAAGCGCAAGTGCAAACACATGGTCCATTATATTATATCAGCACATGAATGCTGGTGATGGCATCTGTAGTCCAAGCTTTATTTTCAGTTCCCTCTTAACTAGTTGGCCCATATTCTTCTGGCTCCAGGAAAGAAGTCTAAAAATAGATTGCAAGAGATGTGATGATCACTTTGCATTCAAAATGGCCTTACCTCCAGGAGTGACGTTTATATATTTAAAATGTCTTTTAAGAGCGGTTTCAGAAAATCACCCTAACAGGTGCATCTCAGTGGTGGCAGCTGTAAGCTCTGCCATGTGGGAGAGAGGTTGGGAAATTCAGTGTTAGAGAAAGCCAGCCTGGTGGCCAGGACACCCAGCGTGGCATCTTCTTTTCTAAAAATTCAGTGATGCTTTGCAGAGGAATTAAGGCAACTTTATGCTGTCTTTCCATTGGTTGAGGCAGTAAGATCAATAGATGAACAAAAAGAAATTCCAAAACCCAATCAAAACCTGAGAATCAGTACTACTAGGATGGCACTCTTCCTAATAAAATGTCATTGCACACCACTTCCCATGGTTCTTTCCCACCCTCTGAAGCTTGACCCAGGATTTAACCTGGTATTTCATGATCAGAAGCTCTGCGGGTTGATACAGGCAGAAAAGAATCACTAGACTCTCTACTCAGGTCCCCATCTGGCATTTGAATTCTTTTTGTCTTATGCCACCAAAGCGTTCTCCCTCTTTTCCTCCCATGTCTGCATGCATCTAGCAACTCCGTATTCACCTGTGTACTATTTCTCAAGCTGTTCCCCCACCTTCAATCAGATAGCACATGTTGCTGCCCTCTGTCTACTTGAATCCACTCCACTCAAGTTGAACCTTCCCAACACATGCTTTTGTTTTGGACATCCCTACTTGCATTATGTGTAATAATATTCAATTATAGAGTATATTTGAAAAATTATTTGCACTGGTCCTTAGATTGCCAAATAAACTATCAAACTCCTTAGAATATGTATCTTCCTCATATCTCTTCTTGACCTAACCTGGCACAAGTGGTTCAGTAAAACCTTGGGAGATTCTATTGCTTTTCTCTATCCTCCCCACAGAAAAGAATTAGCATGGCTCCAATTTGGTTCTGAAAAGAGAATTACAATGCCTTATATTCAAGTACAAGTTTGAACCAAAAGATAGTTCATACGATTGTAGTTTCTGATTCACGTCTACTCTCAACTGCCTCGGTGAGAGCTTCCTCCCCCTCCCACTCTCGGCAATGAGGTGTTTATTTGGACGTTTTGGTCCATGTGCCATTTTCAGAGGCTGGAACGCTCTTTCAGGCACATGCGACGCAGTGTGGGGTGATGTGTCCCTTCTCATCATCACGTAAGATATGGTCTGCTCGGCTTTCAAATCCAAATTCCATCTATTTTAATGTACAGTAATTACACCATATCAAATTTCTGCCTACAGCACTACACATCTTACTTTCCACCGTCTAGCACCTCCTGTCATCTGCAGAGGGGGCTAGGAACAGAGTGAGCTGTGTACTGAAGAACAAACTCATCAAGCCTACAAACTTCCCCGTCCGCACTCACTGCCAGAGCCTCCCCGCGTTACGAAGGAGGACACCACCACCACCACTTTGCAATCCAGTCACACAGCCTGGAGTCTGGATAGCACAGAGGTTTTGTCTACCATCTTTCTGAAGGAGTGTTCCAGCCACCACTCCAGCCCTGGCCAAATGGAATTATACTGAATCACCCTTTTTCCATATTTATGGTTGGAGTGGGTAAGGGAGGAGGGCGGAGAGGGGTAGAAAGGTTTAGCACTTTTGATTATATGGATTCTGAAAAATCAGATACTTTTTTTTATTCTTAAAATGTATATGCTGCATATGTTGCATCTCTTAGGCTCCGGATGTTGGTGCAAATGTTCTCTTGCTCAGGAGAAGTAAGAGCGAGAAGACGGGAGAGGTGTTTTGGGAAAGCCTGTCAAACCAGTGTGCAGCCTATGAGCTCCCTGGGGCAGATACTAACTCACACCACCTTGGAGAATCCAGTGATCTTCAGGGCCTTCAACTGGCAGCATTGTGAGCTAATTAGATTGGGCTAAATTGGATCATTCAATGAAAAGCACATAGCTGGAGTTGTATTCTTCTGGCCTTCAGGTGGAATAACTTAGGGTCACCCTGAACCCATTAAACAATGTTGGTCATGCAGTTGCCTTTGGTACAAAGACCAAGCCCAGAAATTCCTTGACAGCAGTCCACTTCAAAGCCATGGACATATCAGCTTCCCCTCAAGACCAACGTCCTTCCCTATTCATTCTCCTGTCCCCGAGCTCTACCCAGCTCATGCTATTTGGGGGGCATCAATAGCTGAGAAACCTCCCATTTACAAGCATGAACTTGTTATTTTGGAAAAGCTGAGTAGCTTTTGAAACTTCTGCAACATGAGCTACTGGACATCAGAGCTGAGAAGACTCTGTGAGGTCATGGACAAAACAGAAATCTGAGGCCTAAAAAAATAGCCACAGGATTAACTGATGATAACCTACAGAAACCCACCAGCTGGATGAAGCACAAATGAGAAGGATATTGAGGAGCTTCCAGATCCTATGGGAAAGAGAGTCTGGAGTAGGAGGTGGGGCCCAGCTGTAAGACCTGAGTCAGAACAGGTATGCCCCAACCCAGGCATCCACTCCTGCTAGAATGAACATCACCTAAAATTTATTTTATTCAAAGTCATTCCACCCAAGTCTCAAGTCCACTAAGAAAGAATATGATTGTCTGAGCTGAAGTCACATACCTGACCACTAACATTAGAAATGTCAATCATCATTGACAAAGAAAGAAGACTCTGGAAGAGGCAGGCTCAAGGGTCTTCTGCTGCTTCCATAGAAGGAAGGTGGTGCAATGAAGTCCCTGTCTCCCCAAATGCACATAATCAGGGAGGGGACATTCCTCCAAGGGGACTGTCACAGGCCCCATCTGAACACTTACAGAGCCCAGCACGACAGTACAAACATTTATAAATGTTACAAATCATGCTACAAACTATTTTTTAAAATGCGACATCCTCCCACCTTGACAAACAAAGCTTCATAACAACCTGGAAGGTCAGGCTTGAGTTTAGAATTTCTACCAACACCTTGGAATTTTAGCTATACATGGAGAATGCACCCAACCCTCTCACTCCAGCTTACTAACTACTCCCTCTCCCACTCTTCTCTCTCTTGCCTCATAAAGAGCCTCCAATTCTTATGTGTAGACACGAAGCTCACAAGTTCCAGCTCTGTCTACACTTGCAAACAGCAGACCCTTGACCACGACTCTAGCCCAGTGTGTGGTCTGCACTTGGGAGGTAAGATCCAAAAAAGAGGTCAATGAAGTTCTAGAAGTGGGCTTAGGACCATCTTGGCAGGGGGCCTACCTAGCTTTTGTGGTCTAGAGCAGGAGGCATTGGCTTTATTCAGTCACATTCTCTTGTCCTGTCAGGAGGCATACAGCTACAGGAGTACCAAAACAAGGATGGGAGTCTTCTTTCTTGTCTAGAGGTGGAACTGCACTGTTAGAGGAAAAGGGTGCTGAAAAGATGGGGAAAAAAAAGCAAAAACACGCATACTTTTTAGGCCCAGACAAGGCAAGTAACTTGCTCAAGATCCCACAGCAAGATAGTGACAGAACTAGGTATTGAATCACACACATATCACAGTACTCTAATTCCAGTGTTGAGTAAATAGGTCATTAAAGCCTGAGATGCCCCAATGTTTCTTTAGGAAGCTTCTTCCCCAGGATCGCTCAGGTCCTCAAACCTAGAATATTGCTAGGTTTATTCTAGTAATAGAGTAAACAAGCTAATAAATGGTCCAGCTGTCCCCCTCGCCCAACACCAAGGCTTGGCAAAGGACCAGTTTCTAGAGATCTTCAATTTTTTTTTTCCACATCCTGTGCTCACCACTCCATTTTTCCCTCAATCACTCCATCATCCCATCATTTCACAACCCTGACACAGCTCGTCAAGATCATTAAACACCACAGACACTTCACTCCAACTTACTGAACTTCTCGCTTGCATCCGCTCAGTCCACACTCCTTCCTAATTGAGATACTTTCTTCTCTCACAGCCAGGACTTTCCCTTGTGTAGAGTTTCCCTTACATCTCGCTCCACTCCGTAGGGCCTACCCCACCAGATGTTTAAATGCTGAGGTGGAAACTTTCTTCAGACTCTTGGAGTGATTTTACCCAAATTCTTGGTTTAAACAAATACTGGTGACTCTCCAACCTATAACTCTCCTGGAACCCCTCCTATCCATACAAAGTTCTTCTGTAAGACTCCTCTTGAATTTCTTAAAAATGTTTTATTTTTAATTAATTACAGATTCACAGGAAGTTGAAGAAAAACTTACGGGAAAAACTCCATATGCCCTTCGCCCAGTTTTCCCCAACAGTAACATCTTGCGTAAATACAATACAGTAACAAATCAGTAAATTGATATTGATATAATCCACAGAGATTATTTGGGTTTTACCAGTTTTGCATGTGCTCATTTATTTACCTACGTGTGTGTGTGTGTCTGTGTGTGTAGTTCTGTGCAATTTTGTCAGATATGTGGATTCCTGTAACCACCACCATAATGTAGATAAAGAACTGTTTCATTACTACAGGTTTTCTTGTGCTAGAACTTTACAGCTATATCCACTCCTGTCCTATCACTAACTCTACTATTCCATCCTTGAGCTCTGTACTTTTGTTATTTCAAATATATATATTTGATATAAAAATATGCAGACAACCCGGATCCCTCATCCACTGCTGATGGGAATGTAAAATGGTATAATCACTCTGGAAAACAGTTGGGCGTGTCCTGTAAACTAAGCAGGCACTTACTATACAGCCCAGCAATTATACTCTTGGACATTTATCCCAGAGAAATGAAAAATCTATGTTTACATAAAAACCTTTATGTGAATGTTTATAGCAGCTTTATTTGTCATAGGCAAAAACTGGAAACAATCTAAATGCCCTTCAGAGGCGAATGGTTAAACTAGTTTAACCATACAAACCGGTTTACATCCATACCACAGAATAGTGCACAGTAAAAGTGAATGTACTATTGATACATATAACAAAATGAATGGTGTATAAAAGAATTATATTGAGTAAAAAAATTATCTCAAAAAGAAACTTTATATATACACATGATTATATATGCATATACATACATGTACATATACATTTAGGTTGTTTCCAGTTTTTGCCTATAACAAATAAAGCTGCTATAAACATTCACATAAAGGTGTTTATGTAAACATAGATTTTTCATTTCTCTGGGATAAATGTCCAAGAGTATAATTGCTGGGCTGTATAATAAGTGCGTGCTTAGTTTTATAGGACATGCCCCACTGTTTTCCAGAGTGATTGTAGCATTTTACATTCCCACCAGCAGAGGATGAGGGGTCCGGGTTGTCTGGATCCTGAGCAGCATATGTTAAAATCAGGATTCTTTATTTACCCATTCTGACAGGTGAATAGTGAGATATCATTGTGCTTTTGTAATTTTGTAACACAGCAGAAATTTATTGTCCACACTAGTTCAGAAGGCTAGAAGTCCCAAATTGATGTCAGCAACGCCATGCTCTCTCCGAAGGCTCTGGGTGAGGGAATCTCCCATGCCTCTCGCCTGGCCTCTGGTGGTTGCCAGATGGCTGTCCTTGGCATTTCTTGTCTTCGAGATGGATCTTACTCCGGTCTCTGCCTCTGCCTTTACACAGCCTTCTCTTCTGCATGTTATGTGAGTTTTCCTCATTGTGGTTTTAACTTGAATTACTTCCATAGCTAATTATGTTGAATGTCTTTTCATGTTCTTTTCTTTTTGCCATCTGTATGTCTTCTTCAGTGAAATGTCTGTTCATGTTTTTTTGCCCATGTTCAAATTGGATTGTTCATTTTCTTAACTATTTACTTTTAAGACTTCCTTATGCATTCTTGATACGAGGCCTTTGTTGGATATGTGACTTGCTAATGCTTTCCTTCAGTTTGTTCATCTTTACAATTTTTTAATAGCAAAAGTTCTTTTAACTTAGATGAGGTCTAATGTATCAATTTTTCCTTTCATAAAATGTGCTTGTGTGTGTGTGTGTCAAGTCTAAAAACTTTTGCCTAGTCCTAGGTCCTAAAGATTTCTTCCTATTCTAAAATAGATACAGCTTTGCACTTAAGTTTGTGATCCATTTTGGTCTGAATTTGTATAAGGTGTGAGATTTAGATGAAGGCTTATTTTCTTACCTATGGATGTCCAATTGCATCATTACTATTTGTTGAACATGCTATCCCTTTGTCCACTGAATTGCTTTTACACCTTGTTGAAATCATTTGGGCATATTTTAAACTATTTTAGGGTTCTATTTCTGTTTTATTGATCCATGAATCTATCCCCATGCCAAAACCAGATTATTTTGATTACTATAGCTACATAGTAACCCTTAACATTGGTTAGACTGGTTCTTTTTATTTTATACTTCTTTTCAAACTTGTTTTAGATCATTTGTTCCGACCCCTTTTCTTTCCACATAAACTTTAGAATGAGATTGCCTTTGTCTGCAATAAACCTTGCTGAGATTTTGATCGAAATTGTATTAAATCTAGAGATCAGTTTAAAGAAAATCACCATCGTTACTATGTTTAATCTTCCAACCCATAAACATGGTATATCCCTCCATTTAGTTAGGCCTTTTTTATTTAATCCACAATTTATAATTTTCAATAACAGATTCTATACATAATTTGTTAGATTTAAACCTAGGTATGTTTTTAATAATTGTAAATGATTTTTTAAAATATTTTGGTTTCCAGTTGTTCACGGCTGGTATATAGAAATATATTTTATTTTTTGTGTATTGATCTTGTAAACATGGCTGACATTTTAGCTCTAAGTGTATGATTTTTGTTTCTTTTTAAATGGTGGGCTGTTTTGAGATTTTCTATACAGAAAATCATGTTATTTGTAAATAGAGAAAATTTTATTTCTTCTTTTCCAGTCAATAAGTTTTTTTTTCTTGTCTATTTCACTAGCTAGAACTTCCACTACAATGTTGAATAGGCGTCATGTGAGTGGATACTCTTGCCTCGATATTAACTGTAGGGGGTGTGTGTGTTCTTTATTATGTCAAGGAAGTTTTTCAGCCAGGTGCAGTGGCTCACTCCTGTAATCCCAGCACTTTGGAAAGCCTAGGTGGGAGGATTGCTTGAGGCAAGGAGTTGGAGACCAGCGCTGGGGACATACTGAGACCCCTGTCTCTACAAAAAATACAAAAAATTAGCCAGTTGCAGTGGTGTGTGCCTTTAGTCTCAGCTATTCAAGTGGGAGGATCACTTGAATACAGGAAGTTGAGGCTGCAGTGAGCCATGATTACGCCTCTCCAACTGCACTCCAGCCTGGGCGACAGTGAGACTCTGTCTTAAAAAAGAAAGTTTTTCTCTATTCCTAGTTTTTTGAAAGTTTTTATAATTAATAGCTGTGCAAGCTTGTCAAATGCTTTTTGTGCAACAATTGATACTATCATATGCTTTTTCTTCTTTAGCCTGTTAGTATGGTAGATTATGTTAGCTGACTTTTATGTAGCATGCCAAAGTTGCAAACCTGGAATAAATCCCACCTGGTCCTTGTTATGTGAAGAATTGTGTACCCCCAAACTTCTATAGTGAAGCCCTAATCCTTAGTACCTCAAAAACGTGATTGTATTTGGAGATAGGGATTTTAAAGGGGTAATTAAGTTAAAAATGGGGCCATTTGAGTGTACCTCAATCTAATAGCATCAGTGTCCTTATAAAAAAGAGGAGAATAGGACACAGATAACACAGATGGAAAGACGACCACGTGAGGACACAGTGAGAATGTAGCCATCTGAAAACCAAGGGGAGAGGCCTAAGAAGAAACCATCCCTGCAAATACTTTGATCTTGGACTTCCAGCCTCTCAGAGCCTGAATGTGGAAAGGAATCCTGCACAGTGATTGTACTTTGCAGAAAGAACTCTGTTCTTTCATCTTTCTCAATTTGCTCCCAATCACTTTTCATGAGTGCCCTACAGTGCAGGTACATGTAAATTGAATGAAAAGCCATGGCTGGCTTCGACTCGATGCAGGAGTTCTCATTCTCTCTGTCTGAGTCTGTGAGGTCTCTGCCTTGATCAAGGTTTGACTAGACAGGTCTCCAGACTACAACCCGGAGCTTCCAGCCGGGCTCGTTTTTCTCTAGGAAGTTCTGTCTGCTGACACAGGCCTGGACCCACTTTGCTGCAACGTATTGATCTCCTTTGATGTTTCTCATTAACCCACAATCACCCTTAGTCTTCCTTCCTAAAACCCTGCCAGAGCCTTCCCATGGGTTTCAACACTGGCTGGGCTCCCATTCCCTAACTTGCATCTTTATCTCAGGGCCCAATTCTGTGCCCCATCGACCTCCCACTACCCCTCACACCTCCCTCTGATCTTCTGCTCCAGCCTCAGCCCCCAGTCCTCACTCCTAGGTTGCACCCCATTATCCTCCAAGGCTGACTGCACATTCCCTGCTGCTTTTCAGCCCTGGCCACCTCTCTCCTCCCCCCTCTACTATCTCAGTCTCTTCTCTGGGATCCATTCTGGCCATCCAGGTCCTGTAGGTTCCTGTCCTCTAACTTCGTGGCTGAGGTCATGTGTCTATTTCACCCTTTACCCTTGCCTTTATTTTATCTGATCTACTAGTTCCCTCTTACCATAAATTAAATATCAATTTAAATAACATTAAGTAATTCAAAGTACCAGTGCTACAGAGACATGGCATAAGTTGTGCCAGTCAAGTTTGCCTAAAGTTTGCTTTCAACTAGTGATTCCAAGTAAAACAACACAACCACCCCAGGGCTGTACCCTCTGTGGGAATGGAAAGTGGCAAATTCCTCACATGGGAAGTGGCAAATAATCTGTCGCTAAGGTCACTGGACACCTCACAACAGGCAGACATGCGGGTTTCAGAGTCAGATGTCCACTGAGCTACTGTTTGAATCCCCTTCCTATAGGAATCTAGGAGTTTCCTTCTGCTTGTCTACTCTACCAGTTGGTATTGTAATGAGGACCACAAGCTTTCATTGTTGCATCTGGGATTCAAACCTGAGTCTGTTTGCCTCTGAGGACATTGATGTCCCCCGGAGTAGGGTCTCCCTTTGCTGTGGTTGCTCAGAGCCTTCAGGAGAAGACAGGTGCTGGTGGTGTACCAGTCTCAGCCTGGGCATGGCTGATACGGTCACACAGTGGCCATGTTCCCTGGGCTCTTCACTGCCCAAAGTTCTTCTGAGTTCACCTACTCTGGTTTGTGCTTGGCACTGATGATCAAGCAGGTTTCCTTGGGTCCTGTATGTGTCCAAGGCTGCAAAAGAGCCTTCCCTTAGGCTCTGCCAGCAGCACCTCACTCTACAGGGCTAAGCTGTAAGTCCACAAGAAACAGTGGGTACAGCTCAGCCAGTATCTGGTAGTATATCCTGATTCCTTCCTGGCTCCCTTGTAAACAGCCCCACCCCCGACAAAACCTACATTGCAAATCAACGTGTAGCTGTTCACTCACCAGTTCATCAGGCATACCCAGACACATCCTCTGCTATAATCAGAATGTCCGTGTCACTCCCAAATTAATAGCAGAAATCTAGTTGACAATGTAATGATATTTGGAGGTGGGGCCTTTGTGAAGTAATCTGACTATGAGGGCAGAGTTCTCATGAAAAAGATTTGTGCCCAGAGATCTGCCTCACCCCTTCCACCATATAGGACGCAGCAAGAAGGCGCTATAGATGAACCAGAATGTGGGCTCTCACTGGACACCAAATCTGCCAGTATCTTAATCTTATATTTCCTGGTCAGGTGCGGTGGCTCACGCCTGTAATCCTAGCACTTTGGGAGGCCGAGGTGGGCTGATCACAAGGACAGGAGATCGAGACCATCCTGGCTACCACGATGAAACCCCATCTCTACTAAAAATACAAAAAAATTAGCTGGGCGTGGTGGTGGGTGCCTGTAGTCCCAGCTACTTGGGAGGCTGAGGCATGAGAATGGTGTGAACCTGGGAGGTGGAGCTTGCAGTGAGCCATGATCGCACCACTGCACTCCAGCCTGGGCAACAGAGTGAGACTCCATCTCAAAAAATAAATAAATAAATAATAAAAATAAAAAAATGAAATCTTGTATTTCCCAGACTCCAGAACTGTGAGAAATAAATTTCTGTGGTTTATAAGGTACACATTTATGAGATGGTTTTATAACAGTGCAAATAGACTATGACATCCTCTCACACTTGTGACACCTGTAACTTGGTTGCACACATCTAATTCCCTGTGAACACCCTTAGGCCAGGGGTCTTGTCTTACTCATTTTGTTGTATCCAGCATATAACATTGGACTTGGCTGTCAGTAAGCACTAAGTAAGCATTCAAATAGAGGCCCTGACCTCACGGGCAGCTATCTGCATATACAGTAGCTTAAAGTGCTGTATTTTGTAGGGCTGGGTAGTGGGGAGGTGTGAGGGATGGAGATGAAGCACTGGAGGAGATAGTAGCTACAGGGGTGTTGTAGTTCAGTGGTTGGGGCCTGGCCATGAGGTGGGTGAATGTCATGGGACCTGAGTTCTGGTCTTGGCTTTGTCACTTCTTTTGTAAGTATAAATTGGCCATTAGATTTTTCTGGGTGTTTCCATTCTCCCTGTTGCCCGGGAATAACAATAGTAGGAGATGAGACAGTATAGTTAGTAGGAAGGCAAAGATTTAGAAATACAGACATCTGAGGAAAGTGGTCCTGCCCAGGAAGACCCTGAGGAAGTGGGCCAAAAACTGGAGTAACAAAGACAGAGACTGTATTCATGAAAGAGAGGCTTCAGCATGGAAAATCTACCCCTTTTCCCAAAATAAATTCATGAATTCAACCTAGAATTTATCAAAAGACAAACAAAATTCTTCATGGAAATTGACAATCTGATTCTGATATTTAAATAGAAGACTTTCTGTGCAAGAAGAGCCAAGAAACTGTAAAAAATTTAGAGATAAAAGAGAAGTAGTGTTTGTCCAAAATATGCTTTAATCCCATTTTGATAAAAAGCAAGTTGTATCAGCACTAGAATAGACAGAGTAGTAGAACAGAAAAGTGAATTCAGAAATAGATCTGTGTCCATATGAGAACTTAGTAAAGACTAGAGACAGGAGGGCCTATGAAATATAGTATACATTTAAAAATATATATTGAAATTCCTATCTCATACCATTTGAAAAAAATAAATGTAGGCATTACAGAATCTAAACATAAAAAACTACTATGAAATCAGAGAAGAAGATATGAAAGTTCTTTTCAAACAAGAAGTAAAAAAGACAAAGAAAAGCCTGATAATTTGACATCAGTAGACATTCAATAAATATTTGTTGAATAAATAAGTGAAACACAATTGTAAAACTCAGAACCACAAAAAATTATAGGCAACATTAAAATAGTAGACTGTGAGGAAAATAGACATCAAACTGACAGAGGGTCATTAACTGGAATATATAAAGAATTCCTACAAATAAGACAGGATAAGAGAGGAGAAGGAAGAGGACAGTTCTGGAACACCTGTGGGGTGGGAGGATGGAGGTGAGAATAATCCCAGACGGGAAGTCGGCCTCACAGATGAGGAGGGACCTCAGGGCAGTGGTCTGGGGTCTGTGTGGCTCGAGATGGACCAGAGAAGAGACACATATAGCAGGGCCAGTGGTGGGTGGGACCCTTCTCCAAGAAAAAGCCTAAGGGTTCAACTTCATAATGAGTCCCACTCCACACATCAATTTCCCTGTGTGGAGGAGGGGTGGGCAATGATGGAAGGGGCAGTGGGCTGGGAGGACATCTCAGGAGGCATCAGTATTTGTGCAAGAAAGCCAGATCTCCAGTAAGGATGTGCTGGTTGCAGGGCCCAGGAGAAGGTCGCTGATGCACTAAAGTCAGGTTTGCTGTCCAGGCTGTCCCAAGGGTGATGTGAACATCCTGCATGGAGTAGAATCTCCTCCATTTGGTTTGGGTGCACTCCAGGGTATTGGCAATCACCCTTTCTCTTCTCCTCCTCCTTCCTCCCCTTAGCACTGGAGATGAAGAAAGAGAGGGCTTGGCCAGGAGGGATGCAGGGAGCCTGTCCGTGGAGGAGAAGCCTCATTGAGGAATGAGCTGAGTGTGAATTGAATGTTGAGTGTGCATTGACACATAGGAATCCCTGCCACTGCTGACCCAAAGTGGCCCTGGCACTGGCCAACCTGTCACATGCCTCTGTCTCCCCAGTTGAAAAGACGGAAGTCAACTTTGTGACTACCAGATTTCCTAGCTCTGATACTATAAGAACCCTCAGACTTTTAGAGTAGCTGGGCTGCCTAAGTATGAACTCATAGGAAACCAAGACTCCCCTCATCTTTCCTCCCTTTCTTCCTCCAGGCCTGGTCCAGGGCTCTACCCACACTGGTATTCACCATACATCAGTAATGATAGTGTCATCCCTTCCTTAAAAAACACATCCCCAAGCATATCCACTGCTGGTGGGGATGTAAATTAGTACAACCACTATGGAACACAGCATGGAGATTTCTCAAAGACTCTAAGTAGATCTGCCATTCCATCCAGCAATCCCACTACTGGATACCTAAAGGAAAATAATTCATTACATCAAAAAGCCTTCTGCACACATGTTTATTGAAGTACAATTCACAATTCAAAGATATTGAATCAACCTAAATGTCCATCAACTGATGAGCGAAAAAAGTAAATGTGACATATATACACCATGGAATACTACTCAGTCATAAAAAAGAATGACATAATGTCTTTTGCAGCAACTTCAAAGGAGCCGGAGGCCATTTTCCTAAGTGAAGTAACTCAGGAAAAGAAAAGCAAAGATTGCATCTTCTCACTTATAAGTGGAAGCCAAGCTATAGGTGTGGGGGAGCATACGGAGTGGTATGATGGACATTGGAAACTCAGAAGGGGGAACAGTGAATATAAGCCCAGAGGTATAAAGCTTGGGACTGCCAGAGCTGGGTGAAGGCTTAAACTTCCTGCCTTTCACTGAGGGTAGCTTCCTGTATCCCACCCTACCACCCTCATCCCTGGAACCACCTTCCCAGCTCCAATAAGGACAAGCTCCAGAAAGGAAAAGACAGAGTCAAAATACTCTCAGTGAGCACCTGGGGTCTCTCCAGAACATTATTGGTGTTTTTTGTTGTTTGTTTGTTTTGTTTTGTTTTTTGAGGGGGGCAGCTTTGGGGAGGAGAATTATGCAGAGGCAGCAAAGTTCAGACAGTGGAACCAGATGGACTGGGTTCAAATCCCAGCTCTGCCGCTTACTCATGGGGTGACTTGGCACAATGCTTAACTTCCCCCCAGCCTCAGTTTTCTAATCTATAAAAAGGGGATAATTGTAGTACTATAACTGCTTTAGACCAATCTGATCCAATTTTTTTATTTTTATTTTTATTTTTGAGACAGGATCTCACTCCTGTTACCCAGGCTGGTGTGCAGTGGCACAGTCACAGCTCACTGCAGCCACGACCGGGGCTCAAGTGATCCTCCCACCTCGGCCTCTCAAAGTGCTGGGATTACAGGCTTGAGCCACCACACCCATCTGGTTCAACTTTAATGTAACAAAGTCGTGAGTTGTTGTTCAGCTCCCATGGACCCACAGGTTGAAGGTTACATAACCTCTGCATGCCCAGATGAGCTAAGTGTGCAAGCAGGAGGGAGTGTAAGCACTCCCAAGGAGTGGGGACTGAATTAAGAAGTGGACATGCATGGCAGGATCAGGACTCAATCATACTGAGTCCTGGCATCACCCCATGGCAGGATCCAATCAGATCATGCCTCCTGGCATCACCTCATTGCAAGATTCAATCTATGTACCTTAAGCAGGGAGCCCATTGATTCCTCAGTAACAGTACTTGCCACATACAGAGTTGTTATGAGGATTAAATGAGATGATATCCATAAGTTGTTTCTAACAATTCTTAGCAAGTAGTGAGTACTAGGCCAGTGCTGGCTCAAATTGAAAAAGGTGAAAAGAAGGAAAAGAGCGAGAAGGAAAGAAGAATGGAATGAAGGTAAAACTAGAAAAATAGGAAAGAGGTAAAGCGAGGCACAGAACTCTCAGCTCACTTCCCACTTTCTCCTAAGCTTGAGTTGGGCAGAGAAGACATTCACTTTCCTGAGCTCCCACAGGCCCATCCCTTCATCTTCCTCTCTTGAGTGCTTCTGAATCTCCTCTCAGCCCCTGGGTCCCACTTTGAAGCTCTGCCTTCATGGGGAACCCAGACAGTGCAGAGGTGTAGCAGGGCGCACATGGGAGCGGAGGGCATGCTGGTGGAGGCACTTTGATCTCTGGAGATCAAAGCCCTGGAGAGGGAAGGGCACTCCGGCCCATCATGAGTTTCCCCGCTCTGTCACACTCCCACTCTCATTCTGCCTGGCTCGGACACCCTCTGTGGCTGCCCTCTATCTACTGGATCTCAAAGGAGGCCGTTTGAATTTGATTTCAAGCCCTTCTTGCATGCCAAGATTGATGCTCCCAGCTAGCTCTCACCGGTCTTATCTCTGTTACCCCCTGCCCTCAAATGCACCCTTTCTCTGTTCCAGCCAAATGGAGATGGGCACCCTCTGCCTCGGACTCTCCTCTGACTGGAAGAACTCTCTACCCACTCAGGCTCAAAGCTCAGTCAAGTCCCATGTCCTCCAGGAATGGGCCTCCCACCTCCTCTGTCCTCTTTGTCCTCCTCTACCGCACTCCCTGTCCCCGGGATCCTTGGAGCCGACCCCAGTGGACTTGTTGACCTCCTCACTGCTCCATCGCCAGGCAGGGGCCCACCTCCATCCCAGGGCCCAGCTTAGAGGTCACACAACCAACTCCCTTAGCACCCCAACACCCCACCGGGAGCTCCTCACGTTATTTTAGAATTCCCTTCCCACCTGGAACTTCCTTATTTATGGAGCCACTCCCCAAGTATGACTGTTGATCACTAGTTCACCTTTCTTCTGTTAGTCTACCCAACTCTTGCCTCTGGGCCATAGTAAGATCCATTCCAATTGCCTTTTCCGGTGGCCTGGGGATGGAACCACTGAGTGTTCATCAGCCATTTTCCATGACATGGAGTCTTCTGCAGTGGATTTTCCCCTCCCCATCTGAGCTCCCATTGGGGAGGAATCTTTTCCCAAGTAGAGGGATGCAGGAGCAGGCAAGGGCTACTGCAATGCCAGAGTGAGGACAGTGCTTGGGGCCTTTTCTTTCAGCACTTTGGAGCTCTTCTTTCCCTCGGTCTCTCTCCTTGTTCCCCACCCCCTTCATCTTGTTTTCTTCTATCCGTTGTCTCTCTCTTTTCCTTTTATCTTCCTCTTTGCTTGGAAGTACTTACTGTAAACCAACTTTGTTGGATAACTTTTGTAAAATAGTGCCCAACATTTATCACATTTGTGTTCAATATTTTTCTTACATATAAAGAGCTGACAGCCAGTTCTTCTATGATAGATGTACTTATTTCTTTTAAACTATCACTAACCAAGCATATCATTTTTGTACAGTAAGTGTATATTCAATTTTCTACAGTTTTGACTACTAAACAGCCTTACTAGTGAGACAAATGACACATATATTGCAATATTAGTGAGGGCTCTCTTAAACCCAGGTAATAAGATTGCAGAGTCAATGTCCATTCCCATTTTGTGTAGCTGAGAAGATGAGGAGAACCAAGGTGGGTCTGGCTGGGAGGCTTCTCTCTGTGAGTCCAGCACAGGCACCTGGCTGGGCAGTCTCCTCTTCCTCAGGTGCTGGCTGGCTTCCAGGTCCTGGGGCTGAAGTCTGGGGCAGGGAGTTCTCTCCCACAGTAGGTTTTCATTTTATAAAAATGTCCTAAAGCCTTTTCTCTTTTCTGCCTAGATTCAGTCCCACCAGAGCCAGCTGCTGCAATGAAAATAAGTTTTACTCCTCCAAGGACCCTGAGTTGTTATGGATGTTCTAGCTGAGTCCTAGTGCTGCAAGGAACACAGAGCCATGCACAAGCACTCACGCTGTAACTGAGGTGTAGACCCACATTCCATTCTTTCCTCCTCCCCACCATTCCCCCTCTCATTTATTCATAAATTGAGCTCCTATTATGTGACACACAGTACCAAATACACAGACCTGTCCTGACCCTCGAAACTCGGTAAGTTCAGGGATGGGACAATTTAAGGGGGTGAGCCAAAGGGCGACTGAGTCCATGGTAAGAGAGCTAAGGCAGTTACAAAACAGGGAGATTGGAAAGGAGGACTTGAAATGGACTTGGCATCGGTTCCTGGACACTTCTGGGGTTGAAGTGTTGGTAATGGATCTGTTGCAATGCAGCCACGGAGATGATGTACGAGGCTTTTCTACTGACATTGAATCAGGTCACTGGGCCCATTGGATGCGATACAATGTCAATGAAACTGTTATGTGTTATTGATGTCAGTCATGGAATAGATAAAAACATTATAAAAATAGCTTTTGTCACCATTTACATTTTTTTTTTTTTCATAAATGGCAAAAGGCATCACTCCCCACCTGTCAGGGAGTGAGGCAGCCAAGGATGGGTTTTTATGCCAGTGACTGGAATCTCAGGAGGTCAGAAAGGGGGCACTCTCCCCATGAAAAGTGACTGCAGAACGAAGGCCCAGGAGTTGCCCCACTCTTTGCCCTCCAAGGGTGAGTAGAAGAATATAGGATGAGTGGGGTGTGGAAGTTCCTTCTTTCACTCAACGAACATGCATTGAGACCCTACAGGTGTGCTAGAAATGGGACTTGAAAATAATCCTTCCAGTTCTGATGGTGCCCATAACCTCATATGCTCTCGGGGTTCCCATCTGAAACCTGCCAGGTGTGGTCACACATGCCCCACACGGTGGCTGTGAAGCCTGAATGAGAGCTACAGCTGATACTCAATCCACATCCTTGCTCATTTGATGTGGTCATCATGTCCTAGTAAAGCATGACAGTCCATGTCTGTGTCAAGATCTTGCTTGAAGCTTAGAGAAACGTTGTCTTAGGGTCTCCTGGTTGGGCACCTGAGGAGCAGGTCAGGCATCACCAGTTCCATTTTATGTATGAAGACACTGAAATGATTTGGCCGAAGCCATGAGTGAGTGACAGGCACACTTGGTCACAGACCCTGGTCTGGTGCACTGTGATGTCTGTGGCTGTTTTCCTGCACCTTGCTGCTTTCTTATGTGGCCAGATCTGGGGACATCTTTGGTTCCAGTAGTTCAGCACCTGAGAAGTTCCAGAGTTAACGCAGAGGCAAGCCAAGCTTGAACTTCCCGATTCCCAGCCCAGTGCTCCTCCCCCGAACCTCACTACTTTTCTCCCCACTCACTACCCAGAACATCCATGCCCATGCCTCACCCACACAAGGGTCTGCTTTATGTGGAGCCTGGCAAGGGGCCTTGAACAAGCCTAGAAGTCCCCACATGGCCTCATCTGACATCAGGAGTGTCTGGCAGAGTGAGAAGCCTGAGAGCTTAGGCTGGGACTGAATCTAGCTTTTATGTGAATTTCTGCCTTCTAGAGCTAGCAGGGGCAGGGAATTTAGAGCCTGGGGAAGCTGGAATTTCCCAGGTGCCATCAAGAAAGGAGAGCCAGCCCCACAGCCAAGGAAGCCAGGCAACCCCAAGTAGAGTGGCATTTCCTGAGAGATCTAGCTATCTGCTGGCTCTGAGCCCAGGCACTATGTTCGGGCTCCGTACCCACTAGACTGTTGGCCCTGGCTGGGCTCAGCCTGAATGCCTAGGTGGGGAAGCCCAGCTGAGGGCATGAACCTCCACAGTCTATTACCTAGGAACCCAGCTGGGACCCTCGATTCCAGAACCACCACTCAGTGTAAGTAAAAACTGATGGATGATTATTAGCTGAAAGGAGCCCGTAGCAGTGGGTAGGCCCACCACCAAATAGACAAAGAAGGAAAGCAAGTGGGAAATCGGGAGAAAAGCCATAAATAATTAATAAAGTAGCATACTTTATAAGGGTGAAAATTGCCCAGCTTCTGAGATTCTTCACCAATAAAACACTTGAGTCAGTTTGGACACATCTATCTACATATGGAAGAATTGTTACATAAGAGATTCTGAGCGAAAGCCTTAATTTTTTATTAAAAAAATCAGTGAAGAATCTGTTGTAAAAGACAGCTTTCAAAAGACATACACGTTTTTATTGGGAGTAGCTAAGTAGAAATTCAGACTCCAGGGAGGTCCAGGCTGCAGTGAGCCTTGATCATGCCACTGCACTTCAGCCTGGACATCAGAATGAAATTTTGTCGTGAAAAAAGAAAAAACAAAAAAGCAAAAAATAGGAGAAATTCTGGTTTAACCTCCATGATGCAGCCGGATCCACAGCTTTTCAGGCACGACCATTGCTGATAGTTATTTCCGTGTCCTCTTCTTGCAATATTCTATGCAATCTTCTCACCTCTATACCCCACCACCTAGGATGGTGTAGAGTTTTAACATTTTTTTTATTTTTTGAGACAAGGTCTTGCTCTGTCACCCAGGCTGGAGTGTGGTGATGCAATCACAGCTCATAGCAGCCTCAACCTCCAAGGCTCAAGCGACCCTGACAGGCTCACGTGATCCTCCCAGCTCAGTCTCTCAAGTAGCTAAGACTACAAGTGCACGCCACTATGCCCAGTTAATTTCTAATATTTTGTAGAGACTGGGTCTTGCTGTGTTGCCCAAGCTGATCTCAAACCCCTGAGCTCAAAGGATCTTCTCACCTCAGCCTCCCAAGTAGCTGGGGTCACAGGCACATGTTACTATGTGCAGCTAATTTTTAATTATTTTTGTGGAGAGGAGGGTCTCACTATGTTGCCTGGGCTGGTCTGAAAGTACTGGGATTACAGGCGTGAGCCACTGCACCAATGTGCTGGGCAGTCTGGAGCTTTTCACTCACCACTGACCCTTTTCACTCACCACTGACCCTTCCTCAGCTCCTGGCTCTTGGATCTCCATTGATCCAGGACTTGACTTCTTTCAGACTCCCATTCCCATCCTGCATTTTATTTCTAGCATAGTTACACAGTTTCTCCCTCACCACAGGACCACCAACACAAAAGGGAATGAATTAACAACGTAATTAACCGGTAGTAAGAGTGTGGACTCTGGCGTGGGCCCTGAATGTGAGCTCTGTGTCTCACTCTAAATAGTTGTGCTATTTCAGATGACTTTGGGCAAGTTAAATAACCTCTCTGTGCATTGGTTTCTTCATCTGCAAAATCCAAATATTAATACAGTGTACTTCACAGCATTGTTACAGGGATGTTTATGCATCAATAAATATAAAGTTCTAGAACAGTGACAAGCACACTGTTAGTGTATTCAATAAATGTTATCTATTTCTTGCTGCTGTTGGTGCTATTGTTTTGACAATAGCCTATACTGAGAGGTTTGAAGTGTCTGGCAAGAAAGCAAGCCCTGGAGTCAGTTATGCTGGCTGTTATCGGCTGCTTTTGGCCTTGGCAGAAAGTGATAGGTGCCTTACCACTGCCTAACCCCAAATCTCAGAGAAGCCTCTCTAAAATGAGAATAAAATTATTCGTTTCCTTATTTCAACTTCATCACTCAAGGAGCCAGCTGTCCAGCTCCAGATCACATATCAAAAGCAGCTCACAGTCAGTGCACTGCTGCAAAATCTGTCTGCATAGAGAACTTGAACAAAAATGTAGCACTGTCATTGACCACCATATCCATCCATAACAGTGGTTTGGTTTGATTTTGGCTCTGCCACTTAGGGAAAATGGGATCTCATCAGCCCAACTTTTTCCAGGTAGCCAAGGGTTAAAAGCTCAGCCTTTAGCTTTAAATGCAAATAGATCCCGTTCTGAATTCCGGTGATCTCCTTATATCCACGTGGCTTTGAGAAGCTACTCAACATCTTTAAGTCTCAGGTTTCTCATTTTCAGAATGGGTATAATAATACAGTTAATGAGAGAATCACATAGGATCAAAAATATTGCTCCATATGATGCCATACATAGAAAACAGATAAGAGACTGTGTTTTGTTGCTTGGCAAAACAAAATGAAAGGAAACTAGCAGAAAAAAGACATTAGAAACAGACTCACAGGGGCTCACAAGGAAAACATAAGACACAGCCTTTAAAATAATTATGCTAAATAATTATTCTTTCTGTGTTCAAACCAAAAAAAAAAAGACAATATTGAAATTTTTTACAGAGAACAGAAATTTCCAGTAATGATATGGCAGATTTAAGAGGACATTCTGGAACAATAAATGTAGCTGAAATTAAGAAGTCAGTAGATGAGTTTTGTAGCAAATATCATGTAGCTAAAAAGAAAATTAGCAAAAAGAGGACATACCAAAAGAAATATACAGGAGGGAGGAAAAATAATAGAAAGTGATAGAAAAAATAATAGGAAGTGATAGAAAAATAGTAAGAAAGAAAGGAATGAATGGGGGTAAGAGATATAGATAATACAGTCAGAAGTCTAATACACATTTAATTACAGTTACAAAAGGAGAGAGAATGTGGCAGAGGAATTTAAGTAGATAAGACTGAGAATTCTCTAGAATTTACAAATGCCATCAAGTACAGGTCCAAAAAGCCTAAGAAATGCCAAAGAAGATAAATTAAAAAATAGACTCATATTTATGGATATAAAAATAAAACCAAACAATAAACCAAAACACAAAATCCTTTAAGAGCCAAGTAAAACAAGGTTACCTTCAAAGGAGCAGCAATAAAATTGAGAAATACTTTCTGAATTAAAAAAAAAAGTAAGCCAGAAAACAAATTTTTGTTTAGTGTGTATGTGTGCTATGAGAAAATAACTGCCAAACAACATATCTATACCCATTAAAATATCCTTAGAAAATTAAAGTGAAAATTAAAAGTAATGCATTACTATCATATTTTTTTTCAGGAGAGTTCTGCTTTCAGTAATGGTAAAGTAGCTCCTTTGCACTAATTTTCTCATAAATAGACCCATAGTCTGGATAAAAATTTTAAAAAATTACAGGCTGTGATTAACAATAAGTGAGTGATGACACATAAATGAGTCCCTGAACTTGAAGACAGAACAATAGTAATTGTTTAAAGGACAAGGACAGTGAGACAATACCAACATTTCTACCATAAATGTCACTGGAATCCCAGAATGAAAAGAGAGGGAAAGTGGAACAGAAAATATACTTGAAGAAATGAATGATGCCTCAAATTTATCCAAATTTGGTGAAAGACACAGATTTATAGATTCTAGAAGCTCAACAAATGCCAAGAAAAGCAATGCAAAGGAAATTTCACCTGGGCATGGGGCCTCATTCCTGTAATTGCAGCATTTTGGGAGGCTAAGTGGGGGCAGGGGCAGATTGATTGAGCTCAGGAGTTCCAGACCAGTCTGGGTAACATGGTGAAACCCTATCACTATGAGAAATACAAAAATTAAGCTGATATGGTGGTGTGCATGCCTGTGGCATCAGCTACTCAAGAGGCTGAGGTAGGGGATCACTTGAGACCAGGAGGTTGAGGCTGTAGTGAGCTGTGATCACACGACTGCACTCAAGCCTGGGCAAAAGAGGGAGGGAAGGAAGGATGGAAGGAAGGAAGGAAGGAAGGAAGGAAGGAAGGAAGGAAGGAAGGAAGGAAAGAAGGGAGGGAGGGAGGGAGAGAGGGAAGGAAGGAAAAAGAGAGAGAGAGAGAGAAAGAAATTATTCCATCTAAGCGTACCTTGTTCAAACTAATAAAGATCTAATATAAAGGAAAAATCAGTTGTTTCAATGGTGGTAGGGAGTAGAATGATCAGAGGCTGGAAAAGTTGTGTGTGTGTTTGAGGAGAGTGATGAAGAGAGGTAGGTTAATGAGCACAGCCATACAGTTACATAGAACGAATGAGTTCTAATGTTTGATAGCACAGTAGAGTAACTACAGTTAACAACTATATAATGTGTACTTCAAAATAGCTAAAACAGAAGATTTGAAATGTTCCCAAAGGAAAGGATAAATGTTTGAGGTGTTGGATATCCTAAATACTCTGACTTGATCATTACACATCCTACATGTATCAAAATACCATGTGTACCCTATAAACACATACAAATATTATGTATCAATTTTAAAAAGCTTTAAAAAGAGAAAATATTGAAATCAGAGAAAAACAGCCATTATATTAAAGGAAACAACAATGTAAAGAACTACTGACTTCTGGTTAGAAGTGCTGGAAATCAGAAGACAGTGGAATGCCATCTTTAAAACATAGTCATGCAATGCATAATGATGTCTTGGTCAATGTAAGATGATTGCTTACATTACTCAGTAAAGTAGCATGCTGTACAGGTTTATAGCCTAGGAGCAATAGGCTAGATCGTACAGCCTAGGTGTGTAGTAGGCGATACCATCTAGATTTGTGTAAGTACACACTATGATGTTCACACAATGATAAATTTTACCTAACAACACATTTCTCAGAAATATCCCTGTTATTAAGCAACACATGACTATGTTGAAAGAAAATCTTTCAATACAGAATTCTTTACAGGGTGAAAATATTCTTCAGGCATGAAGGTGAAATAAAGACATTTCCAGATATATTAAAACTAAGAGAATTTGTTGCTAATAGACAATAGTATAAAAAATGCTCAAGGAAATTCTCCAGATCAAAAGTAAATAATACTAGATGGAAACCTAGATACCTAGGAATAAATAAGGAGTTCTATAACTGGTAAAAATATAGAAAATATGCTGGCTAACATGGTGAAACCCCGTCTGTACTAAAAATACAAAAAATTAGCCGGGTGTAGTGGCGGATGCCTGTGGTCCCAGATACTCAGGAGGCTGAGGCAGGAGAATGGCATGAACCTGGGAGGCGGAGCTTGCAGTGAGCTGAGATTGTGCCACTGCACTCCAGCCTGGGTGATGGAGCAAGACTCTGTCTCAAAAAAAAAAAATAAATATATATATATATATATATATATTATGAAAGACTTTTTACTTTTTATTTTTTTAAAAACACAACCTTTAAGGCTATTTGAAGCAAAACATATGGCATTATATTTGGAGATTTTTAAATTATGTAACTGTAATGTATGTATATGTATATAAAACAACTAGAGCATAACAAACAGAGCAGGGACAGAGGGGGATAAATGGGCCTAACTTTAAGTAGACTGAAAAATTAAGGCTGTATATATTAAAGCCTTTAACACCTAGTAAAAATAAATCAATAAAGTATAGCTAAAAACTAACCAATAAATTGGAATAAAACCATAAAATATATTCAACTAAGCCAAAAGATGGCAGGAAAAGAAGATAAAAACCAAAAGTAGAAAAGACTGAAATAAAAAAAATCCGAAAGAGAAGACCAAAAGAACAAAAACCAACAACAAATAGTAAACTGGAACATCTAAATTAGCTTGAATAATTACATTAAGTATAAAGAACTAAACAACTCAATTAAAAGGCAGAGACTATGAGAAAGGATTAATAAAAGCAAGATCAAATGATATAACAGATACACTTTAAATATAAAAATAGCCATAGATAAATTGAAAGTAAAAGAATGGAAAAATTACATAGCATGAAAATAACTAAAAGGGTGAAAGTACTCAAAGAAGGATGAGGATTTGTCAAAACTACAACAAGAAAAAGCAGCTTGCAGGGACGCCCATTGTCCAGACATAGGAAAAAAATAGCATAGATAATAGTTAAGGAGATGGATTATAATTCAATACATTAAAAATAAAATTAAAATGCAGAGTAACATTCTTCTATATTGAAGAATGCCAGCTATTAAACACTGAACAAAAGATAGAATTAGAAAAGCACAATTTAAAACATACACAACTTACTAGATAAGGAAAATTGATGAAATCAATGGATATTAGAAACCATGGGTCAAAGATTTTATGGGAATAGGATATTTACATCATCCAAAATAATTCAGCCAAAATTCATCCCAGAAAGTGTTTAGTAATTACAAAAGGAAAAATAGTAATTTTACAGTGGAGAAGGCTGGTGAACAAACTTAGCCAATAATGCAACGAACTGACACACCAAATGCTTCCTGAAGCAATGCACTGCAAAGAAGCTCAAGTAACTTCTGTAGTTTTTCAGTCCAAAACGTCACCTAGATCCAATCACTGGGAAGCATTCACCAAAGAGAGGGATATTTCACAAAATAATGGTCCTTTTACTCTTCAAAAGTGTCAATGTCATGAAAGACAATTAAGGAATAAGAAAATATCCAAAATTAAAGAAAATGAAACAGATAACACAACTAAACTTTAGGTAATTGTCCAGAGTTAAATACTGAACTGAGTAAAAACTCCTACCGAGGACATTATGGAAACATTTGGTAAAATTGGAATTTAGACTATAAATTAAACAATGTATTATATCAATATTAAATTTTCTGACTTTTTAGTTATGCTGTGGTTATATCACAAAATGTTATTTTCTTTAGAAAATACACACTAGCAAATGTAGCAAACTGTTAACAACAATTGGTGAGTCTGGGTAAAGAAACACCATTGTATTAAAAATGTTCCGAAAGTTTGAAATTTTTATAAATGCTTTAATGAAATATTTAAATGAATAATGTTTCCTGTTTTCATCAGGAAAATACTCAATAGAATCAGAATTTATAAATACTTTCCTAATGATAAAGTATTTATGCTTTAGTTTTTAAAGTAGCATTTTATTTAATGGATAAACACTGGAAGTATTTCTGTCAAGCTCCAGAAAAAGGCAGTGATTCCAAACATCTCTGCTACAGCTAATGTACATTTTTCTCTTGTCTGCTTTGATTGGCTAATACTTTAAGAACAAGAAGAGGCATAAGGCTTGGGAAAGAAGTAAAACTTTTTCTCTGTATATGATATGCCAATGTACCTGGAAAGTCTAATAAATAGAAGTTAAACCAATACACAAAGATACACACAAATATACAAAATTCAATAAGGTAGAATGATGTAAAATTATCATAAAAGACTTTAAATATCTAAATAATAATTATTTAGAAGACGTAATGAAAGAGAAAAATCCGCTTAAAATAACAAAAAAAGATAAATTTATACGAATAAATGTAATAGGAAATGTGCAAAACCTAGATGAAGAAAACCTAAAAACACATTGAAAAACCTGAAATTACACCCAAAGAAGTGGAAATAAATTCCTTGTTCTTGTGGAAAAAAATAACATCATAAAGATATCATCTGGCCAAGTTATATACATTTGTAGTCATCACAATGAACATACCAACACATTTTTTTCCTGCATCTGGACAAGGATTTTAATATTCAGATGAAGATAGGAAAACAAAATAAACCCACAAAACCTTAAAGAAAACAAAAAAAGGCAATGCAAGTCCACTAAGGAATTTACCCTGAAGTAATACAAAGCAGTATCAACCCAAGTGTTTATTCAAAGAAAAACTGTTTGAATGAACTTTGTTGTATCCACATAATAAAACAATATTCATCTAAAACAAAGTATGAGGAATATCTGTATAAAGCATAATGGAATAATGGAGTAATTTCCTGAATATTTTATCAATGGCAAAAAGGAAGCTATATAAATTACAACATACTTTTATTAAAAACAATTGGGAAATAACATATATGTATACATACTCATGCATATGTATACATATATTCTGTATACTTACATATATACGTCCTTACTTATTTGGCACAAAGGAACACAGAAAAAATATACCGGAAAATAATAAAAAGATTTTCCTCTGGTGACGGGTAGGAGTAAGATTGGGTGAAATTTATGTGTGAGACTCCTCTGAGTTTATCTTTTTATATAGCTTTGAATTTTGAAACTGTAAATGTTTTATGTATGCAAAAGTAAAATTATATCAAAAAGATAAAAAGGAAATGTGAAGACGTGAATTAATAAAATTGTACTTCAAATTGATAACCATAGAAATAAAAAATTAATTCAAGTAACTTTTGAACATATTACTCTAATCACACATTCCTACAGGAAGGCTATATTCTAAAGTTAAAAATACATATACTTTTAATTCTGCAAAGGAATCTTGACCTTTGTTTGGGAGGTTTGTTAATGGCAGTTGTCTTTGTGTGCAATTCTGAAACTATTCTGTGCATTCTAGAATAGGGAAAATGTATAAGCATGTTGCTGCAAAGTAGTTGGGAAAATGCAAATATGAATCACTTTCCTACTGAATTGGAGATTATCAATATAAATTCAGGATTTTACAGAAAAAGTGTAAACATGTCGCTGCAAAGTAGGGTTCTCAGTGTGGTAAAAGGAAAATGCAAATATGAATCAATTTCCTATTTAATTGGAGGTTATCAATACGAATTCAGAATTTTAAGGGAAAAAATGTATTTCCTAATTCCTCCCATTAAAGTGGGCTAAAGACAATAACAGCTGGTTGATGAGGAGCACACCTGCAGCCCAGATCTTGGCTCCTAAATACCATTTCCCATTAAAGAACCCCAAGGCTCCTTTGAAAATTGACTGCACATCTGGGACAGGGGAAATACAAAATAAGCTTGAGATACATTGTTTTTCCAAAAAGCAAGACAGTGCTCAAAACTCTTCTTTTCCAAAGAACATTAACCACTACGCAATATAGAAGGGAGTATAAAATGAGAAAATCACCACTTTGTAATCCCCAGTGCAATAACTGATTCAGGCAAGAATCATGAATAGGTGCTAAAAACCCTGGGTGAAACGTTGGAGATGGTGACTTGTCACAGTCTCACAGCATAAGGCATTTTACTGATCACAAAATATACTTGCTTATTAGCATACTAGCCACCAAAGAAATATATTTGCATGGAAGAGACCTGGCAGTAACCACCTTAACCAAGTGACCCTCACTAGAACAACCTGACATTATGTGCCTCCTGACATGTGACAACAAGAAGCACATTCCCTATGTAGTATTCCTGCCAGAAGTACTAAACCTAAATCAAATCTGGAGAAATAATCAGAAAAACACAGCATGTGAGACGTTTTACTGAACAACTAGCTTGGTTCTTCAAAAAACTGCAAACGGAATAACGATAATTTAAAAAATAAGTAAAGTGTATTCTAGACTTTCGAAAAAGACAGAAGACCTGACAATCAGGCGAATCCTTATAAGAGGATCCAGCTGTCATAATGTATCGGGGACAAGTGTGGAAATTTGAATATTCACTCTATTTTAGATATTATTTAATCGATTTTAGTTTTCTTAAGTGTGATAATTGTATTGTGGTTGTGCAGAACAATTTCATTGTGAAGGCAGCGGTGTTTTCTACATGTAGCCATCAATAAACATACTAGTAATCATAAAGACAACAAAAAAGTTCAATGAAGACATTTTCAGACAAACAAAAACTGAAAGAACTTCTTATCAGCAGATAGATCAACACTCCAGGAGACAAAGGGAGTTATTTAGGCAGAAGGAAAAGGATTCCATATGGAAGGTCAGAGATCCAGGAAGAAATGCAGAGCTCTGGGAAAGTCTAAATGAAGAACTGACTATATCAACAATAACAATGATATCTTGTGGGGTTTAAAATGTATGGAGAATGCCCAACACTGATAGCACATGAGTTGAAATTGGGCAAAGGAGTTGCAGTATTCTATTACACTTTCTGGGAAACTTGTAAAGTTACCAAATTGACATTAAATTTTCATGAGTCAAAGATAAAAGTTGTCATCTCTAGGGCAGAGTTTCTCAGCCTCAGTGCTGTTGAGATTTGGGGCCATACACTCCTTATTGGGAGGGCTTTCCTGTGTACTGTAGGAAGTTTAGCAGCATTTCTGGCCTCCACTCACTAGTCACCACTAGCAACGCCCTCCCCTCCAACCACTGCCATGGTGACACCCAAAACTGTCTATAGACATGGTCAAACATCTGCTGAAATTGCCCCAGTGGACAACCATGGCACTAAGGTAAACAGAAAAGAGTAACTGAGTGTATATCTTCTGAAGGACAGAAGAAACACTGGAAGAACTAAAGAAATAACCAAACCCCCAAAACAAAAAGGGGCACTGAGTGGGTAAGAAGACGAATCAAATGCACCTAGGAGGATGGTAGATTAAAACCCCAATATAACATAATTATATTAAAATGTAAATGGATGAAATGCTCCAATTAAAGACAGAAAGGTTTCTAAACTGAGAGATGTCAGAGGGTCCACTGAATTCTCTAATGTCCTCGAGCTGGCAGCAGCCCCTGGTCATGGGGAGAGCACTGAACCTGGTGTTCTCTGCATCTGGCCAGCTGTGTGACCTTGGGCAGGACACTTACATCCTCTAAGTCTCCATTATGTTATCTGGAAATGTTGGCTTTAAATTAGGCCATTGGCCCTTCCCAGGCACCTGAATCTCATGTGCATCAGAATTCTCAGGTGAGCTTATTTTATAAAAAGCATACATCTGTGTGCCTTCCCAGAATCAGTGAATGGAGTTTTGGTGTGGCAATGGTTGGGAGATCCAGGCATTCATGTTTTGAAAATGAAAGAGTAAAAATGAAGAGGGCAAAAAAGACGAGGGAAGAGGGAAGAGGAAGAGAGAGAGGAAGGAGAGAGGGAAGGGGAGACCAAGAGGTCTTTCCGACATCAATGTGTCCATGGATGTTTTGGGGTGTGGTTTGGCACTGAAAACATGGGAAGACAGAACAGGCAGCACCTTTCATTTCCAGCTCTGTTTCTTTGCCAAGCCAGCAAGCCTACCCTGAGCTGTGAATTATACCTATGGCCCATCCAAATTTACTTGAGGCAACAGAAGGCAAAGTTGCTTTCTCCAGTTCCAATAGGTAGAGCTGGTTACAAGCAGCAGACACACATTCTGGCTAAGTCTGAGGGCACAGCCTCAACAGTATGAACGTTCTCTTGCTGCTGTAACAAATTCCCCAAAGTCAATGGCTCGAACAATAGAAATCTATCATCTTACAGTTTCATAGATCAGAAGTCTGGCACAGGTGTCTTTGGGCTACCATCACGGTGTCAGCAGCGTTGCACTCCTCCCTGTGGGCTCCAGTGGATAATTCATCTCATTGCCTTTTCCAGCTCCTAGTGGCTGCCCGCATCCCGTGGTTGGTGGTCATCTTCCTCCATCTTCCAAAATGGTCAGGCATGGTGGTCAAGTCCTTCTCATATCCCGACTCTGACTCTTCTTCTATTGTCATCTTTTTCTCTGACTCAGCTGAGAAAGGATTCCTTCCTTCTTTCCTTCCTTCCTTCCTTCCTTCCTTCCTTCCTTCCTTCCTTCCTTCCTCCCTCCTTCCCTCCTCCTTTCCTTTCCTTTCCCCTTTCCTTTCTTTTCCTTTCCTTTCTCTTTCTCTTTCTCCCTTTCCTTCTTTCCTTCTCCTTCCTTCCTTCTTTTCTTTTCTTTGCCTTTTCTCTTTTCTTTCTTTTTTCTTTCTTAGACAGGGTCTCACTCTGTTGCCCAGGCTGGAGCGCAGTGGCGCAATCACAGCTCACTACAGCCTTGACCTCCTGGGCCCAAGCCGTTCTGCCACCTCAGCCTACCAAGTAGCTGGGACTACAGGCATGTGCTACCACACCCAACTAATTATTTATTTATTTATTTATTTATTTATTTATTTATTTATTTGTTTGTTTATTTTTGTAGAGACAGTGTCTCACTAGGTTGCCCAGGCTGGTCTTGATCTCCTGGCCTCAAGCGATCCTCTCACCTCAGCCTCCCAAAGTGCTGGAATTGCAGGCGTAAGCCACCACGTCTGGCCAAGGTTCCCCATTTTTAAGGACTCGTGATTACGTGAGCTCCTCCTGGAAAACCCAGTATTATCTACCCATCTCAAAGTCTGCACATTTAATCACAACTGTGAAGTTGCTTTTTCCATGTCAGGTACCATTTTCACATGTTCTGGGGATTAGGACGTGGGTGCCTTTGGAGGTGGGGCATTCTTCTGCCTACCCTGAAGAGTGACTGTGGGGAGTCTTAGAGATCTCCCAGGCAGAACCTAGTTGATCATCCTGTCGACTAGGTTGATCAGCTCTATCCTAGACAGAGCTCCCAGGACCCTGTTTTCCTCTGTCCTTGCATTGCTTTGCTCGCATCTGAGTCCTGGGACACAGAGCTTGATTGGCTGAGCTCTGATTACATCCTGCCTTGGGCACCTTGATTGACAGCCCTTCAAGACTGCAAAACTTGGGGGAAATCCCCCCAAAAATATAAGGGTACAGTTTTGTGAAGAAAGGAAATGGGTGATAGCTGCTAAAAAATAAAACCCAAATGGCACATTAGCAGACACAGTGGGACGGAGGGTCACTCCCCTCTCACTGCAAGCCACCAGAGAAAGAATATGCCTAATAATTAAGTCTGAGTCACTGGACAAAGGTGGATCAGGTGGGCCTGAATGTGAGATTGTGCTAATGCATGAACCTTTAGCTGTTTCTGAGAACAGAGGAAGAGCCGTGTGCATCCATTACTTGTAAGGTATACTGAATTTTTAATCTTCAACGTATATTATTACGGTAAAGTACAACAAATTACCTGTGGTACACAAAAAGCTTATAGGATACCATTATCCTTAATTAATGGGTAAATGCATGGCTTTTATTCAATGAAACTGATTTATTGTCTTAATTTTCAGACATTCTGCCTCGTGTTTCCACTGAAACCATCGTGTGCCCATAGTAACCAGCAGACACCATGCATGTGTGATCTCCTTTATGACCTGCGCCTAATTAGCTTTTTATTGTCATCTTCCAACTCCCGCTTAAACTGTACAAACGGGGGCAGCGTGACTCCCAATACCGATTAATAAGCCTCCAGCCCTGGTCCTGCAATAAAGAGGATGTATTTACAGCATGAGAGCAGAGCTGGTGCCTGTTTCTTTTCATGGGTTCTCTTGAGCGGGGGTGGAGTGCAGGACTCAGGGTGGCATAGGATGAGGCCCCGCCAGCTTCCACCTTCCTTGTCCTGTCTGCCCCTCACCTGCCTGTCCTTCATCGCTTCTATTAGGCTGGGTTAGTTAAGTGAAAGGGAGAGAAAGAAACGGAAAGCTGGTGGGTGTTGGAGCTTCGAAGTCCAGAGATCCCCAGCTAATTGCTGGTCCTAACAGGCACAATTAGCTGCTACAAGCCCTTTGAGATGGCCCAGGGCCTTTCTCAGGTAGCAGACATCACCAGATAAAGCTGAAATGCGTTCCACTTAGAGAGACACTTGCAGACAGGAGTGTCACAGCCTGCCAATTACACTCTCCCTGTGCACACTCACTTCCCAGAGAGAGGAAGAGCCCAGAGGAGGACCCCACATTAAAGGGACAGAGCTCAGGCTGCTCTCAGCCCCAGGAAGCCTTGCTGTAGCTGACTGGAAAGTAGTGGGGATGGGGGGCATTTTGCAAATTAAATCCTTATTGTTGAGATTGTGAGAAACTCCATTTCATGGACATTTGCTACTTGCATTTTCCCTCATCGCTAACTTCCTGGCAAAACCACCATCCTGCACTCCCCTTTTCTGTCTTGGGGAGGGGGAACCTCCAATAAAAATTGGACATTTCACTGGAAGATCAAGGCAGCTCAGTGCTGGGAAAAGAGTGCTTAACTAGGAGTCAGGATCCCCTCTTCCCCGCCCAATTAAATAGCTCCACATTAAAGCCACATCTTTCAGAGGGAACGAGGTTCTAAGACACTGGGTAAGATGAAAATCACATTTCAAGGGTTATTTTGGCTGCATGTACTATAAAACATTCATAAAGCACAGTATACATGGATTTATGTAGATAACACCATCCAGTAATTTGGATGCATAAATGCCGATGCAATTGTGAAGTATATAATAAGGAGTGCAAATACAAAATATAATTTTCATTTTAAGTCTCATCAAACAAAAGCAAAGAATCAATGGTGTACGGAGTTGAATTTCTCTCTGTCAAATTGCTTGCTATGCAACTCTGCTGTATGACATTGGGAATATAGCCTATCTTCTTTAGGACTCAGTTTTCCCATCTGCAAAGACGGGAATTGAACACAAGGATCTGTGATGTCACTGTCAGGGCCGATGTTTCCCGTGCTGAGATCTCAGCCAATGCACCACCTCAGCGGGTGGCCACCCTCCTGGGTGGCTCCTCCAGCCTGGCCTTGCACTTGCTCTGCAGACTCTGAAGACACATGGTGGGGACAGAACACATACCCACCGCTGCTGTGATGCATGCATGCCTGCTATGCACTCTGTCTGCAACAGACTGTGGCCATGGAGCAGCCACATATGAATGAGCAAGGATCCTGGGCTGGGGAAACCTGGATGATGAGAAACACCCAAAGCCTGGCATATACAACAGTTTGGGAGCAACTAGAAGGCAACTGAGACATTTCAGATGACCACTATGGCAAGGAGTTGGTGCTGCTAACTAAAGCCTCCTGCCTTCTTGCCTTCCACAGCCAGGGCTACGTCAAGCTCCACTTGAGGCCATGCCTTCTGCAGATGATTTTGTGAAGTTCCAGTACATGGTGAACCACTCATCATCAGAGAAATCACTAGGAGGGAGGCTATTGTGGGGAAGATGAGTGTCAGACACCAGGGAGCAGTTTGGAGACCTGGAATCTGCTCCTATCTCTGCCATTTCTTTGCTGTGTGATGCTGGAAAAGTCCCTTAACCTTTCTGGGCCTCTTTCCTGTTTTTTTGCAAATGAAGAGCGTGTGCTTCATTAGATTATTGGTTCCTTCTAGCTTTGATAGCTAAAGATTCTAAGTTCTCCTACCTGGTTTCCTGTGAGTTAGTTCAACTTCTAACTATGGCATCAAGGGCTCCCCAGAAGGAAGGGGAAAGGCAAAAACATTTGTACTATGTAAAAGGATGGTATCAAGCTATGGAAAGCCACATGGTTAGCAAAAACATTCCTGACAGTTTGTGAACGGAGGCCAGAGTCTTAGACACTGCCTCCACTTCAGAAGGAAAGTCCCATTTCTCCTCTCCAGCTGTCCTTCTACCTTGAGTAAAGCGGTCTTTTGTGATTGATTCAACCAACTTTCAAGTAAAGGTTAGATACCAGGGCAAAGGTGCCAGGGTAATTCAATGGGGGAAATAAGAGTCTTTTCAATAAATAATGCTGGAATAACTAGACAGCTATTGGGGAAAAAATCACCTTCACCCTTTCCTCACACCATACACGAAAGCAATTCAAAATAAATCATAAACCTAAATATAAGAGCTAAAACTATAAAGTTTCCAGAAAAAAACAGGAGAAAATTTGTGTGACCTCGAGCTAGATTTCTTAGACAGCACAAAAAAGGCATAAGCCATAAAAGAAAGAAAATATAATAAAACAATCTTCATCAAAATTTAAAGCTTTTTCTAATTAAAAGATCATTGAGAAAATCAAAAGGCAAGAATAAAGAACTTGCACGACCTATTAATAAAAAGAAACCTTCTAAAAGATAGACAAGATGTCAACATATACTTCAACCAAAATAATTTAAGAAAAGCAAATAAGCATATGGAAAGAGGTTCAATATTGTTAACCCTTCAGGAAGTGCAAGCTAAAATCACAATGCAGAGACGTTTTTTCCCTCATTGACTGTTTTCCGCACCTTTGTGGAAAATCAATTGACTATAACCATGTGGATTTTGTCCTTAGCTCTTTATTCTGTTTCCCTGATCTATATGTCTGTTGTTATGCCAGTGTCTTGCTGTTTTGGTTACTATAGCTTTGTAGTATATTTTGAAGTCAGATAGTGTGATGCCCTCAGCTTTGTTTATTTTTACTGAGGATTGCTTTGGCTATTCAGGGTCTTTGTGGTTCCATACAAATTTTAAGATAACTTTTCTATTTCTGTGAAGAATAGTGTTAATATTTTGATAGAGATTGCACTGAATCTGTAGATCACTTTTTGATACTATGGACATTTTAACAATATGAAGTCTTGCAATCTATAAACACATAATATCTTTCCATTTTTTGTCTCTTCTTCAATTTTTTAAATAAATGTTAATTTTTTGTAATAAATGTTTTGCAGCTTTCAGTGTAGAGATCTTTCACTTTCTTGGTTAAATTTATTCCTACTTATCTTACTTTTTCAGTAGCTATTGTAAATAATATTGTTTTCTTGATTTTTTTTCAAATAGTTCACTATTAGCATTTAGAAATGTTACTGATTTTTGTATGTTGATTTTGTGTCCTGAAACTGAGATGAAAGACCGGTAAACTGAAATCCATAAAATGTTGATGAGAAAAAATTGAAAAAGATACAAATAAATAGAAAGATATCTCATATTTATGAGTTGGATAAATTAGTATTGTTAAAATGTCCATACTTCCCAAAGTGATCTATAAATTCAATGCAATTCTTATCAAAATTCCAATGACATTTTTCACAGAAACAGAAAAAATAATCCTAAAATTTGTATAGAATCACAAAAGATAAAAATAAATATAAAATAACAAATAAAAATTTAATAAAATAATTTAAATAAATACAAAATTTAAAAGTAAGTGAATAAAAAATTTGAAAGAGACAAAATAAAATAAAAATAAAAGATGAAAGATTAAAAATACCCAAAACACATCCTCTCCAGCACCTGTTGTTTCCTGATTTTTTAATGATGGCCATTCTAACTGGTGTGAGATGGTATCTCACTGTGGTTTTGATTTGCATTTCTCTGATGGCCAGTGATGATGAGCATTTCTTCATGTGTTTTCTGGCTGCATAAATGTCTTCTTTTGAGAAGTGTCTGTTCATGTCCTTTGCCCACTTTTTGATGGGGTTGTTTGCTTTTTTCTTGTAAATTTGTTGGAGTTCATTGTAGATTCTGGATATTAGCCCTTTGTCAGATGAGTAGGTTGCAAAAATTTTCTCCCATTCTGTAGGTTGCCTGTTCACTCTGATGGTAGTTTCTTTTGCTGTGCAGAAGCTCTTTAGTTTAATGAGATCCCATTTGTCAATTTTGGCTTTTGTTGCCATTGCTTTTGGTGTTTTAGACATGAAGTCCTTGCCCACGCCTATGGCCTGAATGGTATTGCCTAGGTTTTCTTGTAGGATTTTAATGGTTTTAGGTCTAACATTTAAGTCTTTGATCCATCTTGAATTAATTTTTGTATAAGGTGTAAGGAAGGGATCCAGTTTCAGCTTTCTACATATGGCTAGCCAGTTTTCCCAGCACCATTTATTAAATAGGGAATTCTTTCCCCATTTCTTGTTTTTGTCAGGTTCGTCAAAGATCAAATAGTTGTAGATATGCGGCATCATTTCTGAGGGCTCTGTTCTGTTCCATTGATCTATATGTCTGTTGTGGTACCAGTACCATGCTGTTTTGGTTACTGTAGCCTTGTAGTATAGTTTGTTGGTGGGACTGTAAACTAGTTCAACCATTGTGGAAGTCAGTGTGGCGATTCCTCAGGGATCTAGAACTAGAAATACCATTTGACCCAGCCATCCCATTACTGGGTATATACCCAAAGGAGTATAAATCATGCTGCTATAAAGACACATGCACACGTATGTTTATTGCGGCACTATTCACAATAGCAAAGACTTGGAACCAACCCAAATGTCCAACAACAATAGACTGGATTAAGAAAATGTGGCACATATACACCATGGAATACTATGCAGCCATAAAAAATGATGAGTTCGTGTCCTTTGTAGGGACATGGATGAAACTGGAAAACATCATTCTCAGTAAACTATCGCAAGGACAAAAAAACCAAACACTGCATGTTCTCACTCATAGGTGGGAATTGAACAATGAGAACTCATGGACACAGGAAGGGGAACATCACATTCCGGGTACTGTTGTGGGGTGGGGGGTGGGGGGGGAGGGGACAGCATTAGGAGATATACCTAATGCTAAATGACGAGCTAATGGGTGCAGGAAATCAACATGGCACATGGATACATATGTAACAAACCTGCACATTGTGCACATGTACCCTAAAACCTAAAGTATAATAAAAAAAATAAATAAATAAAGAGTAACATAATATTAAAAAAAAAAAAATACCCAAAACAGTGTGAGCAAAAAGAACAAATCTGGAGGCATTATAGTATCTGACTTTAAAATGTACTACAAACCTATAGTAATCAAAACAGTACAGTACCAGCATAAAAACAGACACATAGACCAATATAACGGAATAAAGACCCCAGGAAAAAACCTATAAATTTATGTTCAACTGATTTTCCACAAAGATGTCTAGATCATACAGTGGACAAAGGACAATTTCTTCAATAAGTGGTACTGGGAAAATTGGATATTCACATACAGAAGAGGGAAACTGGACCCTTATCTTTGGCCAAATAGAAAATCAACTCAAAATGGGTTAATGACTTAAATGTAAGTCCCAAAACTATGAAGCTACTAGAAGAAAACATATGGGAAAAACTTCATGACATTGGGCTGGCTAAGAATATTTTGAATATGACTCCAAAAGCACAGACAACAAAACGAAAAATAAACAAATAGGATTAGATCGAACAAAATTTTTTCTACACAAAAGAAACAATCAACAGAATAATGAGACAGCCTATAGAATGAGAAAAATATTTTCAAACAGTTCATCTGACAAGAGGTTAATATTCAGTGTATGTAAGGAACTCAAAAAACTCAATAGCAAAGCAAACAAAAACAAACAATCTGATTTAAAATGGGCAAAGACCTTAATACACATTTCTTAAAGGAAGACATACAGATGGCCAACAGGTATATGAAAAAATGCTCAACATTACTAACCTTTAGGGAAACGCAAATCAAAACCACAATAGGTGGTTCCTTAAAAAATTAAAAATAGAACTACCATATGATCTAGAAATCCCACTATTGGGTATACATCCAAAGGAAATAAAATCAGTATGTTGAGAAGATACCTGTACACCCATGTTTATTGTAGCACTATTCACAGTAGCCAAAATATGCAATCAAACTAAGAGCCCATCAATCAATTCACAATTGCAATAGTATGGAACCAGCCCAAATGCTCATCAATCAACTAATGGATAAAGAAAATGTAGTATATATATACACCACGAAATACTACTCAGTCATAGAAAGGAACAAAACAATGGCATTCCTAGCAATCTGGATGGAATTGAAGACCATTATTCTAAGTGAAGTAACTCAGAAATGGAAAACCAAACATTGTACATTCTCACTCATAAGTGGGAGCACTTATGAGGATGCAAAGGCATGAGGGTGATATAATGAAAGGGTGGAAAGGAGATGAGGAATAAAAGAATACACATCAGATATGGGGTACAATGCTTAGGTGATGGGTGCACCAAAATCTCAGAAATCACCACTGAATAACTTATTCATGTAACCAAACACCACACGCTCCCCAAAAACCTATTGAAATAAAAAATAATTAATTAATTAAGAAAAAACTTATTAAAGAAAATGTGGTGTATATACACAATGGAATACCATTCAGCCATTAAAAAAAAATGAAATCCTCTCATTTAGGACAACACGGATGAACCTGGAAGACATCATGTTAAGTGAAATAAACTAGGCACCAAAAGACAAATAGTACTTGATCTCATCCACATGTGGAATTTAAAAAGACGACCTCATAGAAGTAATGACTAGGATAGTGGTTACCAGGGTCTAAGGAGAGCGGGAGAAGGAGAATGGGGGGAGAGTAATCAATAGGTAAAAGTCACAATTAGATATAAAGAATAGGTTCTGGTGTCTTATATTGCACAGCACTGTGACTATAGTTAACCATAATGTATAGAATATTTCAAAATAGTTAGAAGAGAGGATTTTGAGTGTTCTGACTACAAATAAATGATGAATGTTTGAAGTGATAGATATGCTAATTTCCATGATTTGATCATTGCACAAGGTATACATGAATTGAAACATGACATTGTACCCCATAAATATGTACAATTATTTTGTGTCATAAAAAAACATAAAAATTATTAGTTTTTGTAATAAAAAACTTAGACAATTGTCAGAACCTTTTATATGTTATATATCTTTGTAGTATATTGTAAACCACCAAGTGCAATAAACTATATATAGTTCTCACTAAATAAAACATAAGGAGATACGACTATACACTCACTAAAACAGCTAACATTACAATGACTGACAATCTTAAGTGTTGATGAAGATGTGGGAAAACTGTCACTCTCACATGTTAAGGATAAGAATGTAAAATGGCACAGCCACTTGGAAGGCAATTTGGCAATTTCTTATAAGATTGAAAATGCATGTACCTTGTGATCAGCAATCCTACTCCTAGATATTTATTTACCTGAGAGAAATGATAACATATGCTTGTGCAAAGACCTGTACACAAATGTCTTTTCTAGCTTTCTTTATAATAGCCAGACCCTGGAAACAACCTGGCTGTCCATTAGCGTGTGAGTGGATAAATAAATTGTGGTATAACTATCTTATGGAATAATATATAGCAATAAATAAAAAAGGAAAAAGCACCGATACATGTTACAACATGAATGAATCTGCAAAAGTATTATGCTAAGTGAAAGAAATCCAAAAGAAAACATTACATGCTGTCAGATTTCATTTATGTACAATTCTGTAGCAACAGAAAATAGATCAGTGGTTCTCCAGGGCTAGGGGTGAGGGTCGTATTGACTGCAGAACTACCCAAGGGAATTTTTGGAATGGTGGAAGTTTGAAATATCTTCATTGTTGTGGCAATTGCATGACTGTATACATGTACAAAATCTCACAAAACAGTACATTTAAATGGGTAAAATACCAACCTACTTGCCAGGTGTCGAGTCTGCTATGGCAGGATGCCTGAGCTTCGGGTCAGAACAGCTTCAGCATCCCCTGCCTAATAAATCCCCCTCCAAAGACCACTGCCAATGGATTCAAAGTTCTTCCATAAAACTCAGCGTGGAGGGTGAGATTGAGGAGCAGAGGAGTTGAGAGAGAGGACAGCCATGGAAGGTACCTCAACTGACACCCTCTCCATCATCAGACCCTTGGAAATGGCAGGAGAGCCACAGCTCGGCAAGGAGATGGTGGGGGTGGTGTACTTATGGAAGTGGCCACATCTCTTTTAGGGACAAGGGTATTAAAAGTGAATGCTTTGTCCATATTCGCTTTGTCCATTGTGTTGACATGAGGACATTCATATTAACTCTCCAAAGCCACTTTAGAGAAGTCAGTGCACAGAATGTTCTAAGTGAGTAGTTGTGGAAACTGAAGAAAGGATGTACATTCTGCATCTGTGTCACAGCAATACAAAACAGAATTGGAGGGGCTGCCAGATGAGGCTGCCAGAACCCAAAGGGTCCCCAGATTGTGCCGTGCAACCTGTGCTCACAGCAGCCTGAGGATGACCCACAAGTGAAATCATTAGGTGGAATGAGGTCCTTAGAAGCAGAAGGAACCAAGAGGACTCTCACTCACTGCCTCTCTGCAACTGACTGGGTTATTGTCCTTTTGGCTTCCATCCAGTCCCTTCATTAGAGGGTTTTACCTCCTTTAACATCCAGGGGATGGAAGAAGGTTGGACCACACTCTATATGATCTCAAAGTTCCAGGGCCGCCACCAGTCAATCAGAGTTGAGTCCAGATTTTACAGTGTGAGGAGAAAGACTGTGGTAGTCCCACTGAGGTAAGTGCATGCCCCTAGTCCAAACCACAAGGCACTTGGTTGGAAACCAGGCTTCAATCCTCCACAGCCATCAGAGTATGAACAATCTGGGAGTAAGGGAGTTTTGAAGAGGTCAATGGGAGTAACAGCCGCTTCCTTCTCTCTAGGCTGCAGCCTGCTTACCTATACAATGAGGGAGTTATCCTGGGCTGTCATTTCCAGAATCCCTGTAAAGCTCTATGACAATGGAATACTCTTTATCCACCTCCTACAGTCCCCAGTGTAGGCTGGTTTTCTCTGTTAATGATCTGAGAACCACAGAGAGCATGCTAGTCAAGAAGGAGCTGCCACGTGGAGGGAAGGATTGGCGAGCCCAGCCATCCAGACCTGAAGATATTTTAAGAACCAGTTTGTCTTTCCAGAGTCTGCACGAGGCATGTTCCAATGGAAATTCCTGGCAAGAAGCTAAGCCTTTCCAGTCTTTCCCAGCACTGCTCCACTCCGCCAGCCCCTGCAATGTGCAGACTTCTCCTTAAACTCAGGGGGCAATTTCTTCCAAAGGTGGATGTACTAGCTCAGTTCTTTACCTGAGAATGGCATTGAAATGACAACCCTGACAGTCTGTGGGTGGGATTTCCCATTCTTTATCTCAAACTTCAGCCAAGCAAAGCACCAGGAAGTGCAAACAAGCACTTGTTTTCAGAGCCTCAGCGTCCTCCTCCATAAAATGTGCATGATTGCTTTGTCTACTGCCTATGAGAAAAGAGAAGTCTGGTTGTGAACATTTGTGATGAGCAGTGATCAAAATCATAAACGGGCTCCTCGATGTTGCACCTCAGCAGCCAGCCTGAGCCAGACTTTGGGGAGCTGTGGCCCGGGATAGGCAGCTCACTCATCCTGATTTTTTCTCCAGAAGAACAGAGCAAAGCGTCTTAAGCCTCTCAGGGTAGCTGAGGACACAAAAGGCTGACTCTTCTAGCCACGGTATGAACTGCAGCAAGGGACACCTCATCTTTGAGGGGTGTGTGCACACAATGGGACGTGGGGCTTTTCCTGTGCAACTTCAGGGCAAGTACAGAAAAATGTCATAGCCTTTGACAACCAGGGTCTGGGAGCAGAGATTGTGGGTTAGTCTGGTGTCCTTAACTCAGAGACAATCCAATGTTTTGGGCAGTTGGGAGGAGGAAGAAGAGGTACAGTATACAGTGGGTGTCAGCAGGCCATGGACATTTACAATTAAATCCAGAACAGCTACAAATTTGCAGGGCCCACTACAAAATGAAACTGCAGAAACTTTTGTTCAAAGATGATTAAGAATTTCAGACAGGCGAGGTGACTCACGCCTGTAATCTCAGCACTCTGGGAGGCCGAGGCGGGTGGATCACCTGAGGTTCGGAGTTCGAGACCAGCCTGAGCAACATGGTGAAACCTGGTTTCTACTAAAAATACAAAAATTAGGCAGGCTTGGTGGCAGCCACCTATAGTTCCAGTTACTCGGGAGGCTGAGGCAGGAGAATCACTTGAACATCGGGAGGCAGAGGTTGCAGTCAGTCAAGATCGTGCCACTGCACTCCAGCCTGGATGGCAGAGCAAGGCTCCGTCTCAAAAAAAAAAAAAAAAAAAAAAAATTCAAAATGGCAACAATAGGACAATAAGCCAGGTCGGGGGGGTCCTAGTGACAGACCTGCGGGACTACACAGGTGGCATATCCATGAGGCTGGCCTCAAACGTGCTTCAGCAATGTATTCCTGACCTATGCAGAAACTTCACCTTCCACTGTTTCTGTGGCACCACCACTATAGGGCTTCTGATTTTCTGTTCCATTGGCCATATCACCACCTTCTCCCTGCTTGGTGCCTGGCTCTGTGTCTCGGATTCAGTAAGTATGCTCTAACTGTGGGTTAAATTGGCCTAATAAGTTTAATATTTGGTCAAATGCTGGAAAGGTGCATGTAATGAAATCACATTTGTTTTCAAGTCATATGATTCCCCAGAAAATGTGTACACTGTGGGACAAGAACCACACAGCCTGATAGGCATTTCCTAACATCCCACAGTAGGGGTTTGATATAGTTTGGCTCTGTCCCCATCTTGAATTGTACCTCCCACAATTCCCATGTGTTGTGGGAAGGACCCAGTGGGAGATAATAACATCACGGGGGTGGTTTCCCCCATACTGTTCTCATGGTAGTGAATAAGTCTCACGAGATCTGATGGTTCTGTAAGGGGTTTCCCCTTTCACTTGGTTCTCATTCTCTCTTTGCCTGCTGCCATGTAAGATGTGCCTTTCGCCTTCTGCCATGATTGTGAGGCCTCCCCAGCCACATGGAGCTATGAGTCCATTAAAGCTCTTTTTCTTTATGAATTACCCAGTCTTGGGTGTGCCTTTATCAGCAGTGTGAAAACGGACTATAACAGGGTTCATGCTCATTAGCTCATGGGACATGCTGAGTTGAGGGCTCTGGAGGTGGTGAGGAAATCTGACCTAAGACACCAGGATAGGGAGGAACCCCTGCATGTTAACAGCAAAGGACCCTGCAAATGTTCTGCTCTGAGGTTTTACCTGTAAGAACCTGCCCTCCATGGGAACTTACTGTCTGAGCTCCTGCTCTTAGGGAAATAGTGAGCCTGCAGGATCCTGAGTCAAACCCAACATAGCCCAGGCCTTCTGCAACAGCTGTCACGACAGCAAGGACCCAGGCTGGCTGGCAACCGTCTCTAGAGGCAGAGCTATAGATAGGATCAGATCAGGACACACTCTAACAGCCAGGCTGTCCGCAGCAGGAATGCAGAGCATGACGCCTTCAGGACACCAAAACACCACTTCTGGGCTGTGTCAGCAGCTAGGTTGAATCAGTGGTTTGCCAACTTAGCCCTTCTTCCTCATCTTGATCTTCATCATGATTGACATATTATGCTAAATCCTGTTCTAAAAACCCTACAGGGGTGATCATGTGTACTATTTACAAGAACCCTGTGAGATAGATACTACGTTCCCTCCTTTTGTAAGAAAAGCAAACAGAAGCACAGAACAGTGGTAGAAATACATAGTTTTAAACCCAGTGTCATAACGCCAAGGCTGTTTTGTTATACAGCTGCCCACCCAAAGCCAACGCAGGGAGCTCTTTGAAAAATGCACACACCTAGGCTGGAGGGTTAGCATTGGGAGTCATAGGGCTTGGGGACCCCGAAGGTCCTTCACAGCCCCAAGATTCTCTGATGCTCTGATTCCACCTGTCTTACAAAGGATGCTTTACTCAGGCTTTACAGGATGGCTCAAATTCCACTTCTCTTCCCCAGTCTCTGAGCTAGATCTAATCACAGGGCCATTTTCCCCTGTCTTCTGTGGCTTACAAAGAATAAAATTAGCCAAATGGATAAAAGCTTGTGGTAGGCATATGTAGAGCATTTCAAAGTCTATTTATCAAAAGGCTGACCATTGCATTTACACCGTGGAAACTCCAAGTGCACAATGACTCTGTCATTTAATTTTGAGGACGAAAAAAAATGCCACGGGGAGATGCAAAGTCACAGCCAGCCACTGGAGAGATTTTGTGCTGCACATGGGTTCATTTGCAGAGGCAGCCACATTCAATGTCATCTGCCCTCAGGGTGCTCTTCTCCCACCCCAAGTACTTGGTCACTAAAGTGCAGAATAATTTGGCTATGTTAAGTGTTGTCTTGACTCCTAACACCCCAGCTCCTGAGTATCTCGCCTGACTGGGCCATTGGAGTGACCAGATGCCATTCCTCACTGGTCACCACTGTGCTGCCACCAGCCCCCACATCCACAGTGTGGCCAAAATGCAAAATGGCATTATCAGTGCTGGGAGGCAGTGACCTGGTGCTCACTGATAAGAATTTTTGTTCATCAATAAATGTTTCTTGAGCATCCATTTTCTCAAAAGTTTTTTTATTCTCTGTAGGTTCTACCCCCTGAATTCTGTTTCACGTTAGTGTTTCCAATGGAGTGATAGCACATTCGGCTCTATAACGCCATTGTGAAATTTCCATTTTCATCTGCATAGGCAGCGCTGCAGCAATATTCCCTTCTTATGCATTGTTCCTAGTTATTCCAAACTTTCAGGCAACTCCTACCTCTCCCAGAGCATCCCGGTCCTGATAGATACTCACTGGCTCATTTGGAAACTCAGCTAGTGCAGCTCAGTTGCTTTTCATGGGATGGCGCTTGCAGCATGGTCCTATGTAGGACGACATCAGCCTGATTGTAGCTTTCCCAATCACCTCAAAACCAGCCAGACACTGGGCACATATAGTCATGACTTCCTCTTTTTACTCTGTAATATTCTCGAACCCTCCTCCACAGAAGTGATGGCTGATGAGTTCATGTTTATGAATTAGACTGTGGGTTTTGACTCAGACATGATGGATTTATTTGATGGAGATGCTGAGAGCAGTATGTATAGTACATATCAATTCATGTCCCTTTCCTATATCAATTATTCATTTTCTAGATGGAGTATACACACACACACACACACAGTGGGTGTGCATGTATCTATACAGTTACCTTTCCTTCTCCAAAGCCGATTCAACAAGTCCTCATGTTAAATCTGGAAATAGGACTGAACGTTGGCTGTACGCCAAGACGGGAAGCACATACAAGCAACGTGTGAGACGTGATTTCTCCCTCATGGCAGCCCGTGAGCTACAGTATCAGACTTGAGAGACTGCTGGCCGTGGCAGCGAGTACCCCACCCACCAGTTCCAGGAAATGACCAGCCACAGAAAACCCCCACCCCAACAGTGAACAACCCTTCTTTTCTTGAAATCTCCCCAAATTACCACCAACCAAGGATGGCCAAATGTACCTGAAGACCAATTAGAAAGTCTCTCCAGCTTCCAAAATTCCACCTAAACATAATATTTGCGAATCAGAGACTGTCTCTATATTTCCTCTTTTTATGCTGTGTAAGAACTCTCCTTTAACACCCCTGAACACTTGTCCACAAAAGTGACAGCCAATGGGTTTCCTTACTACGTACGTATTTACGAATAAACAGGCTGTGAGTTTTGTCTCAGACTTAGTTTTGTCTCTGACAGATTTAACTCATGAATGACCCAACCACAGAACAGAAGTAATCAATATAGAACCAGGTCCTGTAAGTGTGCAAAGAAGGGCAGGAGATGAGGACCGAGATGATGAAGAGAGGCTTCTCAGAGCAGGTCAGACTTGAAGGAGGCCTTCTAGTAGGAGTGGGATGGAGCAGCTGGGAAGGCAATGTATAAAGAATGGGCTGGAAGGAATACCAGACACTGTTATGTGGAGAGGGGCCAGGGATGAAGGTGGGGGAGGACAGGATTGTATGCTTCCCCAGGCGGACACGCTTCCGAAAGAGAAACTCCAAATTGGGAAAATGCAAGGGCAATGAATTAAGATAGTGTGAGGAAAGGAGAGTTAGAAGACCATGTGTTTACATGACATTGTGAAAGTGTTCATACTAAGTATTTCTGGTGTTATCTAAATAAAGGCATGACCATTACACTTTGTCCATCTTCAATCAGTGATAATGAGCATAGCTGTATGCATGTTTTGCTCTCTGGAATGTTTTCGGAATCCCTCATGCTGGAAATATCAAGATATTTGCATGTGTATTTTATGTTGCTTCACTGTAGGTAATATGCATTCAATCAGTTAATCAATCAATCAATTAATCAATGAATCAACAAATACATATTGAGTACCTACCATGCACTAAGCTCTGCTCTAGACCTGGGGATACAGCAATGATAAAAAGGGACTCAGTTCACATGGAACTGGCATTCTAGTGGGGGAGACTGACACCTTCTGATCCTTGTTCCTTTTCTGTTTTTTCACTCCTACCATCCCTACACAGCACTTCTCCTTCCAAAGCCTCTGGCAGGATGTTTCCCTCTAGCTTGTTTCTTGGTCAAGTGCCTCTGTAGCATCTCATGCATAACTACCACAAAATGGCACTTCACAGATCTGCTCCTCCAAGGACAGAATCCAGGTCTGTGAGTGTGGCCATGGCAGTGGACTTCTAAGAGAGTGAGTAAAGAGAGCTAGGAGGTGGGGCTTGGAGATTAATTGGAAAGTAATTCACAGTAGGATGTTGGGAGCTGAAGATCTCTAAAGATATTTGAATTTAAAGGAGGGTCCAGTCACAGCTTTGGGCACTGGGATGAGGCTGCAATGCATTCAGTCATTTAGCAAATATTTAGTGAGAGCTACTATGTGACAGATGCTATGCTGGGTTCTGGGAATATAAGAATAGGCAAAACAAGTGGGGTCCTTGAGCACCTCGCTTCTAGTAGTGGAGACAACTTAATAAGCAATACATTCTAGGAAGATGAGTGCTATGACAGAGAGAAAAACAGTGCTACAGAAAGCATTCACAGGGACACCAAATCTGATCTAAATGAGGCAGGGAGGGGTGAGGTTTCAGATGAAGAAGAAATCTTAAATCCAGGTCTGAAGAATTAGTAAGAGTAAACTAAGTGAAGTGTGTACAGATAGCATCACACATGCCTTGTATGTTAGAGGGCTTGCAAAAAATTTTATGTCAGTGTCAGAGTTCTTGATTACAAGTACTAGACCCAGACTCTGGTTAACTTCAGAGGAAAAGGAATTTGTTGGAAGAATATTAAGTATCTTATAAAAGGACAGGATGACTGAGGAATCAAGCAGTAGCCAAAGGAAGTTGGGCTGCCAAGAACCCCGTCAAGGTTCACTATGATACTCGCAGGGCGCTGCCATCATTGTCCACCTAACTGGCCATGTCTGAGTCACATGATCACATGCTAGTTGCCAGTGAAGGGGAGAGAGTGTATCTACAGCCCTTTTGGTGTAAATCCACACAGGAGAATTTCCCCAAATCAAAATAAAGTGTTCAGATGCTAGGCAACCAATACATGACAAAAGTCCACTAAATCCCATGTGGCTGAAACACAGACTATAAAAGACGAAATGGAGAACTTCCATTGGCAATGAGACCAGATGCCAGTAAGTCAAGACTGTAATTGCCCAATAAGTTTCTTCTTGCCCACTGCACAAATAAAAACAATTCACTGAGGCTGTGGTGTTACAGTAGAGAAATAGCTTATTAATGGCAGGGCCAGCTGAACAGAAGGACAGGAGGCATTTCTCAAAACTGCCTCCTTGAGAGCTTGGAGACTAGAGTTTTTAAGGATAATTATGTTGGCCAGGGGGATAGGGAATGGGTGCTGCTGATTGGTTGGGGATGAAATCACAGGGGTGTTCAAACAGCCTTCAATGCACTGAGTTACTTTCTAGGTGGGAGTTTCTGGGTAGGAATAAGCTCTTTGCTGTGAGTCATGGGTCCAGGTGGAGTCAGTCAGTCACCAGAACACAGAAGTCTGAAAAATATCTCAGAGACCAATCTTATGTTTTGACAATAGTGATATTATCCACAGGAGTGACTGGGGAAGTTCCAAATCTTGCGACTTCTGGAACAATGGCTGGTTATTCTTTCACTGGGCCTATAGTTTAGCAGAACTCAGGCACCCACCCCCATAATCCTAAACTTGTGGCCTTTCATTAGTCTTACAAAGGCAGTTTCAGTCCCCAGAGGGGGTAAATTTAGGGAGGGATTATGATCATCCTTGTTTCAAAGTGAAATTATAAGCTAATTCCTCCCACAGTTTGCTTAGCCTATGTCCAGGAATGAGCAAAGACAGTTAACTTGGGAGGTCAGAAGCAAGATGGAGTCCGTTAGGTTAAACTTTTCTCCCTGCCATAATTCTTGCAAAAGTTGTTTCGAGATCTTTGGAAAGCAAGTTAAAGAATTTGGTGCTTATCCTCAGGGCAATGGGAAATCTTTAGTGAACTTTTGATGGAGATCTCCCTGGGGCAGTGCAGGGCATGCAACAGAGGGGAGACTGGTGCGAGAGAACATGTGAAGGGCGATCCTAGTGACCTAGGAAGGGAGAGTAGTAGTCCAGGTTGGTTTAATGGCTGTGGAGCTGGAGAGATGCTGAGGGGTCTGATAGGTATTTAGGAAATAGAATCAACGTAGAGGAGAGGAAAAGTTGAAGAATGACCCCTACACCATTGGTTTGGACTGTGGAGTGCGAGTTGATACACTCCATGGACATAGAAACTCCCAGAGGAACAGCTTGGGGATAAAGGGGAGGGCTTCATATGGGAGCCTATGAGACGTCTGAGGGTCCACTTCCAATGGGGCTCAGGAGAGAAGGCTGGCTGGAAAGAGTTATCACAGGCCAGCAACCAGGGAATAGGTGAGGTCAGACTCTTAAAAACATCTGCATTTACATTATCAATTTGCACAGCAAGAGGAGCCAAGGAAGAACTGCCCGGGGTAGGGTGTGAGAGCCCACAGAGTAGTATTGGAAGAGAGAAAAAGGTCACCAGAGCCAAGGGTGCATAGAGGTGAAGAGACAGGAGTGAAACATTTTCCTTGGGTTTAGTGGCAGGAAATTCATGGTGCAAGCAGTTTCAAGAATGGATGGACTGGAGCTGGACCACCCTAGACTAAGGAGGGAGAAATTAGGAGGGAAAAGCAACAGGTGCACACAGTTGTCTCACCCAAGAAAGTCAATAGCAAGGGTGAATTTTTAGAGAGGACAACAGTTGGCTGTAGATGTGAGTTGAGAAAGAATTCCTTCTTAAATATGAGAGATGATCACATTTAAATGTTGGCAGGAAGGAAGCAGGGATAATAAGATAACCTATATTTATTTTATGCTTGTGATGTGCTAGCCACTTGTATAAGTGTTTTATATGTATTAACCTTTTCATCTTCAAAACAAGCCCATTAGATGGGAATTATTATTATCTCCATTTCCCAGATGGGGACACCAGGCGCAGGGAAGCTGGGTTTTCCCCCAAGCCTTCCATACAACGGCAGACAGTCTGGCTTCCAAACAGTACGTTTAATCACCATGCTGAAAATGCCTTACATGGAAATGAGCAGTCTATGAGCAAAGGATGAAAGTTATCAGGGTCCCAGAGGAGGAAACAAGAGTGGAACCCAGTGCAAAGCTGGAGGGATTTGCCCTGCACATGGGGAGGCACATGAGAGGAGAGAAAACGATGGATTTAGACACAGGAAGCGTGGTAGGTATGGTGACAATGAGTTCAATGGGTGGCTTTTGTTTAGTCCTTAAAGTAAAAACCAAGATCATCTCCTGAGAAGGAAGGGCAAGGTGAGTAGGTGGCTCAGGGCTTCGAGGAGGGTGACATTTCTGATTTTCCCTCCCATCACCGGTCACTTCTGCCAACCAACTCCTTCATCCTAGAGGATCTGGCAGGACATGCTGGGGCACCACAGAACAGCTTTGGTTCAGAGGATCCATCCCAGGGGGAAGCTCAAAGCAACTGGGATGTTGAGAATCCATGGCTGGAGGGCTGTGGGAAAGAGAGAGGAGAATTTTACCAAAGGGAGGACAGGCTGGGAATGATGCCTGAAGAATAAACTGTCCTTCCCCTACGGTAAGGTCACATCTAATGGTTCACAGAAGATGAACCTTGCTCAGGTTTGGTTTACCTTTTCCACCTTGTGAGCTTCTTGGTCAGTAGGTGAATCTAGCTTACCTGTCACAGACACATCTGTGACTTCTTCACTCTGGCACTGTGTGGATATCTCTTCTATCCTGGGGACTTGCCCTGTTTGTCTGCACCACCAGGTCTAGAGATAAAGCATCAACCATCAGCAATGCCTTATAAGGCCCCCACACTGGGTGGTCCATCCTGCTGGAAGCCCACACCTCACTTATGCTGTCCTAATTGGTTCCACACAACCTTCAGCACAATTTGCTATTTTTGAAAACCAAGGAAGGAGACCATGGGTGTTAAGAATCTGTGTGGAGCGGGCAAACCCAGCTGTATTTTGGATTTTTTGCCTCCTTAAAAAATATTTTTCATTGTTTTGAGTTTGATGAGAATGTGTTTTCCTATTAATTTTTAAACCAAAATTGGGTCCATATGTTTTCTGATTCATGTCTGCTTAACCCATCTTGCTGCTTTAACAGAGCAAGTGATGCCCAAGAAACCTCTTTATGCACTTCCTTTTCCCCAAGTTAGAGGGAAAAGGTGAGGAGTCAAGAAAATGCATGTGATCATTACATCCTGGGGTCCATTTGGAAATGTAACCAAGAGTTTAAACAGAGATCTTTGATTTTTCCCAGAAAGCATCTCTCTTTCCAGGGCAAAAGATGAGATCGTGGGGCACCTTCTTTTTTTTTTTGAGGCAGGGTGTCACTTCCATCGCTCAAGCTGGAGTGCAGTGGCATGACCACTGCAGCCTCAACCTCCCATGCTCAAGCTATACTCCCACCTCAGCCTCTCAAGTAGCTGGGACTACAGGTGCATGCCATAATGCCTGATTAATTTTTTGTCCTTTTAGTAGAAATGAAGTCTCGCTATGTTGCCCAGGTTGGTCTCAAACTTCTAGGTTCAAGCAGTCTTCCTGCCTCTGCCTCCCAAAGTGCTGGGATCACAGGTGTGAGCCACGGTGCCCAGCCAGGGCATCTTTTGGATTTGGGGAGGCTGTCATATGTCCTCCCACCCTGAGCATCCCTAAAGTCAGAGGTCAAACCTGGAGGGCTTGCAGGTAGACTCTGTTTTCTGGGTGAGCCGGAGTAAAGGAAATGAGAATTCTGCTTTCTTGCAAAGCTTGGTTCTGTGCAAAGACCATGGCCTCATAGAGCCTTTCAGTATCTGAGACAGCAGTTGCTGGAGAGGTCCTGTCTGTCTTTTCCCCAGGCCTCTGTAATATCTGGGTGAGTCTTTCATTCTGCATCCTGAAAGGCAGCCTAGCAGTAAACGCATGAGGGGTGGAGCCTTTGCTCCTGACTGAATGCCTCCAGCCCCAGGGACATCTTGGGCTGGCAATTCATGGAAACAGGGTGCCACCTCCACGTTCAGGCCAGCCAGAAGACTGCTGGATGATGTCACAGGCTGCAGAGCCTCAGCGACTTTCTTCCTTAATTATGGTCTCACTGCAACTTTGTTACAGGTAAACAAACACACTGCTTAAAAATTTACAAACTCCACAGTGAACTTTAGAAGTGGTTCCAAGTATCCTTGAATAGCCTTCTTTGTTTCTTTTTGTTTTTAGTTTTAATCTTCTGAGAACCTCAACTTCCTTATCGGTAGAGATTGTATAATAATATTTAGCTCAGTATTGTTGGGAGGAACTGATTTTGTTAAACACTCGCCTTAAGCTGTAAAATGCTGTGGGCAGTTTTAGAATAATTATCTCAGGCCTCCTAACTCTCTCCGGAGGACTTACGCCTGGAAAAATGAACTAGCGCACCCTCCATCCTACCCTCCTCCCCACCCCAAACACACACAGTAAGGAGAAGCCAGGAGGAGAATATGAGCTTTTCCAGGATCCCGAAGTGACAGCAAGGTTTCAAAGCGGGATGAGTTAGTTCCAGGATTTCCCTCGGCACCCCTCCCTTCCCCCTCCATGGGCGTCAGTCTCTCCATTTGGTTCTTTGAATTTGGTAATTGTCCAAGCAGAGACGTTTAATTCTCAAGACTGTCTGCAACCCTCCCATTGGTGTGATATGCAAGTGCCTTGTTGATACTCGCCGTGCAGCCTCTAAGACAGAAGAATTTGGTTCAAAAGGGCAAAGGACCTTATGGTTTAGGCATAACCTGTGCAGGTTTCCAATTGTCAGCAGCCACAAAACCAGATCAAGAATTCAAGGTGTGGAAAAGTCCCCGAGAAGAAGCAAACCAACTTCACATATGGTTGGTCTCTCTTTCCTTCTCTCTCTGTCTTTGCCAGGAAGAAGTGTAGGACCAATTTATGCACAAATTGGTCACATTTTCACACATAGCTCCAATTATCTAAAAGGGGTTTAACATTATATTTATATTGATAAGCTTAACAATGTTGAACTGCGACTCTCAGCTGATCTGTTACAATTCACATCCAAAGAGACCAGAAGGAATAATTGGAAACTCTCCAGCATCTCGAGAAAGAGAGGCAGCCTTGAAAAAGATGAAAACTGCTGCACAAGGTCTCGGTTTCACTGAAATTACCACATAAATTCCAAATGAAGGATGGCCAAGAATATTCCAGCAATTCCAAATTCTCTCCTAAAGACACAGAGAAGGTACCAGGTGAGAGAGAGTGAAGACATACCCCATCATCAATGTCACCAAAGGAAAAAAAATAATATATTGTAACAGTGATAGACTTAGCACCCAGGGAGACACTTGATAGAAAAAAATTGAGTTTGCTGCAATTTCTTACAAAATGATAGAGTTCTAGGTTGGGAATTTAGCAATAAACAGCACTAATACTTTGCACTTCAAAGACACCTGTCATTCCAAGTACCTTAGCCACTGACAATAGGCATAATTGCATTCAGCTATTTTGTCCTCTCTCAAATGATCCTTGGTAGATCTATGGTAATTCTTGTTCTCCCACTGTTAGCCACGTGCCTCAGCTGGGTGCTGACTTGAAGAACAGGATGGAGACAGAATTGAAGGCAGTCATTCATTCCTGGATATATATCGCTCACAGCTGAAAACAGCTGAAAAGAGTTGGCAATTTTGGGGTCATATGAATCGGCAATGCAGACTAATATGATTAATGGTAGGGCGAATTTGGTTAATTGCTTATAATTTGCTGAGGTCAATCCCAAAAACACAAGTTGCATTGTTTGCTCTACAGTAGTGACTTGGGGACAGTACATGAGTGGGCCTAGCAGGTGCATGCACAACTAATAGCAGCATCTCAGCATCCGGCAAAGGTTGGCTGAGGGTCTGTTATGGGTGTCACCCTCCAGCCACTGCCTTCATCAGAACACGGACCTGGCCCAGGTGGCTGAGCTGCTGCTCTTCAGGCCGCTGGTGGCTTTGAGGGAATAAACGTGGTGAAACTCTGCAAGAGGGTTCCCAAGCAACTCAGGTGCACAGACTCATAAAACAGAAGACGGCCAGAACAGCTCATCCAGTGCTTTGGAAAAAAACAAATGCAAATTGGTTATCTACATGTATCATATAGAAATCTAATAAAAAGGGAAGGTTTAGATCAACCCGTGGCCCAGGATGGTTTTGAATGCCACCCAACACAAATTCGTAAACTTTCCTAAAACATTATGAGATTTTTTTTTTTGCAATTTGTTTAAAGCTCATCAGCAGTTGTTAGCATTAGTGTATTTTATGTGTGGGCCAACACAATTCTTCTTCTTCCAGTGTGGCTGAGGGAAGCCAAAAGATTGGACAACCCTGGTTTAGATGTTGCCTATGTTTAAGTTTTCAACTTGAATTTCCCAAATGCTAAGAATGTGAAGACCCTACACAAGTTAGTTTCTATCAAGTAAGTTTACTCCACATCGGCCACACCCTCTCCTGTTCACTCCTACTCCTCTTAATCACCAGAAGCAATCACTCAGCTGGCAAGTGAGAGAAGAAGTGCCTCATTTGGTAACATGGCTGTTAGGACTGGGGGGCTCCAGGGACCCTTAGACTTAGAGATGTGTATGTTGGGGAGCGGTAAAGGGGTGGCAGAAAATCCCTTCCTCCCCATGCCAGCTTTCAGGGAAGAGAGAGGCTGAAAGCCTCAGGAACACCAAAGGACATGGTGCATCTGCTTCTAGACACCATGGCACAACCCAGCCTCTCATTGGTCATTGATGAACAGCACCGGAAATGCATGCTAGATGTGGACAGAGCTTTGGAAGCATCTGCTTGTGTCTCGGCAGACACAGAGATGCTGCTGCTCTCTCACATAAGCCTTCCAATGATCCCATCTCAACTTTCACTGAATGATCGTGTGATTTCCTGTTCAATGTCTGTCTTTCACAAACTGCGCTCTCCATTAAGACAGAGGCTACATCTGTCTTGTTCTTTGCTAGACCCCTGGACCCAGCCCAGTTTGTGAGCCATAGAAGACATGAGTGGAGCAACTTAACACATCTAGGGTAGCCCTTCGTATTTCATGAGAAAGCTTGCAGTTCCAGAGAAGTAGATGATGTATCCAGAGGACAGGCAAGCCATGGGTAGACTTGGCAGCCATTCGCTCATGCAATCACCATTCACTCCACACCTACCCTGAGCTGTTCTAGATGCAGAGATATGCAGGTGAGTGAACACAGCAGGTGCCTGCGGTCACGGAGAGTCTAGATGTAGAACAGATGAAGAACAAAAACTCAGATGAATGCATGGATGAATGAATGAACTAAGAAAATTTTGAGAAGAGTTAATTTCTACAAGCCAGGGTAGTGGAGTGATACAGAGATGGGAGCAATATTGCAAAAGGCCCATAGGAGAAGGTAATATTTGTGTGAAATTAACAGAAAGAAGCTTGTGGAAGACAGAGCGATGATTTGTGGGTCGTGAGGCTTTTACGATTTGTGGAATCCTTTCAAGAAAGATATTTATAGGCCAGTCGTGGTGGCTTACATCTGTAATCTCAGCACTTTTTGAGAGGCTGGGGTGGGAGGATCATTTGAGGCCAGGAGTTCAAGACTGGCCCGGGCAACATAGTGAAGCTCTGACTCTACAAAAAATAAAATACAAAAATTCACCAGTCGTAGTAGCATGCCTGTAGTCCCAGCTACTCGGGAGGCTGAGGCAGGAGGATTGCATGAGCCTGGGACTTCAAGACTGCAGTGAGCTGTGATCGCACCACTGCACTCCAGCCTGGGTGACAGAATGAGATCTTGTCTATAAAAGAATTAATAAACAAAATAAAAATAAAAATATTCATATGAAAGTAAATATTTACTGAGAATAAGAGGAGAGCACAAGAAATTCCTGGGTCTTGGAGACTGAGAAGCTCCTGAGAGTTCTGTATGTGTTCATCTGAAATGTCAGCATAGAAATGCTTCCTGACTGCCAGCCAGTCTCCAGTCCCCACCTGAACCCTCTACCTGCCCTGGCACTAACAGGACCCAGCAAGTGAGTTTTCTCGTAGCTTAACTGGCATGAGCTTCTCTGGACCCCCACAGGACAGTCTGCAGAAAGAGCATTTGGGGCAGTGGAATCTGCATATTCAGAGGCCCTGCCCACATGGCCAGAGCACCTAAGCAAAGTTACAGGCGTGGGAGGTGAGATGGTGAGGTGGTCAGGGGCCAGACCTCGGCTGCCACAGGGAAGGGCCTCACTGTGTACCTCGGTGATGAGGTCATGCAGCATTAAGGCTGTGGAGCCCAGAAGCATCCGCCCCCAACCCCCCACCTCCTGGGGAGCTCAGGTAGTTGGAGAAGCACCTGTCGCCACCTGACTCACGCAGAGCCGGGAAGTGAATCAAACAATCCAATCTGTGCTGCCTCACTCAAAACACGATGCCGCTCTCACACCGGCCTTTAATTCTATTCCTCCTCCTATTTTCCTTTCAAATGTATGTTTTGTGTGGAGTTATCTGTCACCCGGGCGCTGTCAGTGAGATGTGTCATTCCTCTGTGTGTGCATTCTGATAAAATGGCCTTAATGCATATGCAAATCTGTCTTCTCAAGAAGGAAGTGTGTGGAAACACTCACATTTGGCTGGGAGTCTTATACTGTGAAAATACTGGAGAAGCATATGCGTTAATTTTACCTTAAATTGCAGACAGAAGCCACCCACCCTGTCCCTGACACACAGAACAAATAATTCAGATTTGAGGCATCGTATTTTCCATGAGATTAGCTTTAAGTTAGAAGGAGGACAGGGAGCTGGTGGTTCTTCCTTGTCCACACAGGGGTCCCACAGAGCCAGGCAGGAGACTTCAACTTTCCTTTCCTTGCCTTTCCTTGCCTTTCCTTTCCTCCCTCCCTCCCTCCTTCCTTTCTTCCTTCTTTTCTTTCCTTCCTTTTCTTTAATCTCTTCCTCCTCCTCCTCCTCCTTGTCCTCCTGCTCCTTCTTTCTTCTCCTTTCTCCTCCTTCTCTCCTCCTTTTTCTTCTTTTGTAACTTTTCTTAAGAGTCATATTATAGAGAACCATACTTCTCTCCACATTTTTTTTTCTATTAAAAAAAGGAACGTGACCAGAACAGCATCCAAAACAACTCTACAATCACGTGCCAGGTTATCTGACACATTAGTGATTTAAAAGGCCAATTATGGACATTTCAAGTACCAGTTAGGCTTTGGGCTTCTCTGCCTCCTTAAAGTGCTAATAGGATGACACCCTATGAGACATGATCATCTGGGGATGTCAAGGTAGACTCCTGGAACAGGAGGATTTGGCAGCAAGGCCGGGGTTTAGCCCTTCCCCTGGCTGTCTTGTGTTTCCATCTCCCTCCAGCCCCATTATGTAATTATTTGGCCAGGCATCGGCACAGGGAACACAGATGATGCGAACTAGGCTAGGAAGTGTGAGGAGGATCCCTGTAGGAGTTGGCCGTTGTGTGTGCCATCCCATAGGACAAAGGGCTGGCTTGGCGGGACTTTGGTGTGTCAATCAGTCCATGGGCAAGTTCATTGTGTGCCCAGCCCTGGTCATGGGGCAGAGCTGGGACAAGACTCCCTTATTCCAGCATCTGACTGGCTGGCAGAGATAAGACTGAAATAATTCTAGGTCATGACCAAATACTGACCCATGCAAAGCTACAGCATGGCACAGTGGGAGAGAGGATTTGGGGAAAGCATAAATTGATGTGGGAGGAGAACTAAAGAGTCTTCTTGGGAAAGAGGGGGCTTGAACCTAAACCTCTCAGAGTTCACATGTAGAAAAAAAAAAAAAAAAGAGGCCTCTCCCCGATCTCAGACCAATCTTCGAAACTTGCCTAGGACTTACCCTTTCTTAATAACAAAGTCACCCAATGCCCCTAGCATTTTTTATATTTTAACCAATTAATCTTCATTACAACTGTATGAGATAAATATCCCATATTATTGATGGGAAAGCCAAGGCTCAGAGAGGTAATCAACTTATTCAAGTTCACACAGCTTCTCCAAGCTCAGAGCTCCAAGTGGAAATCGATTGGCTCTGGGGCTCCCATGGTGCTCACTGGAAGACTTCGGCAAGGGTTTGAACCCGGGGAGTCTACCTCTTGAATCCTTGCCTGTAACTATTCAATGCTCTGCAAAGAGTGGAGTGGAAGAATGGAGGGAGACCACGGCATATTCAAAGAACTACAAAAGGTTCCATCTGGCTGGAGTATGCAGAGAAAGGGGAGATTTTGTAGAGATGAGGCTGGAGAGATAGTCAGGGGTGGAAGAATGAAGGCAAGGAGCTTGAACTTGAGCCTGTGGCAATGGAGAACCAAGCGAGGGTTTCAGTTAAGCTGCCAGTAGTCAGTTATGTTAGGAGGGTTTTTCCGTGTGTGAGATGAGAGGCAAGGAAAGGGTCAAATAAAAGCCTTTAGATGAGTCCCAAGGTCTCATCTTAGGCAAAGGCTGGAGATGAGGGAATAGCGGGCATGAAATAATAAATAAATTAGGGCCACGCTTTCAATGATATGGTGTTATTGTTATCAGTATCTTTTTTTGCATGCCGTTCACTTTTCAATGCTCCTTTTTATGTGATTTGTTTCATTTAGGTCTCTCGGTAAGACCAGGAGAGCAGCATTCTAATTTCAGCTTCACAGATCACAGGTGTGAAGCTCTTTGGGAAAACTTTCCAGGACCAAGTCTTTTGGAACCTTGGAGTCATACACAGGAAGGACAATTTAAATGCTTTCAATGTATTGATGCATTTAATCCTCCTAACAACCCTACAAAGTGAGCCTTATTCTTGTCCTCATTTTACAGCAGAGAGGTTAGGAAACTCACCTGAGATCACACAGGTAGTGAGTGTTGAGTGTCCGAGGCAGAACTCTGTGGTCTCTGCCCCCAACCCCAGAATAAAGGAGTCTAAGCTGAGCCGTGCCCCTCAGACCCCAGCCCGTGAAACAGCTGCTGAAGAGAAGCCCAGCAGGCCAAGCTTTTAAGGTACATTTTTCAGAGCAATTATTTCTTCCAAATATTAGAAGATAAAGGTATCAGTGCAGGCTAGGGCATCACACTGATATGCTCATAATAGATATCATAGGTATTAAGTGCAGTTTATCCTGAGTGTAATTAGTGGATGCTTTTCAAACGTGATGATAATTGCAGCCTATTGTTTCTACAGTAATTTACAGAAATAAGGAACTCTACCACTGCTCATCTCCTGGAAGAAACAGAAAGAGTTCTTATTCAGGATTTAGCTGATGTCTGTGGCCAAACAATACAACAGTCACCAGTCACTGTTAGCCACGGTCCCTCACACCTCCAAAAGCGACCACTTACGATAACATTCCCAGGATAATATAAAACATATTTTCGTCTACTGCATCCGGACATATGCCCAACAGAAAGAAAACCTGCAAATCAGCTATCTCTTTGGCTGCGAGATGTTTACTAATTTAAAAATCTCTGTGGAGAGACGCCTCTGCTCTCTGTTAAAATTTGACGGTACTTTTCTCTGTGGCATGGAATGGGCGACGTTCACGGGACCCCTCTGGCCAAGCCTCAGTTGGTCTGAGGAGGGGAAAGGCATGCCCACCCACCCCTTCTCTGATGGTGACCAAGGTTCACAAACAGCAAAGGTCTCTTCCAGTGGAACACTGTTTTGGGGTACCCGGCATTGCCCTGAGAACTGAAAATGTCTCCGGATGTTAGAACCATTTAGTTTGCCTTGCTCTACACATATCACACAATCTAAATATTTTATTTGCTCAGGAGTCAACTGGCGCAGACTTGGGATGCACCTTCCACTTCTCGACCCCAAATCTAAGTGGGGGTGCATAGGGGATTTGTGCCCAAGGTGACATTTGTTTATTTTAAAACATCATGCAACTTACCTCTTATATAGCTTTTTACCTCCTATCATCCTCTTGAGTAATTACATTTCTTAAGGCAGAACTGTCTTTTGACATCTATCAAAACAAAGAGGGAAGAGAAGGAGGCTGCTAATAGAAGTCCTGTTGTCAAGGCCGATCTCCAGGGGACAGGGGAGACTCCCGCTCCCAGAGACCAGAATGGTCTTGAGGGCTCAGAAACATCCCATCCATGGCCAAAGCCCAGTTCTGCAATATCCGAGGCAAAGGAGGTTTCAAATACGCAGCTTCTGACATCAGGTTTTAAAGAAAAGACCGGGGCTTATGCAGTGCAGGTCCAATTAGGTGAGGCCCTTTGAAAATATTTTACCCTTTGGGAAAGTCATATACGTTTCAGCTGTTCTCACCTCTTAACTATCCCCAGCCCAAGGGACACTGGGCCCACACTCAAGGCTTCCGTCAGGACCCGCGTGCTGTGGCTGGAGGCAGCTGATGCCGTGGAAAGTCTAGCTGCCTGCTAGAATCCCTTTCCTTCCCCACAGGGCTCTGGAAGTGGAGCTTCCATAAATTTACACAAGTGCATTGACTGCTTCCCCACCCCCACCCTGGCAACATGGGCAAATTTCAAAAGACACTAAATTTGATAACTAACACTTATTACTCATTGCCTCTCCACAATATTCTTGGCAGGGGTTAGAAACTGACATTTGCAGCTGAAAATAATGCATTGTCAAATAGGAAAACTGCAGGCTATAATTTTTAACACTTGTATCTGTTATTTTAAACATGAAACATTGCATCAGTTTGACATTAATTTATATAATGGAGACCAAAAGGGATAATGCAATCTTAGTGACCACCTCTATTTAATTAGCTGCCAGGGAGAACCACTAACCAAAAATATGGAATTACCATACACAAAAACAAAGGGCTGTTTGTACACCTTCCATCATGCATTATTGAAATGCACCGTATCATTAGGGAGAATGATCAGGATGCTAGTGTGAAACCAGCCACTGATAAATGCAGACACAAAACTTTTATGAAAGTTTGTAAATACAGTATTGTATGGAAATTCTGATGCATATTGGCTTTCTTCAGCACTGTAAAATGTTTTATTATGAAAAAAGTGGATAAGATACTTATCCTTTAAATTGGAGTTTAATATTTTATTAGTGCCAGGCACATAATTCTCATCAAATGGCAGGAAACTCTTTTTTGTATGGATATAAATGTCTAGAGTTTAATATTTCAAAGATAAGTACCTACCACTGCATCTATCACACAGTGGCTTAATAGAATTTACTTTTTCTTAAATATTTATACTGTATATGTGTTTGCTAGTCAAGTGATTATAGCGCTCTAAGGTGGAGAGCGAGGCTGGTGATGTGGTTAAGAAGACAAGCCACCCATGCAGTTTGCTTTTTCAGTGCATACATCACTCACCTGGACGAGGAGGAAAAGGAGAGAATAATTAAGTAATTCAGACCCAGAGGCTTAAGAAGGAGAACGTTCTGCTTTTCAAAAACAAACAGCCAGAAAGTTTCTCTGATTTGACCTGAGCTTCCAGACAACTCCTCAGAAGAAATTAAGTTTAACAAATTAGAACAAAATGAGAGTGGGGGGAGTAGAGAGGTGTTTGGCTTTAAAAGGGAAATTGCATTGTGCTGAAAATCTCCCTTCGAACCACTGGTGCGGGCTGTTGACCAAGCGTTGGGGGGGGAATTGAGCAGCAGCTTTGGAGTCCTTCAGCCCTGCAAACTCTTTCATCGGGCCTGAGAAATGCTTTCTGATCCATGCTGATACAATTACCTAGCCTTTATTGGCAATTTAGACCTGCTTTTAGGGACATTTTAGAGCAAATGATGTTTTCTTGATATTTTAAAAAAAGCGGTGCTATTTCCTATACCTTTGGGATAAGGTAGAAACCGAGTTAGAGGCTTATTAGAGGGCTGATTGCTACAATGCGGTTTTTGTTGTTGTTGTTGTTGTTGATGTTGAACTGAGCTACCGAAACTGAAGGTATGGGCCCCAGTGGGCGACTTGTCTCTCTCAATCAAAGCTATTTTTATTTTGGATATTTGGGTGAAATATGCAGCAGGATTTACTACTACTATACTTAGAAAGGTCTTAAAACCCTCCCATTAGTCGAAGGATATTAAAATAGGTTCAATAAATTTTTTAATATGCACATACGCCAAGGAGAGGAGGAAGCCTCCTTTGTTCCTTCGGCAGGATGGAGGTCCAGTTGATGAGCCTGGGCTTTCTTTCCTGGAAGTGTTTAGGCCAGTATCAACCAAAGGAGTGGTTACATTGACAGTAAATAAAACTGGCTGTCCTTAAGGGCTTTCTGACAGGGGTTTAAATAGAGTGGCATTGAAAGCTGAGCAATGGAATTAGCCAGGGTGCAAAAGCCACAGTGTTTCCTGCCCAGCCCCAGTGAGCTCTCCGGACCAGCAGCACCCTGGCAGGCTTCAAACTGGTGAGATTTAATTCAGACACTGCTTGGGCAAACCACATCCGAAAAGGTGACTGTCACTTGCCCCGCTGTCAGCAGCCAGGAAAGAGGAGAGGAGAAGGCCACGTGTGTCCGTATGCAAGGAAAGTCCTGCTTCAGGCTGTGTCTCCCGCTGAGACTGGGGCCAGGCCTGCAGGGGACAGGGTTGAGCTCCTGGTCTCCCCATCTCCCTGCTCGCTCAGGCCAGCATGGGGAACAACAGGGAAGTGCCCCTACTGGGGAGACTTTCTTGTGATAAATAAAAGCTGATGATTTAAAATGCTCTTAAACAGGGCCATGTGAGCAAGAGAGAACACACGGTGGTAAATAAAACCTGTTAATTAAAAACGTATTCTTCTGAGACAACAATGTTCTCCTAATCCCTGCTGGCACAGGTTTGTGTCAAGTGTGTGTTTTCCAGGCTGTGATGGGTTCACGTCCGCCAGGAGCAGGGCAGGACGATGGAGCCCAGCCTCAACTTCTCCTCGCCTTGCTGGCTGTGCCCTGTGATCTGGCCCCAGCCTCCCTCTCAGACTCGGAGGCCTCAGTGGTCAGACTCTTCCCCTGGTCCCCTAAAGCCCCGGCCACCCTAGGCAAGCTCTGTCCCGCTTCCCAGCCTTTGCTGTTGCAGTTTCCTCTGCCCAAAATTCCCTCCCACCAATCCTTGCATGCTGGCTGCCCCGCTCACTTAGTCACCACTTTTTAAATTTTTATTTTATTTATTCTTTTAGAGATAGGATTTTGATATGTCATCCAGGCTGAAAGGCAGTGGCACCATCACGGTTCACTGCAGCCTCGACCTCCTGGGCTCAAGTGATCCTCCTGCCTCAGCCTCCTGAGTAGCTGGAACTACAGGTGTGTGCCACCATGCCTGGCTAATTTTTTAATTTTTTTGTAGATATGAGGTCTTGCTGTGCTGCCCAGCCTGGTCTCGAACTCCTGGGCTCAAGTGATCCTCCTACCTCGGCCTCCCAAAGCACTGGAATTACACGCAGGAGCACTGGCCTTAGTTGACACTTTGTAAGGGTCACCTCCTCAAGTGTCAGAGAGACTCACCCTGACTGTGATGTCTAATGTGGGCACCTGCACCCCCACATCCCATCCAGATCACCCTGTTTTATTTCATTTCTGGCCCTTCTCACTATGGAAAATGATTTTCATTTGTCTTTTTCTGGGTGATCTGTCACCGCTACTGAGCTCTACTCTCTAGGAGAGCACAGACTTTGTCTAGTCTCTGCTGTATCCCCAGCTCTTAGCCTCGTGAAGGGAGACAGTAGGTGTTCAATCCATGCTTGTGGGGAGACTAGAAAGACTTACAGGAAGGCAGGAGCAGCACCACCTGAGGCTATTTCCCTCCAGAGGGGCAGCCCTGTGCTTTGGTGAGGACCCTGCAAGCCTGTTAAGGGAGGTGGGTGCAGCTCAAGGCCGCGGAGAGTTCAACGGGTCGGCAGGGGGCACTGAGGAGGCGGCTTGAGGGAGAAACAGCCATGCTGAGGCCCTGGCTGGAGCCCCACACCCACATGGAGCAAACAGCCACCCTGCCTCGTATTTCACCACTATCTGACTGTCTTGATGCCGGCAAGGTTCTAGGTTCTAGGCTAGAACTGCAGTAAAGGCTATTAGGTAGCAAGTAGTTTCCAACAGTGAGCTGGGCCTCCTGGGGAAGTCGCAGCCTACAGGGCCAGGCAGGACCAGAGCACAGGTGCAGCAGAGGCTCTAGAAAGCCAAGCACATTCAGAGCCATCTGTGTTACAACCAGGGCAGCCCAGGGAGCCTCTACCCCAGACCTCAGGGCCGAGACCTGGCACCAGCTAGGAAAGAATGGATGTGGAAGCCTGCCACAACTATGGACCGCACAGGACCATGGCCAAGGTCTGAAGGGCCACACCCTGGCTCCAGGAGCATCCTGTGTGAATAGCTGAGATCTGCATGGACCCTCGGTGAGGCCCTGGCTGGTGGAGACGGCTGGGAGTCCCAGGCAGCAGAGGGAGCAGTAGGGTGTGTGTGTAGGAGACAAGACTCCAGGGAGCGAGGTGAACAGGGCCACGGAGGCCTGCACTGCCCAGGAAATGCCTTACCCGGGGCTGGACCATGTGGGAAATGTGGCAACTTTGTTCCCTGGCACAATCTGTCTTGCATATTCAGGAGGCCAGGTTGGACAGTGACATCAATCCCAAGGAGTGTCCTTACCTAGAGAGAGCAAATCAACCCACGCAGGTCTTGGGACACCTGTGATGCATGCCCCAGGTGCAAAGGGTGGGGCAGTAGTGTCTTATCGAATTGTCTCACCTGGAGGGTTCAGCACTGGGCCTGGCAGCAGATACACCGAGCACTGTTTGCTGAGTACGTTGGTTCCTTTCTTTCTGCCCATGCTCTGCACAGAGGCCCATGCAGAAGAGCCAGTGGCTGCAAGCTCCTTCCACAGCCTCGCAGTCATCCTGGTTGTAACTGCCTGGGGCTGCCCAAAGGGAATGAGCCCCAGCAGTAATTTTCTGTTGTCCTGTCCGTGGTCTCGGACTCCCATGGTGGCTCCCCACTCTCCAGGCAGACTAAGAAGGCACCTTAGAGTCATAAAACCCTCTGGGTAAATGGAATCTCAGGGCCCTTCCCCATACCCACTCCGTGCACCCACACCTGCCCTGGGCCAGGGCACTCAGTCAGCTCGTGCCCAGCAGGGAGCCTCCCCCGTCTGGGTGCAAATTCCCTTTCTTTCACCGAAAGGGAATTGAGAGGAGAGATTCCTTCAGAGGCCTAGCAGCTGCAGGCAGACACAAAGGGGTTGCTTTAAATGTGGTTTATTTCCCAAGCAGCTGTGATAGTGAAGGGAGGGCACGAACTTCCTGTGTTCAGCACCAGGTAGGAGCAAAGGGAAGATGAGGTCCCCCAAGGAGGAAATGTCATTGCTTTTCAAAGAGGTTTTCACACATCCAGCTCCATGAAAGGCATCCTTCTTCCTTCCTTTTTCCAGATCACATTTTTGGAAAAAAAAAAAAAATCTACTTTGTGTATGTGTGGGGTGTGGGGTGTGAGAGACACATTCCTTTTTAGTGTCTAAATCTCACAGTCCACATATGACTTTCCCCACTTGAGAATTCTCTCTCATCCGTGTGGCTCCCTGCATTCTATAAAAATATAAATAAATAAAAATTTAAAAAGTATAAAGCCGGTGCCGTGAGACCCTTGGGTTGGGCAAAGCCTGTGAAGTTCGAACCGCTTAATGCACAAATACAAGGGAGCGATTATTACAAGGCCATCCCGCTTAGCATCGGGGAATCATTTGGGGAGAGAGATTCAATTTCATAAAAATGATTTTCAAGAGCTGTTTTGTGAGTAGTAGAAGGTTGGGTATTTTTTTTTCCTTTTCACCAAAATGAATAAAAACTTTATGTTCACTGCGGTACTTAGGTATCGGTTTTGTTAATTTCTTAAAACAAATTGGCTCCCCAGTAAATCCCAAACTTGGACAGCCACATTAAGCTAGCAGTAGGGAGGCAATCTGAACATGATTATCCTGCAAGAGAATTCCCAGAATTTCATCCAAACTGTGATTTGTTCTGTTATAAAAGGCCTGTAAAACCCAGTCTCGAAATTCCTGTAGGAAACTCAAGTGTTTAAATATCTGCAATTACTCTCTCATGATTAAAGAAAGATATGAAGGACGGGGCATTAGCACACAACAGAAAGTGCGAGGTGTGGAGCAGGCGATAAATCACACGGGACTGTGACACTGGCAGACCTTGAGGCACGTCCACAAATCAGCTCCTGGCTGGAGACTCTCTTAACTGGCTGGGAGGGGTGAGGGCTGGGGAGGGATGCAGCACGCCCTGCTCCAGGCTGCTGGGGACTAAGGGAGGCCCTGGTGGCCCAGGTCCCTACCACGACAGAACTCAGTATCTGCCATGGTCACTGTGCTTTCTGCAGAAGCAGGGTTTGAAGACTGTCATGCATAAACACGCACCTACCACGCCAATGTGTTGTTAACTCACACTCACACCATGTGTCTCAGGCTCAACCCTCAGTTCCAGAGTCCCCGGACCCCAGCTGCTGTGGTGCCGTATCAGGCCCCATGCATGATGCTCCTGAGAGGCCTTGGGTACTGTCTTTTCTCTAAAGCTCCATCTTCTAAGTGGTGAGCTTTAAAACTGCTCCCTTTGATAACATGGATGGGTAACACCTCTGAGCGGACCCAGTCATCCCATGCTACAGGTCGGGGAGCTGAGGCCCCACCCAGCAAGGAGACCAATTCATATTTACCAAGTGAGCTCCCAGCAGCCTTGGGAGGAAAGCCCATCCTTCTTATTCCTTGCCTTCATTGCATTTAGGAAAGCACTCATCTTCTTGAGAGTCCCAGCTGAACCAATGGGGATTGTCTTTTTAGCTGGAACTTTCCTCCTGCCTCACATGCTCCCTGCGCTGCTGTCTTGAGACTCTCTCACTAAAAGGGGCCTTAGGGAATAAGCCCAAACAACTGCCTGCAGTACCCCTGAGTCTGGGCTTGTGGAGGGGTGGCATATCTGCCTGTAGCAGCATCACCTCTGTGGTTTCACAACCCTCACGGGCAGCCCCTTCCTCCATGGCCCTAGTTTATGGGAACAGCTCAAGACCCTACTCCTAAAACACCACCTCTTCCTTCCCTCTGCCATCACTTCCTGCAATTACCATCTCCAATTTACTCTTCTGATACCTTTAGAACAAGTTCCCTCTATTAAGCCAGCGCTTGGGCTGATGACATGGGTGACACAAAGCTCCTCAGGGTAGGCGCTGTCTGTTCCCCTCCGCTCTCCTCCCCGGCACACCATGGGCACCTATAGAATGTATCTTGGAGTGAATGAGTCAGTGGCCTTAAAGGTCATGCTGTTGATTTCCACTTCACCCTGGAGACCGTATGTTGGATATCTTGGTTAATTCAATCCCCTTTCTCCTCCCTGGCCTTCTGAGAAGTTGAGCAGGGCTGCATTTGAGGGCTGTTTTCCCTTGGAGTAGCAGAGCTGTTTGCCTGGAAGGCAAGGAAGGGCTCCAGCTACCTGGCTGACCTCAGAGGGACTAGGGTGGTATTGGCAGCTGGCATCTGATACAGTTGGCTGCAGCCGGCATTTTTGGACGTGCTCCCTCTCTCATTCTGCCAGCTCCCTTGCTCCCTCCCTCTCTCTTCGCCTCTCTCTCCCCATCATCCAGCCTCCTGGAAGTTGAAACAATATTTTGAGGGGTCAAAGTGGGGCATAATGGGAGACCATGGAAACACACGCAGCTCAGGATAGCGTAAGCCCCAGAATGCCTGCGTAGGTCACAGATGACAAATGGCAGAGCCCTGCAGGTGTGCAATCCATTTATTGATTTCAAGCCCTCCCTCCTCTTGTTCTCTAGGCCTCCAGGGAGGGAGAGTCACAGATTCTTAGGGCTGAAATTGTGCAGGAAGGACATAGCTTTCCTATTGGCCAGACATCTAAGGCTGCTGGGCCCAAATATGGAGCCTATTACAAGGAAATCTGGTTCATGTTTCCAATGGAGGCACAGAGCCCCGCTTGGGCTGAAGGCCTGGGTCTCTGTGTTGCTGGCACAGGCTGACAGTAGCAGGCATCCCTTCTTCCTGGCTGCCTGATATACCAGGGTGAGGGCCCTGAAACAATGAAAATAAAGGGAATAATCATATTTAGCAAGGATTGCAAATTTGCACTATGCTGGGAACATTTTTTCAACCCATTTACATTTACTGATATATTTAATCCCCACAGTTGCCATGAAGAATGGAGTTTGTCTTTTTATTCCCAGCTGTGTGGCCTGTAACAGGTCACTGAATCCTGCTGAACCTCAGTCTTCTTTTCTGTAAAATAGAATGATTTCACATCCCCCTTATCCAGCCTGAGTGAAGGAAAAAAAAAAAAAAAAACCTCTTTATAAGTATAAAACTTCTCAAGCCATTCATTCTTTCTAGAAATGTGCCCTCTAAAGATATGGAAAAATTAGGCCTGGAATCACAAAAGGAAGAAAATGAGCATTTGAAGCTTGAAATTACAGGGAGACAACTTTTTCTGTAAAGGGCCGATAAGAACGCTTTATGAGTCATGCTGTGTCTGTTGGGACAACTCAACTCTGCAGATTGAAAACAGCCACAGATAAACCGATAAGTAAGTGTGTGTGGTTCTGTCTGAATAATACTTTATTTACAGAAACAGGCCGGGGAAGAGGCAGACTGAATTTGGCCAACAGGCCATAGCTTGTTGACCCTTTCTTAAACCAATAAGTCACGTTTCCCATCCTGTTCACAACACATCCACTATAAAAATGAGTTATGACAAAGTGGTTCTGAGATATAGAAATCAAATACTGTCATCTTCCTTCTGCCGGCTTTTCATTTTCGGGATGTATAAACAAAATGAGGTGACACTAATCAACCTGTTTGAACTACGAACAATTGGAGATGTCTAATTCACATAAGTGGATGAGCCTGGGGTTTTAATCTTAAACATAGAGAGTTCATGAATGTAAGTTCCTGGCATGGTTTACTGAATTATAATTGACAAAAGAAACAGTAAAAATAGATTAATGCTAACCTGAGTGATCAATTTCCCCCTGAAGTACCATGCGGGATTACTCTGCACATTTACTTCATTTCTAAGGCTTTCTTCTGACACTCTCAAATCCTCTACCGTAGGCATTGGAATTCCTTGTACTACACTGGGGTGATGGTACCATGTTTCAAAGTTATTCAGAACCTGATTGGCCATGTTCCTGCAATACATTTTCCTAACCTCAAGATAAAGATCCATGCATCTCTTTACCCTTTAAACAAAAAAGCTATTGTAATAGCATGTAGTCTCAGGCATGGTCTGAATACCAAAACCTGTACATGCACTGCTAAACTGTTTAAGTATGGAAGAAGTAGTGTCTAATAGCATCAGGAAATTGAAATTTAAAAATTTTTCTCACTCACTTATTTGATGAGAACTGGGTATGCTGACAGGTGAAGCAGAAAGCCATTTTTCAAGTTAAATGCCAAGTGGTTATATAGCATAATATTCAGTCAAAATTAACCACCTCACTGCTGCACTGACACCCAGCATATTTAATGCCAACTGTTCTTCCAAAGAAAACGGCAGACCTCTGGGAGTGCCTGCAGAAGGGGAAAGAAACTGTTACTAATACTTCAATTATTTAGGGGGTGCCCCAACTCTCCGAGTGGGAAAAATGGACTGACCAGCGGCGACACTGACTCTCACGGACGCCACAGAGGGAAATCGCTCAGTGTCTTCCGGGGCCCTCTGGGTCTGCTAAGCCGAACCCCAGAAATTTCTGAATTTACGTGGGCCTCAGGCAGTCTCCCTACAGGCAAACACTTTTGGAAAAAGCAGGTGGATTCTTGCCTGCTGGCACAGGTGCCGGGGAGGCTGTTTTTCTAAGCTAGTTTCCTAGTGACTGCCAAGCAAGGTTCCCCAGCTTCCAGGGAGCAAATGATGCCCGTGCCAGAGGACAGCAGATCCAGGAGCCCAGAGTAGCAGGCAGAAGGCAGGCATCACTTGGTAGGATTCAGATTCCGAAGAGTGGCTTGAGAACCCCCATCTAGGAAGTACGCGGAAGGGCAAAGACAGCCTTTGTTGGAAATTCTAGCAACCCTTTTCCTGGACTGATTTTATTTGTGAGGATGCACTAATACTTCAGCTAACAGCCCGGGGAGTGTATAACTCGAAAATTCCAACCACAAACAAAAACGCACTGTCGAGTCCACTCCCAGCTTTAAATCCTAGGTAACCAAGTAACCAGAGGGCCACTGCTTTTCCTCCTACAAAGGTAGGGAAATTCATCTGTAAAGTGCAATGCCCCATGGTGGCTCCTGGCTGCCCCAGGACCTGCCAAGAGCAAAGGGAAAACCAGCCTAGATCCAGATCCCTCCCCTCCCCTCCCCTTCCTTCCCCTCCCCTCCCCATAGGAAGAATTTATCAAATTCTTCCTACCAGAAGTACGATCTTGAACCATTTCATTTATTCAGCTTTTCATTTCCCCATGTGGTGTTTCCTGGGCTTCTCAGAGCCACTCTGAAAGACAGGAAGGTGGAGGTTATTGGGGTCCCCTGGTACCAAGTACACAAGCAGATCAACTGAGGAAGGTGAGGAAGGGCTATGGGTCGCTGACATCATGGTATCTACTGGGGGATGAGCCAAGCCCAGTATCCTGGTCTCTTGGCTTCTAAACTGATGTGCCATCTTTCGAAAATAACCAACATTTTATCTTTTTATTTATTTATTTATTTACTTACTTTTGAGACACAGTTTCACTCTGTCACCTAGGCTGGAGTGCAGTGGCACTATCTTGGCTCACTGCAACCTCTGTCTCCTGGATTCAAGTGATTCTCCTGCCTCAGCCTCCAGAGTAGTTGGGATTACAGGCACCTGCCACCACGCCCAGCTAATTTTTAGTAGAGATGCGGTTTTGCCGTGATGGCCAGGCTGGTCTCAAACTCCTGACCTCAAGTGATCTACCCACCTCGGCCTCCCAAAGTGCTGGGATTAAAGGCATGAGCCACCGTGCCCAGTCTAAAATAATCTTTAAAAAATAAAAACAACTAAGAAAATTGTTTCTTTTAATTTTTGAGAATCTGGAGAATACCGAAAAATTAAAGTAAAATTAAAAACAAATGGTATCTCTAATCCCAACATCTAGAAACAGGTATTAACTCATAGTTTTATTTCTCTCCATCCTTTTTTCTATGCGTGTGAGAGAAAAAGAGAGAAAAAGAGAGATTGGGGAAAGGACATTCCTTTTCACTGAACTTAAAATTACATGCATTGTATATGTCATTCAAGTTACTTGCAGACATCTTTAAAATCTTAAAAATATATCCTAATTTATTGAGCCAACCTACAGTGTTGGCCATTTAGGTTGTTTTTAACTTTATTACTTTTGTTCCTGTTTCTCTTGTAGCTTGGAGCATCTCTGTGCATAATTTGGTAACAGCCATTCTGACCATTTTTTTTGTGGGCAGATTTCTGGATGGTAAATTACCAAGTCAAGGGGAAGGGGCAGTGGTCATTTTAAGACCCTCAACTGTCTCTCCAGGTCAAGTCTCAGCTCTCCTCCAAGAAACTCAGGCCAATTTCACTGGCCTTGTTCAGAATGACTCCCACCCAGCACAGGACCCTTTTGAGCAAAACAGTGGTTCTCAACCTCAACTTGGACACTCCTGGTATTTGGGGCCAGAGAACTATTTGGTGTGGGGGTTGTCCTGGCCTTTGCTGGGTGCTTAGCTTTATTTCTAGCCTCTACCCACTAAATGCCGGTAGCACCCTCTCATCACCTAAAATGGTTCCAGAGATTGCCAGATGTCTCTAGAAGGAAAACCTCCCCTGGGTGAGAACCACCAGGCTAGACCATGGTCTGGTTGACACTGGCAGATGGATGGGTTAGCAACCTAGTGATGGAAGGCAAGTCCCATTCCAAGAAAAAAGCCAGAGAATTCTTCTCAAATTAAGCCTTGCTATTACACGTAGAGCTACATGTACATCAAAAAGAAATCCCTCTACAAAATTAGTGCTTCTTTGTTTCCATGGCATTGCACATGTACATCTACACTGCTTAATAATTCCTTATGTACCATTGATATTTTATTACTTACTTTTTGCTCTTCTGTTAGTCCTGTGAATCTCTCAGGGCAGTGTTTCTCATCCATTTCCTTGAGTTTGACACCTAACACAGAGTGGATTAAACTGAATGAATGAATGAATAAATCTGAGCTGAGACAAGGGCTTCTCTTACACATACGTGTGTGCACACATATGCACACAAACACATACACATGCACACATGTGTGTGCGCATTTAAGCACCAACAGAAGCCTTGGAGGAAAGGAAGGGCTACCAACTACGAAGGCTTCTGTTGCTTTTGACTAGATGGTGATAGCTGAGGGTAAAATTTCTCTGTGTAAGCACTACAAATTTCCTAAATCTGCATAGAGTAACATTTGGGGAGTCAGAAGTAATGTATTTTCCAGTGAGGTAAGGCCCCTACTTTTAAATAAGGGTACTTAGGGTTGTCAAAGGAGAAGAGAACTTTCTCTATTGCTTTAAGAGGCAATTTACGGCATCATTAACGATGTCGTTTAATGGAAAGTCCTGTTATTTTTGGAGGACAAAATGCATATTCCACACTAAATATAATAACAACATAAACCTTTAATAAATAATTGTAACAGTTTATAAATATTTAAGTAGTAAATCTGAAAGTCCTGAGGGACAGGAAGAGGCCGGGAGGGAAGATCTGACTTGTAAAGCACTAAAAATAGGTCCCGACACATATATTGTTAGGCTTTCTTTCTTTCTTTTCTTTCTTTCTTTTTCTTTCTTTCTTTCTTTCTTTCTTTCTTTCTTTCTTTCTTCTTTCTTTCCTTTCTTTTTCTTCCTTCCTTCCTTCCTTCCTTCCTTCCTTCCTTCCTTCCTTTCCTTTTTCCTTTTTTTTTTTTTTCCAGACAGGGGACTGTAGATTGGGGCCTTTCGGCAAACATGATGATTAGAGCAAAGTGGCCACCCTAGGGTTAATAAGTAAAGGAACTGTGGAGGGTGAGATTGATCAAAGGGCTCAACAAAAGGGAAAGAAGCCCCCAAACCTTTCATTTTCTGACCTTGACTTTGGCTGTAGACACCTGAAAGAGGCATACTGAACACTGGGATACTCGGAGACAATCCATGCCAGAGCATGGAAACCCCTTCAACTAGCAGGACACGCCAGGCAAGTCAAGCTCCTCGTTTCTGAGAACAACAGTGTGCCAGGGCTGGTGTTGAGCACTTCAGCGGGATTACTCCACTGATATTCACAAGGATTCAAGGACTATTATTATCATCCCTTTGATGCTGCTTGGGGCCACCTGCCACTGAGTGGTGGAGATAAGATTTCAGCCCAGGTGCTTTGGGGAAAATGTCCTCTCTCCAAGGTAAAATCACAAGAGTTGGTTTCTCCTTGTTGTTCTGGATTGTCATGTCTAGAGGTGCAACAGTCACCTCGAAAATACAAAAGGAAGAAGACTTAGGATGAAACAGATGGTGAGGACAGGAGAGAAGAGAGACAGGAAGAACCTGGGCCATTGGTGACTACTGAGCAGCTCATTGGGCTGTCTCTGGTAGACGTCCTTACTCTGAATGTGAGATTCCATGTTTTCTGGTTATTTAAGACAGATGGAGTCAGGATTTTGTGTTACTTGCAGCCAGATGCATCCTAACTGATCTAGGCACATACACAAGGGCCCAGTTAAGGGCTTGTATGCATAAGAAGAGTTTCAGAAATGATGAATGATTGGGCAGTATTCTTCATAGGGTCAAACTCCTGGCCCAGGACAGCTCCTGATTGACTTTCCAGTACCCATTTTAAACTTTTACTGAAAATCCTTTCTTTTCCCCTGCAGAGTTTCCTCTCCTTCTTTTGTGTTAAATGTGTACTGGGAATTGACCAATTCCCCAGCACCTGGTGGTAGGTGCTGATTGGCAAGACAAGAAGAGAAGCCCAGTCCCCTAGCCTTAGCCACAGTGATTGGTTCAGGAACGACTTTGGGTTCCATTTCAGGCCAATGACATATGAAAAGAAGTTTTTCCTAGAGCTTCTGTAAAAGGATCTTTCTCACTCTTCTAAAACAGAAGCTCTCTCTCTCTCTCACAATCTCAACCTTCCTGGGGAAGAAAACGTACTCCAGCTGACTTGCTGGCTGCCATCTTTCTCTCAGAGAGAGGAGGCGGCCATTGAATGAAGCTGACGTCCTAGCAGCCAGAACAGAGAGGCAGAAAGAAAAGCATTGCAGTGACCCTAAAGTCCTCTCTACAAGTGGGTTTCCCACTACATGAGCCAATACATCCCCTTTGTTGTTCTTACCAGTTAGAGCTCCCATCATTTGGAAACAAAGGCATGGTTGCAGATACACATACACATACACTCTATCCACCTGGCATTCTAACAGAAAGCCTAGGATGGTATTTGGGGTTTGTGCCCAGAGACTTTTGCCGGATACTCATCACCAGATGAGTGGAACAGTGACCATGACCACTATGAGACACTCCTGAAGGCCTTTAGCAGACAGTGCACAGTGGGGAAGGAGGACACTGGGAATGAACACTGGAGATTTGAGCACAAAACCCGGCACACAGGGAAGAAGGAGAAAGAACCCAAGACAGGGTGTCTAAGGAAGTCTTTCCTGATTTTGAGAGTCCTTGCTCAATCCAGTGACCTGCAGATAGCCCCTGTGAGCATGGCTGTCTAGACTCCTAAGTGGAAGCATACAGGCAGGAGAAATAAGCAGGTGCCTCCAAAGAGTGGCTCTAGGCCCTCTGATGGTAGAACTCATATGTAGTAGTATCTCTACTAAGACTGACGTCAGCAACCTTGGTCTTTTAATCATTGTTTAAGTATTTACCGTAACAGTTGCTTACTCTCACTGTTTCTCATTTTATGAGAATGAAAGGAAAGCTCCCCCAGGAGTGCCCAGCTACCCCTCGCAGTCTTTTACAGGGCAGAGGTTCCATCTCCATTCCTCATCTAAGCCTCTCACTCCTCTTTCTATGCTCCACCACGTAAAGCATTAGCCACTGTTACGATTTATTATTACTGATGTTAAACATTGCACATGACAGTGTATTAAATCACCTCTATGGGAACCTGTCTTATTGGTTGATCATCTAGAAGAGGCAGAAAGAGCTTAATTTTACTTTATTATTATATTTGTTTGAATTATTCTATTTCTAGTATTGTGTTTAATATTTTGTAGTTTTCTTTTTTCCTGAAGAATGGATACCCACTGCCTGTGTGACCCTAGAGCCTGATTGCATTGGCATTCACAGGCTGCTGTCTTCTGTCTAAAGCCCCCATCCCCACCTGATTTTCCACTCCTTCTGCCTACTTATGCTCATGCAGAGAGACTCACCAGCCTCTAACCACACTTCGTACTGTTCTGTGCTAGCATTTCTCAGACCATCCTCATTTCTGTCCAGGCCCCTGAACCCCTGAATTCAACAAGTCTTTCTGGCTTTGTGAAGTCCTCCAGGCCCCGTGAAGTCTCTACAATGACCCAGACCTTGAGGAGGAAGCTTCCTCTAAGATCTCCCTAAGCACCTGGCCTGTCAACACCCACTGCTGCGTGTGATCACTTGGGTCTGCGTGTGGACCTGGCTTCTTTCCCCTTCGACACTCACAATCCTTGGGGCAGAGGGTAGAGGGTCCAGGTCTCCTGCATCATCCCATAACACTTACCATGAAATTCTGCACAGAGGGAAGAGTTCTGAGAGAGAGAGAGAGACTGACCGGCACAGCCACCAGCCTATGGTGGGCCAGGAACACACAGCAATCCTATCTGAATGTCCTCAGGGATTATAATGAACTTCCCCTGGCCTGGAGCAGATTCCAGGCCACCCTGCAGGCCCTGCAGGTGCCAACAGGATCTGTGATAGGTGAGGAGAGAGTAGACAGCCTACCAGCAAGTGAGTCTTCACAAATCAGAAAAATCATTGTATATCGCCCCTGTAAGGGGTCTTTGGAATGATCTAATTTCAGTCCTCTGTTTTATAGGCAAGGAAACCAAGGCTCAGAAGAACGTGATTTCCCCAAAGTCACATAGCTAATTAATGAAAGAGTCTAGACCAGAATCCAGGTCTTCTGACACCTGGCAGATTGTTCATTCTATTGCCTAAGCCTCCTTTGATTAATAATCAGTTTCAGTCTAGTTCTGCCCAATTAGGAGTTTTTGAAAATGGGTTCTTCAGGTTTTTCATAGGTATGACATGAAGACAGCGTTCTGCGGTCAGATAAATTGGAAAATGACGAACCAAAAATTAAATTGATTCATTGACTCAGAACATCCCAGAGCTTTTAGTATGTGAGTCCAAGAAGGCAATATTGTATGTAGCATTTTCCAAATTTAATTGATCATGGAATTCTTTCTCATCCATCCCCCAACAAAATGTGTTGAGGCATTAGTGTACCAGGACACCTAACTAGAGAAATGGGAATCAATTATGTTTTTCAGTGATTAAGGGCCCATGATTTCACTTTCAAAGTGCAAGATCCACATGGCTTTAGGCCTTTGCTCATCAGAATAGAAGGAGCCACCACCAGTAGTTCTGTGAGCTTGTCTGCCTGGAGAGCTGTAGGCTGTCCATCCTTGAAAGAGTCTCAGAGTGGGATGAGGAAGTTGGGTGAGTGGGGGTGTTGTCATCTTAGTCCTTTTAGGCTGCTATTACAAAACACCATAAGACAGGTGCCTTATAAACAACAGAAATTTATTGTTCACAGTCCTGGAGGCCGGGAAGTCCAACATAAACTCATAGGCAGATTTGGTGTCTGCAGCAGCCTGCTTTCTGATTCAAAGATGGCACCTCCTGGCTGTGTCCTCACATGGGGGAAGGGGAAAGGCAGCTCTCTGGGACCTCTTGTGAGGGCACTCATCCCATTCATTAGGGCTCTACCTTCATGACCTAATCACCCCCCAAAAGCTTCACCTCCTACAGCTACCATACTGGGGATTAGAATTTTAACATATGAATTTAGGGCAGATGCAAGCGTTTATACCACAGTAGCTGCCCTTCTGTCTCTTGAAATTTTAAGTGAAAATTTAATTTTTAAAAGTTATCATTTAAATCTTAAAAAGTGCCTATTCCTAATTACCTCTAATGTGCAGCAGCCTCAGAAATGTTAAACACATGGGGGTGCATTTCACCAGTTCAAATATGGGCCCTGTCTAAGGTCCCTGATGCGTCCCTCTACAGCCATTGGAGACAGGATGGCACCAAGGAGACCTCAGTTCTGCAACGGACCCATCAGATCAACTCCCTGGTTGGCTGTGGCATGAGTTATCCTAAGAAAAGGCATTATATTTCTGCATCTTACCACGTATTTCCAATTGAGTTATCACAAGGGTATTACAAAAAAAAATCATAGGAATTGGCAGTAACTCAGTAAATAAAATCACCACTTTAATTGTGCCAGTGTAACAGGTCGATCATTATCAAGAAAGGTTTTGATATATTTTTTAATTAAATGTTGACTCTGTTGATCAATTTCACTGATAGCCAAGTAATCTCCTCCTCTTTCCCCATCCTCCAAAACAGTTTGCTTCCCGAATACGACCGTGACTAAGAGGCAGAAATTCAGGAATCTAATCTTAGCTCAGCAGTTAGCTGCCATGCGGCTTTAGGCAAGTGACTTCTCCTCTCTGTGCCTCAGTTTCTCACTCTGCAAGGATAGAGAAGAAACCAATATTTTCTAAGGCCCCCTCTCACTTTGGAATTCTATGATGTGAATACATAATATACTATTACTGAACAATATTTTACAGCAACAGAAACTTGCATTTTTATCATTCATTCAAAGATGTCCAAGGGACCTATGAATGTTAGTGCCCAGCATGGGGCAGCATGATTTTCTGTAAAAAGCCCCTGGCATCTGGCCTCTGTACCAGCAGTAATTGTAAGACACTCCCTAAGCTTGTTTCCTGGTTTACAAAACAGGACAGTGGTTCCTGTCCCTACTCTTGGATGTTGAAAATTTGAATCCCAGGGTCATAGTCAAAAGACCTCCTTCTGCCTGTTCTCAGCATGGGAGGGAGGGCCACCCAGTGGCCCAACCTGCAGGAGCCAACAGCAGGCAGCCTCTGCCAAAGCCCAGCTCCACTGCTTACTGGTTAAGTCGCTCCAACAAGTTGCTTGGGCCAGTTTTATAAGTGAGAAGTTAAGGTACCAAGATATTAACAGTCATATCTACCTTATAGGATACAGAGAGAATAAATGATTGTCACACACAGAAACTGCTCACAGCAGGGCCCGGCATTTGATAAGTACACATTGCATCTTAACCATAGTTGTTAACTATCTTTATTCCACTTCACGATGACTGGCATTAAAATGTCTATTTGGGCCAGTTGCAGTGGCTCACACCTGTCATCTCAGTGCTTTGGGAGGCCAAGGCAGGAGGAGCACTTGAACCCAAAACTTTGAGACCAGGCTGGGAAACATAGTGAGAACCCCATCCCTACAAGAAATAGAAATTAAAAATTAGCTGAGTGTGGTGTTGTAGTCCCACCTGTGCCTGTAGTCCCAGCTACTAGGGAGGCTGAGGAGCAGGGATTGCTTGAGCCTGGGAGGTCACTGCTGTAGTGAGCCGTGATTGCTCTGCACTCCAGCCTGGGTGACAGAGCAAGACCTTGTCTCAAAATACAAAAAGGAAAGCAGGGCTGGGCGCGGTGGCTCACGCCTGTAATCCCAGCACTTCGGGAGGCCAAGGCAGGCAGATCATGAGGTCAGGAGATCCAGACCATTCTGGCTAACATGGTGAAACACCGTCTCTACCAAAAATACAGAAAATTAGCTGGGTGTGGTGGCGGGCGCCTGTAGTCCCAGCTACTCAGGAGGCTGAGGCAGGAGAATGGCATGAACCCGGGAGGTGGAGCTTGTAGTGAGCTGAGATCGCACCACTGCACTCCAGCCTGGGCAACAGTGCGAGACTCCGTTTCAAAAAAAAAAAAAGAAAAGTAAAACCAGCAAAAACAGAAAACACTTATTTGAACCACAAAATTCGCAAAAGAGTGATTTGACTCAAGTCTGGGGAGGTTTGTGGCCATTCCATTCCTGCCCAACCTGCCCCACAGTGGTCTCCCACCCTCCAAATCTGCACTCCAGGCCTGCAGTCTACCATCCGTGTGAGGCCTGGGGAAGGCCTGCCCCAACTCAGCCCTCCCGGGCCCCTTCCCAGTGCAACCTTTGCTTCTCAAAGATATGATTATAAAGTGAATTTCTCAGTGAAAGTCAAACCATAAACGGGCATTTTCCCTCTGATGCTTACTTGTTATCTGGGGAGATGGCCAGAGGAGGGCCAACGGATAGCAGCTGTCTGAGTTTAAAACTCTCCATTGCATTGGTCAAAGAGGCTGTTGTCAATAGTGAGGTGTTCTGCCCAGATGCCCCCACTGTGGATGCCCTAGCTCGCAGTAGGGCACATGGCTCACCTCTCTCTGGGATGAACTCATAGGATACAAAGGCCCAGCCCCCTTACCTCCATTCGGAACAGCTCTGAAGGCTCCACCCAGCCCCAGAGTGCCCCAGGGACCAGCTGAGGCCTCACTCAAGAGGCACTGCCGTCAGCTTTTCCCTCTGCCCCTGTTGCCTTCCTCCATTCCTCACAGGGGGTTCTCCCCAAAAACCTGCCCGCTACTCAACACTTGCGCCTGTCTCAGGGAACCCAGCCTGAGACAGAGGCTCTGTTTCTCTCTGCTAGTCAGAAGACAAATGGTTTCTCCTCCCTCATCAGGACCGGAAGGGAGGCCCCAGGGAATCTGCTGAGTGGGGAAGTGGGGTGAAGGGACCCCAAGGTGGGAGGCTTGAGCCAAGGGCCCCAGCCAGTGATCTCGCCATGTGGGCTGAATAGCACCCTGTCTGCTGGAAGGAGGCATTCACCCCCCAACACCTCCAGAGACCCAGAACATGGAGGAGCAAGACCTCCCCTTCACCTCCCTGGGCTTTCTGGTCTCCAGCGATATCCCTGGGATCGGCCAGCCCCTGGAGATCCCTGTGTGCCTCCCCTCTCTCTCCTCCTACCATTTCCTGCCTCTTTTACTCTCAGGACTTGTTCTGCTCCCTCCTGTCCAGATTGCAGGAATGTAAGAGAGCTTTGATCTTTCCCTGGGTCACTGGGGAGAGGGCTAAATTTAGATATAACAGGGGATGAAATGGAAGGGGGGGAGGGGAAACAAGGCAGGTCTAATGCTTGTGTGGTTGGACGCAGGGAGCAGAATTATTTCCCCAGCTGTCCGAGCCCTTCATGGAGGTAACCCCGGTCACAGGCATCCATTTCGTTATTAGCTTTTTGGACACTGCGAGGAGCTTTCTAGAAAACTGAAGAGTAAAGCAATCATAATTCTGGTGGAGGGAAAAGTGGAGCATTCTAACTTCAGAGAAATGATCTTGGAGAAGCACTAAGGCAGCCTGGGCATGGCGGTGGCTTGCAGGTCACACAGGAGCTCCGCTAGCAGGCTCTGCATCTCCTGGGAGCAGCCGCCTGGAAGAGGCTTTGCTCCCTTTTCCTTTTCAGACGCCATTCTCTTTTGCCTTCAAGAAGCAGGTTATTCCATGAAAGTGAGAGCATTGATTTAAAAAGAAGAAGAAGAAGATTAAAAGGAAAGGAAAAAGGGGCAGTTTCTTCTAGATCGGGGTTTTTCAACATTGGCCCTATTGACACCTGCGATGGGGTAATTTTTGTTACAGAGAGCAGTCCTGTGCATGGTGGCTTGTTTAGCACCAGCATTTCTGGCCTCAACCCACTAGATGCCAGTAGCAACCCCCTCCACCTGTGACAACCAAAAATGCCAAAAATGTCCCCAAATGTTGCCAAGTGTCCCCCAGAAAACTTCCCCCCACCCCACCACCACAACAACGCACACGATTGAGAACGATTGCTCAAGATGCACTCTTTAGTGTGGGCACTGGGTGGGAATGTGGGGACGTTCTTTTGTATTTACCTAATATTTTATAATTGACAGAGCAGTTTTCCATACCTCTGCTTAATGTTTTTCATGTTACTATTTGTGATGGGCTGATGTGTGCCCTCCCCCCAAAATTCATATGTTGATGTCTTAACCCCCAGTATCTCAGAATGTCACTGCGTTTGCATCTTTAAAGAGGTAATTCAGTTAAGATGAGGTCATTAGGGTGGGTCCTATTCTGATTTGTCAATGTCCTTATAAGAAGAGAAGATTAGGACACCAACAGGTACAGAGGGTGAGGGCAGGGCAAGAAGGTGGCCGTCTGCAAGCCCAGCTGAGAGGCCTCAGAATAAACCAACTCTGCCCACATCTGACACCTGGATCTTGGACTTCAGGCCTCCAGAACTGTGAGAAAATAAATGTTGGTTGTTTAAACCAGCCAGTCCATAGTGCACTATCATCGCAGCTCAGCAGAGTAATTCACAATGTTAGGGGTCTGGCCAGACTGAGTTACCATTTCCGAGGGAACAGCCCTGTTCCCAGAGGCATGGAGCTCCTTGCTCACTGGGGACCCAGACAGAAAACCTGCACCTTCTGGGCACCTTTCAGACAGCCTCTGAATATTTGTCAGCATGTATTTACTGGGGGCTAGACAAAGAGAGATTTTCTATTCAGAGAAATTACAGGCTTCTTCCTTGATGATCAGTATGAGGGAAGTAGCACCTGCTTTGAACATAGTGTTTTCCTTTATCCAGAATTAGCTCCTATTTTGCTGCTTTTTTTGTCAGAAACCTAGATACTATTAACCGGTCGCTCACACTTAACTGAAGACAGAGGAAATGTACATGGATGAAATTTAAGCATTTTGCTAAAAATATGCAATGGCTTCTTTTTCTGGCTTTTAGTGCAGCAAAACATGTTTCTCCCTTTTCCCGACTGTCCATTTTTTCTTCAGTTTTTGTTTCAATTTTCAGAGCTTCTTGGGACCTAATACAGATTTGTACATTTAGATAAAATAAATCCACTTACTGTCCTCAGTAAATAGCACATTGTCATGCATTATTTGGTAGATTATTTCAGTGACTACATCATCAAGTTCAGGTGACTGGCAGCCAACTGGTTTTAGGATTAAGGACATGTAGTAGTATTCTGTGACATGTATGCATGCATTAAAAAATATGAACAAAAATGCATTGTCAATGATGAGGGCTTGTGAGAAATTCTGTTGTAAAGAGGTCCCTACTTTGAGAAGATGATCTAAAATTACTGGTTACCTTCCCCAGCTTCCCCTACAGGGCTAAGCAGCATTAGGAAAAGGTGGCCTAGAAGTGGCCTGTCTTCCTCTCGCTAATCTTACTTTGTTTCTATAACCAAATGAAGTCAGTTACCATAGATGACATTTGCAAGCTCCTATAAACAGGTACACAACTCTTTCCCACTGGAAAAGTGCTGAGCTCACAAAGAGGCACAGATGGATGTCCACAGACCAAAGTCTTTGTAAAAGAAATTCCCCCCCCAGAAAACCTGACAGAATCAAAAACCACTAAAATCTCACCTAACTCAGATTTTCTGGCAACCTGATTTTTTTTTGTATATGTGGCATATTTCAGGTTTTGTTGCTTGGACTTAAAAAAAAAATGCTAACGGTAATAGGCACATGAACTATCTTTAGGATTTATGATATATGAGAAAAAAACAGAAAGTGCCATAGATTTGTATAATTTTTTTTTCCTAGAAAAGATGTAGTGTGCTGGTACTAGCAGTAAGATGAAGACAAACCATGAAATTCTTCATGGTATTATATGAAAATTGTCAAGCTGCTAGGATATCCTCATTGCCCATGAGCCAGCCTTAAACACACTAGTATATTTATACTCAAATTTTTCAGTTTTCTTGGACAGTAGCTTTAGCCTTGTGCAGTTGTAAAGTCCCACAAAAGAGTATTTACTTTATCTTGTCAGAAAATGTAGTCATAAAAGAATCATAAATGCCCTGTGTTTATCAGGTTGTCTGTGCATACTGGTTGTCATTGGAGACACAGCTTTCTATTTTTTTTCTCTCTCGCTCTAAAGAAAATGAAATGTCTCATTGCTCTCTTCAACAAAAATACCAAGGATCCTAAGTTATCAGAGCGAGCTCCTCTCCCCATTAGTACTATGTTAGTGATAAACAATGTTTTATGCCCCATAATCAAGATACAGGTAATGAGCAATTATGCAGATTGTGAATTAATTATATTTAAAACAGAGGCCATTACAATCAATATTCACCACATTTCAACTACATTCTGGAATTAATAAATCTAATTAAAAGTTTCTATTGGTAGAGATCTGTGCATACCACCTTGGTGAAGAATCATAATTAACAGCTCTCTACGAAAAAGTACATTCTGTATATCTACACACACACACACACACACACACACACACACACACACACACACACTGGATGTGGGGACTTGGTGCTGTCACTTTTGCACGGGTAGATTGGTTAAGATAAACCTTTGTTGGAGTGATTCCTTTCTCTTGCCAGTTGACCACCCTAGGGGATGATTCAGAGGCCTTTTTTTTTTTAGTGAGTGTGCTAGAACTGAGTCCTGGTTCTAAGTCATAGAACAATTGTTTCAAAGCTGGCTTGGAGTGCGGTCAGCCCTGGGTTGGTGGTTGGCTGGTGGACATCCTGCCCAGCATCTGTGTTTTGGAGGACAACCTTTCTCTCATTCTCCATCTATGTTTTCAGATTGGGACTGGCAATCCTTTTCCCACCATGGCAGACTCATGTCTCAGTCCTGACCAATGGGACATCATCACACTTTGAAGTCCCCGGCAATAGGTTCAGGGATGGGTCCATGACCTTATCAGAGCTCAGAGTCACAATGATAACTTTGCTGTGGGTTTTGAGGACGAAGTTCTCTTGTTTTCCCATGTACTCAAAACCAAGAAGATGGAGATCTGGAGCTCTTGGCAACCACCTTGCCACCAGACGGAGCAGAGCTGAGTGGGAGAGAGACCAGGTCCCAGCTATATCACATGTGTCTCTGAACCCAGCTGTGCCTGAGCCTCTAACTCTGGAGTTTCCATTTATATAACTTATATAATCCAATAAGAATATTCTCTTTTTTATTTAAGCTTCTCTGTGAAGAGTCTTTGGTCACTTGCACAGTATCTGATAAAGCAGTTCTCCCATTCGGCTGATGCATTACTTCAATATAGTTACTGTGCCAAGTCACCTTAAACAAATAAAAATCCCGGCTAGAATAAGAGACTTAGAATAGCAGAGGGTTGGTGATGGGGCAGGGAAGAAGATTCATCTCACTTTAAAATGAAACATTTGTGGGTTAATATCTGCTTTTTATTAAGTTTTCAAAATACACTTCAGTTCATAGCAGGCACACGTCTAAAAATACTAGTGTTATATAAAACCTGGACTATGGTTTAAGAATTTTTCCCACCCATTCTTCACAATCTCCTGATGACAGAAGACAACAGAAGATGGCAAGAGACTTTAGTCTTTCTTAAAAGTGGTGTGCCTCTTTCAAATTGATTTGTTGGGTGGGGAAGATGTCTTCCAAAAATACTAACGATTATCTTCAATCAATGGTCTAGGGAGCATCACAACCAAACTGAACTCTTTTGTTAGACATATTTTGCTACAGAAATTTTCTATTTGTAAAATACTTCCATATCCATTACCTTGTTTGATCCTTACAGCAATAGCTGCAGCCCTCATCCATTTCCCGTCTATCAGTTCTCTGTGCAGATATCTATCAGCTAGGTCCTACTAGGTGGTAGACATGGAGTTATGTGGAGACGCAAGAGACATGGATCCCCTCTTCCATTATTTAGAACACTGTGCTTCAAGAGACTGGGCTAAGACCATTAGATTTTGAACCCCAGCTCTTAATGTCATTTAAGAAGAAAATGAAAAGATGTACCCCATTGTAATCCATCCAGCAAATGCATCCATCTCTCCCTTCTCTAATATCCCACAACATTTACACTCTAAACAGAAGCCATTTTACCTTGACACTGATACAGCTTGATCTTCAGGGTCCTTTGCCTGCATGAGTGCCTTCCTAAGCCCTAAACCTTAGGAATGTGGTCCTGTGCTTTGGAAGATCCCAAAGGTTTTAGCTATAATTGGTTGAGAACACTGTCTCTTCCCACTCAAACTTCCTCTCCACCATAAGTCTTCTAATGTTAGTTGGATTTAGAGAGGCCGTGGACACTTTTGGGATCTGGGTAAAGACAGGTTGAATGCAGATACGTTCATTTTGAGTTTGGAGGGATGCATTAATGTATTTGTAGTCAATTCTGTGTGTAGTTGTATGCTTGCAGAAATGATTTGCCTTCTACATCCATCTACCCCATGCAAGCCATGAACCGCAAGGCCAGAGTCTCTATAGAGATATGCATGTATCCAATGGCACCTCGAAAGGGTTGTAGAGAATTGAAATGGTTTGCAGTGTATGAAACCAGAAGCTAGTCTACAGAAATTCTTCCAGTCATTAGACATGTAAAATTATTAATGTAGAATAGGTTATTATTGATGTATAGTCAAAATGGAAATCATCTCCCATAAGGAATATATTTAACATAAAACATACAATTATAAACATACCATACTTCCTTTTCCTTTTTGATGAGGAATAAGAGAAACAGAATGTATGAGAATTCATATGTTTGTAAGGCACAAATCTGTAGCAGTACGTCACTCAGCAAATTCATCTGAGTGTGAATTTGCATGTTTTATGCATGCTAGAGGAAGGATCTTTTCAGTCCCACTATAGAAAATGACATTATAAAATTGTTGATCAAAGAGAATGCAGGCCGAAAAAACGGTAGGAAAAAAATATACAATCGAGATGTGTCAGAATGTTAATTAATTTTAAAAATTGATTAATGAAATGTGCTTTTTTTCCTGAGATATTTGTGATACTTGTTAGCTGTTTCAAATGTATATTTTTGGTGATTTCTTTTCTCATCCTAAGTAAATATTTACTTCCAATTCTAATTTTGTATATGTAATGTATTCTTAAAGACAGCCTCCAAAGTTGTATAAGCTTGTATACAATCTGGAACCATCTCCGACCGGAACCTCACTCCCCATGCTGAACTCTAGTGTAAGTCCCCAGGGATGCATCTAATACTACAGAGATAGAGACAAAAGAAAGACAGTGGCCCTTGCGTAGGGTAAAATTTAATATATTTGAAACTATCTATAGAAAAAAAAAAAGTCACAGAAAGATAGGGTCAAGAAGTAGCATGTAGGAAAGCGTGCTGAAGGATAGCAGAAGAGTTAAGAGAATTATCCATGTGTTCATGTCTATGTCTATATAACAGGTTTTACTACCTTAGTTGTAATTGGAAGATCAATATCAGTGGTGGATAGTCTAAAAATAGTGGATAGCCTATCCTTCCTCTACCCCTTTTCTGGAAGCACCTCTTCCCCTTACTTCCTATGATTATATTAAGATGCCAGATTGCCTAACTGCAGTAGAATGGTCCAGGAGTAGAAACCTGACCCAATTTGGACTAATTAGCTTTTCTCCTGGAAACCTGGAATCAGGACTAAGAGATTCCTGACTCATTCTGATTAGTCTCTCGTGCAAAGGAATGGAAGTTCGGGAGTTATGGGAGGCCATTTTCTTTACTTTGGATTGGGGAGCAAAGCAAGCCAACAAGCTGCTCAGAAGAGAGAAGGAAACAGATGAGAAAAAAAGAGGAAATGCTCTTGGGAACATCTTGTCCCTGGTTCCCGTTCCCATCATTTTTTAGCTATAATTCACATGCCATAAAATGTGCCTTTTAAAACTCTACAATGCAGTGATTTTTAGTATATTCACAGAGTTTTGCAACAATCACGACTAATTTCAGAACATTTCCGTCACCCCAAAAAGAAAATTCAGACTCATTAGCAGTCAATTCCCATTCTCCTCTCCCCTCAACCCCTGGCAACTACTAATCTACTTTTTGTCTCTATGAATTTGCCTACTCTGGACATTTGGTGTAAATAGGGTAATACAATGTATGGACCTAGCTTCTTCTTTTGCAACTGGCTTTTTTTTTTTTTTTTCACTGAACATGCTTGTTTTCAAGGTCCATGTTTTAACGTGTATCAGTCCTTCATTTCTTGTGTGGATATAACATACCTTCTTATCTATTCACTTCATCCAGCTTTGAAGCCCAGGAATATCTTTTTTTCTTTGTTTCCTAGAGAAATCTGTGCATCCTTCACATCCTGATATAAGTGCTCCCTTTTGCTGAGGTCCACGGCAATTCACTTTGGTTTCTGTATTCATCCTGAGTAATTGAGGAGGAATTGCCTGATAAGATTCCTGAAGGAGGTGAAGTCTTGAGCAGAGCCAGGAAAAAGAGAGCACGGATTTGATAGTTGGAAAGGAAAAAGTAGAGGCGGGGAGGAAAGCCATTTAAGACTGTAGAGACAGAACTAGCAAAGATGTGAGCGGTGTTCTCAAGCACTGGGGGAGAGTGGCTCACCCAACACATGGGAAGTTGAGAACAGGGGTGCCATGCATGGAGAGACAGGATGGCGTCGGGATAAAGAACTACTAGGCAGGCTGAGGTCCAAAAGTCAACTTCTCTCTATCTCTGTCAGTCTAGAGGGGGCATTTTTGTGGCACTACAAAATATGTTAGAATTGGAAATCACTGGCTTTTGAGTTCTCCTCCCCACTGGTAAGCTAAACCGTAAAATCTTGACCTAAAACAAGCTAGTTGCTTCCCAAAGCCCCAGTGGTAGAAAAGCCAAGAGTAGAACAAGAGTATGTGCCATTCCTAGGACAAGTTAGCCTATGCAGACCCACTGCCTTTTGAAGCAGGGACAGAAGGGGCACTCTCACAAGTTATCCACAGCACCTGGGGCACAGAAGTCTACAGGGGAGGTTGAGCCCTCTCTGCTAATTGATAGCTGAGTGGCATTTAACATTTGATTCATTTGTCTGAACCATGTCCTATCTATATCTGTGTTTATCCTATTTTTGTTCTGTTTCTTTTGTCTAAAACACATCTCATTGGGTGTTGGTGGTGATCAAATGAGATATTGAGCTGTCTGTGAAAGGATATTGTAGCACCTTCTAGGGCTTTATTCCCATGTATGATCCCGTGCGTCTATTGACCACAGATAGTCACAGAATCCTTGTGAGGAAGACATAGGGCTGGAATTCACTGACAGAAAAAAAAAAATGGCCAGGCACAATGGCTCATGCCTGCAATCTCAGCAGTTTGGGAGGCCAAGGCAGGAAGACTGCTTGAGGCCAGGAGTTCGAGACCAACCTGGGCATCATAGTGAGATTCCATCTTTAAAAAAAAATTATTATGATTTTGAGACAGTCTCTCTCTCTCTGTTGCCAAGGCTGGAGTGCACTGGTGTGATTTCAGCTCACTGCAACCTCCACCTCCTGGATTCAAGTGATTCTCCTGCCTCAGCATCCTGAGTAGCTGGGATTACAGGTGCGTGACACCATGCTCAACTAATTTTTGTATTTTTAGTAGAGACAAGGTTTCACCATGTTAGCCAGGCTAGTCTCGAACTCCTGACCTCAGGAGATCCACCTGCCTCGGCCTTCCAAAGCGTTGGGATTACAGGCGTGAGCCACCACACTGGACTTTTTTTTTTAATAAAATTAATTTTTTAAAAAATCAACCTTTCATTTATTGACCAAATGGAAAATCGTTCCTGCAGGTCTTTCCATATAATGGCTACATTCTAAAAGAAAACAAAAAAATTACAGAATATGCATAATAGGCCTTTATTGTCCCATCATCTATCCAACTTCATCAGCTGAGGGGTGCCCCAGGTCACCCTTGTAGATTCACAGGCATATTGGTCTCTCTGTCCAGGCTGGTTGGTGTGTGCTCTCTTGGTCTCTAGAAGGCATCTTGCAAAGTAGACAGACCTGACGTTTTACCCTCGGCCCAGTCCTGTGATTTCACTCTTTCCTTATGTTTAAATGAAAAAGTGCAGGCCAAGAATAACCCAAAGTAATTGAGCGGATTTGCACCACAACATGCGGCACTGCCCACAGCTATACCTTACAATCACCCAATTCATATTTTAGGTTCTGACACCAGAGTTTGCAGTATTTTAAAATTTTCTGTTCCATGTCAGCAGCTCACTGTACAGCTGAATATCAGTCCTATTTAAATCTGCAGGAAAATAGCTGTAGGTGACATAACCTTTCGTGTCGTACCACTGTGTACATACACAAATAATTGGGGCTCTTGACCCTGTCTGGGCCCATACAACTGTAAGTACAAACTTGACATTTTGATACTGCTGCTAGCCTTTCTCGTTGTTATTTTCTGTTTCAATAATCCATTGCAGGTAGAAAAATGAAAGAAGGAAGCATGAATGATTAATGCCGTCAAGCTAAAATAATGTATTTAGAAAAATCTATAAATCTGTTATTTGTGGCATTTTAAAACTGAACACGACACTCCTCGGTGCCATGCCGCCTGTTTGCCGGTAGATGAATGTGAGTGTTTTGCAGCAAAGGGTGGCCAGGAGGCCTTTGGCTTATGGCCTGAGCCAGACCATGGACATCTTGGGATAGGTGCAGTGGGAACCTTGGATTCTTCCTGTTCTCAAGGTCAGGAGCAGAAACCCACAGGAGTCTTCCACAATGTGCAGTGGGTCTGTTTTGTGCTCCACACCAGGGTGAGGCTGGGCTTGGCCTGCCGCCGTTTCTGATTTGCCACTCTCAGGGGGCTGCTGTCCAGAGGGCCCAGACAGCCAGCTGTCTCTTGCTCCAAGCCAATCTCTATTGGATTTAGTTCCAGCTCAGGCTGAAAGTTGATCAAGTTAAGCTCCTAGGAGGCTCCGCGCTGCTCCAGGCAGTCCGCTGAATGCTGATCCTAGAGCGTGACTCTGCTGTCCACACTGGCCCCACTTTGGACTCTCCCAGCCTCCAGGACAGACAACAATTTCAGTCCTCTCACCTGGAAGTCCCCGGTTCTCTGAGGCTAACAACTACCTCTATGGGCAGAACAAGCTTCCAAGCTCTGACCATTCCACTCTGGCCAGAGGAGCTCTGGTTAAGAGAGTATAGGGCCTACAGAAGACATTAAAATGACATGAAATCAACTGGCCAATGACACCTTGGCAGCCCCAACTGATATAATCCACGTATGTGTTAGGTTTACTTGGACAATGGGTCAAATTTTTGCAGATAGTAAAAATAGCAATTAATGTCAACAGTGTGATTATTTGCAACTTTCAAACTGTTTAGCATCTGGCTAGAATGGTCCCACATCCCACCTTCTATGACCCTGGAGACAACACAGGCAGACAACTGGGAGTGCTGCTGTTCTGGTAGTGTGGTGTCAGGAAATGGGAGGGGCCAACGAGAGTAGGAATTCTCTGGAAACAACTTGGGCTACTGGGAGAGGAGAGAGGATCTCCTGGAATACAGATGCCCCGGCAGAGTTAGGGTCCTCCATGAATGAGGACTGCACTGAGAGACAGGCATCTCTGGGATCTGCTGGCTGGAGGCTCAAGCTCCTCATTTCCTGGCGGCAGCCTTGGCAGCTGGGGAGGCAGCTGCCCCTGTTCCAGCTGGGCAATTCTGTTGCCAATTTCTATCCAATAGAGCAAGGCTCATCTTAAAGCAATCTAGCGAGGGGGACTGGGGGCAGCCCGGGTTGGGGGGAGGGTCACAGACATTTTAGAGAATAGCAGGCATCCTGCAGTGACCAGCCTATAAAGGATGCTGGCCACATACAATGCGGAGGAGGTCTCAGGAGATTCCAGAAGCAACTTTCTGAAGTCCATGGACAGCTCTCTCCTGCCCTGCTGGGAGGCAGGTGCCAGGGAGGAGGCTATGCACTGAGAACAGGATCAACAGGCTCTGGTTCCTTTCTCCTGTCCAACTATAATGTGACTCTCATTCGCCCCAAGTGTCTCTGCCACTAAGGACTCCTTGGAAACACAGTCTCAGCACCTAGCACTGTGGCCGTTAGAGACTGGTGCTGGGGAAGGCAAGGCCCTTCCACTCCGTAACTGGGTCGGGAAAGCAGATTGCACCTGTAAGTCAGCCTTCTGCTTCCTGAGAGGCAGACCCAAGCCTGGTTCTGCCCAAAATCCATTCTGGCAAAATTAATGGCAATGCCAGACCTCTCTCTGAGTCCATTGTGTATATGCATCTGGCCAGCAGAGGAGAAATGTGTTTCAATCCAGTTGTGTTTCTATATTAGCAGGGCCTACAGATGCCCAATCTCTGCGAAGACGCTCACTTCACTCAGGTGCTGGGCCTCAATAATTTAAAATTAACTCAACTCTCTCAGCATAAAAAGTAATGGCTCTGTCAGAACCCGAGTGCAGAATGCCTAATTTAGGATTTTACATGCTAATTCTGAATAAATGGAGGTGTCATGAGAAGGAAGGGTTCTCTTTTTAAGTGCATAAACGCAGACCAGGAATTAGTGGAGACCATTAAAGTTACATCTTCAGTGTCTCAGTTTCATAAATGCCAGACCCAGAGGGTTTCTGAAAGCCTGTCACCTGGGGTCTCCCAGGGCAGAGACTTCTGGGTATCTATTGAAAAGACAGACAATGTTTTCTTCCCGGAAACCTCTGACTTTGGGACTCAGAGTCTCCTCTCTGATATGGGCTGGAAGCCCCAGCTAGCATATGTTCTTATGGCCCAAAGACCTCAGACTGCTTCAGAGACCTTGACAGGTCCCAAAGTCCTCAGGCTGTGGGCACTCATGACAGTGGAAGAACCTGGGTCTTTCTGCCCTGTTGGACTTTCCCTTTGAGGGTCTACTTCTCAAAGAAGAAAGCAGGGGGAGACTTGGGGTCCCAGTACAGTTATGGAGCCTGGTGTGGGACTTCTGTGAATATCCCAGGTGACCCAAGGTGACTTGATGGAGATCTCTTTGTGTGTCCACAACTCATAAAACGATCACACCATGAGTCCCATTCCAGGTCTGTCCCTGGCCCGGCAAGTACCTGAAGAAGTTCAGGGCACAGCAGTGACTTCCCGGCTCCTCATCTCACCCGTGACATTTTGCTTGGGCTGTATGGGACAGAGAGACTTGTAAATAAAGTCTTGTCTCTCGGCTGTTTGGCTCCTCTATTGGAATCCAGGGGCCCACAGCCTTGCCTTGTAGCTTGGCTTATCTGGGGCCCGCAGCCTTACCCTATAGCTTGGCTTGTCTAGACTCTCACAGCCCAGGTTCTTTCTCCTTCCAAATGAAGCCCCAGGGCACCAGGCAGAGATTGGGTGATGATACTGGCTAGCATGGGCCTGACACCATGTGGTTCCCAGAAACACATGCCCCTATGTGTGGGGCCTGTGTTCCAACACAGCGTGGCCTGGACCCCCTTTCTTTTCACTTACATGGACACCATGGTGTCCTGCTGCAGGGCTGAGGGCCGCACATGCAGAGGAGTGACTGTGAAGAGACCTTTCCGTACCAACTGCCCCTCCCGTAAGTGGTGGGGCATTATTCAGAAGCTTCTGAGACCCTGTGAGGCAGAAAGAACAGAGTGTGGAGTGTCCCCAGAGGCGGCCTCTTTCCCCTCCCCCAAAACATGGAACCCTGAGCAGATCACACGGCTAAGGTGGAGGTTCAGGGTGCTCCTCTCCATTCTGCTGTGGTTGGGAGGGTCTGTGTGAGATGAAGGTGGTGGAGCTTCTCTGTAACCCTCCACAGCTGACTTCTAGTGGTACCTGCAGAGAATAAAGGAAGTTCTGGTCATTTCCACATGCTCGTTTAAAAAGAAGAAGTGGGGGCCAGGTGTGGTGGCTCATGCCTGTAATCCCAGCAGTTTGGGAGGCCGAGGGGGGTGGATCACCTGAGGTCAGGGATTCGAGACCAGCCTGGCCAACATGGTGAAACCCCATCTTTTCTAAAAATACAAAAAATTAACTGGGCATGGTGGTGGGCACCTGTAATCCCAGCTACTCAGGAGGTTGAGGCAGGAGAATCGCTTGAACTTGGGAGGCGGATGTTGCAGTGAGCCGAGATTGCACCACTGCACTCCAGCCTGGGTGACAAGAGCAAAACTCTGTCTCAAAAAAAAAAAAAAAGAAGAAGAAGTGGGATCAGTGTTTGGGTTCTTTTCACTCCCAATTGGACTCAGAGGTACTTGTTGGCTCTTTAACTTCTTTGACATACAGAGACAGCTTGTTCTGTACCTCTTTTTCCTAAAGTAGAGAGAAATAAATAAGATTCATGACAAACAGCTACCTCCCCAGCCAGGGTCTGTCTCTGCCTCCCCCTTTCCTTGTCACTCTCAGGGATGCTGGTTCTGGCATTTGTCAGGGGTGACTCACTGTGGGGTCTCTGAGGATATGCTTGTGATGCAGGCAGGCAAGCCCCCACATTGGGGCTTAGCCCAGGAGGGTTCTTGGCTCCACCTAGGAAAGAATTCAAGGGCTAGCAGGTGGTCTTAGCAACTTTTATTGAAGCCGCAGTATACAGCAGCAGCAGAGGTACTTCTCCATGTGAAGCAGGTCTACCCCACAGGCAGTGTGCCCAGAGCAGCAGCTCAGAGGCAGTTCTGCACTCATATTTATACCCACTTTTAATTACATGCAAAGTAAGGGGTGGCCTATGCAGAAATTTCTAGGAAAATGGAGGTAACTTCTAGGTCATTGGGTCATTGCTGTGGAAAAGGGTGGAAACTTCCAGGTGTTGCCATGGCAATGGTAAACTGACATGGCACATTAGTGGGTGTGTCTTATGGAAAGCTGCTTCTCTGCCCCAGCCCTTAGTCATCAATTTGGTCCAGTGTCTGAGCCCTGCCTCCAAAGTCAAATCCCACCTGCTACCTCACCCATGCTCTCCTTGGCACTGTGAGTGCCCTGTGGGCTGGGACCCTGCCTGGCTATCTCTATAGCCTCAAAGGCCAGGCAAAGTACCAGCCAAACTGTGGCTGCTCTATACCATCTGAAAATTAAATTCCTGCCTAAATCAATTGACACATCGCATGGTTCCCAGGATAAGACTTACAAGGTTTGTTTCAGTTTTCCCTGGGAACAAAAAAAATATATCGGAATAACTGTTCCCTCAGTAGTTCCAGACATTTTCTCTCTCAGAAGGGGAGGACATTTGAAAATGCCTATGAAGAAGACTCCATCTGCTTTCCTTTGGGGTAAATCCACCTGAATGGCCCTGCAGGGTGTGAATGGAAAGCACATCCTCTCCCAGTGTTTTGGAGAAAGCAGAACTCACCATTGTTGGGCAAGCAGAGCTCGAGGTTTGTTCAGGGGAAGTAAATTGGTATTTGGGATCAATCAGCACCGAATCTCAGAAGGTTTTGTTCCTCTAGGGGGAGTACAGCTTTTGTATTTTGGGATTTAGACAGAACAGTACTGATAAATGGCTGAGTGGCAGGGATAAGCGATTGCTGGTGGATCATAGGTGGGTGCACTCCAATTGCAGGGAGAGGATGGTCAAAGAAGCTTCCCTCCCTGACCAGGCAGGACGAGGACTAGAGTGTTATGTGTTATTATTGTTGGGGGGGACAGATCAAACAATGCAGTCTCCCAAGTAGTCTCTGTCACTCTCATGCTGTTGATCCCCTGTGGCCATAATTCAAGGAAGCTGGAGGTGGGAGGTGGAAGACTTTCCTTTGAAGGAACTGGACTCACCCACGGTCAACCATTATAAGAGAGGGCGTCAAGAAGCAGCAACTGGCCTTAGCCCAAGAACAGTTTTATTCTCTGGCCTCTTTGCAAGCTGAACCTGGACTCAAAAAAAAAATGGAGTCATGCATGTGGATTTGCCATTTTGGGACAAAAGAAGCCAGTTCCTGACACAGGGAGACACACTGACAGGGAGTTAACAGGCTGCACCAACCAGCCTCTTAGGGCAGAATGGGCCTCAGCCTGTGGGCTATGGAGACAGCCACATCTACTTGCCATGCTGTGACTTCATTTCCTGATGCTGTCCTCATCCCCTCAGTCAAGTTTTGCCAAAAGTTGCAGCCTGGTTTCAGCTGCATTGGAGGTCATTAGTGAAAGGACCCATTCCCTTCCTGGTGGCCAGCCCAGCATTAGCTGTGGAAGGTGAGTGGTCTCTGAGCTGCCAGAGGAGTTAATGTGCAGAGAAGACATCATCCACATGGATCCAAGCAATGACAGCAGTAAGGACTTGTGGGTGCAGAAACCCATGAGAAATACTAGCACCCTAGGAACTTGCTGAGATAATCAAAGGAGTTCTAAGGTAGGGACTGGAATCCCAGAGCATGGAACAGGAGGAATTAAAATATGAATGGAGATGTGGCCCCCATGTGACTTCCAGGCTAACAATCTTGGTGCATAAGGGTTGCCCAAATTATGACCACTCCCTTAAAGCCAGAGCACTTGTCCGACATTGATGTAAGCTTTAACAGATTCATGGTGCTTGGATGCACCCGAATACAAGGACTTCCCAGGCTGCACATTCTCATGTCTACTAGAAAAGTTAACGTCACTTTGCTTCCCACTAGACCCACACACACGCTCTTCTGGACCCCATCACACTGCACAGCTGAACACTCACACAACGCCCTCACCTAATCACATGCTTGCACCTCGCCAGCCCTGACATTCTCAGGAAGTCCCCACACACGTGCTAAACTCACAGCTCTCCCCTCCCAAAGGGAGTCACACCCTTACATCTGGCCCCACCCCACTCCGTCCACTGGATTTGTTTTGCCGGTTTATGTCAGGAGAACAAAAGTAATGTATATTACTTTTTGGGATCAATGCGCCAAGTTCCAAATGATGTATGCAGTAAAAAAAAAAAAAAAAAAAAAATCTGTGCCTTGCGCACAGAGAATACAAACGATTATGGCTGAGAGAACTGCACTTGGCTGCCTATTTGCTGTTTGTTGACTGCTGTCAAATATAATAAAATGAAATAAATCTCTAGGAACAGAAAAATTAAGGCACCTAAATGTGCTATTGTTTTTTATTTTGTCCTGCGCTCATAAAATGGTACTTTTCTTCCCTTCCCGAGTGGTCAGATAAATAAATTAACTATAAAGTCTGAAAGAAAAACACATCCGTGGAAAAGTGCTCTGCAGGGACACAGCCTCTATTCTCACTCTGCCATCCACCCTTCCTCTCGGCTGCCCCCTCCCTTGCTCTGCAGATCCTTGGGATTAGGTGCTTGGCAAAGGAGAGAGGTGGACTCCCAGGGAGAGGCAGCCCACCTCTCCCTGTGCCCCCTGCCCCAGGGCCCTCCTCTGCCCGGTTTCAGGCACCTTCCCCACAGAGACATGATGTCATTGCTCTGCCCTGATTTCCTTGGGGACTCAAATTCATCATTTCCTGTGTGACCCATGACTTGAGTGGGTCTTCTCTTCTAGGAGCCAGCACCAGCTGCTCATCTTGGGCAGACCACCCTCAGAAGGCTGCAAGCCTTTCTCGGTCCCCTTTGAGTATGAAATGCTGAGGAGTATTCTCACCTCTCCCATGGGATTTGGATGTCATTCCTAATCTAGGCATGAAAGCTGCAGTCCCTTGCCTAGAAGTGAATGACACTGAGTTTTAACTAACACTTCAAAGTCCCCCAGCAGGATCAGGCTGTGGCTACCCTTTCAGGGGCTTCAGAAATTCTCACCTTTTCGTGGCTTCCTTCTCTTCCATGGTTTTCCCCCTCCCTTACCAGTTCCCTGGATGCCCTTCCTTAGGATGTCCCTGCATACACATCCTGGTGCAGAACCTGCTTCCGAGAACCTTCTTCCCAAGCAAATCTCCAGTGGGCGTTTGGCAGAGAGGCTACGGAGGGAAACGTCTCCTCCCCTGCCCATGCCTGCCCTACTTGACCCAGAGAATCCAGCTTCCATCATGGAATTGCCTGGAAATGCTTTGTAAAGGTTTCCAGTGATTAACGTAATTTTTCAAAACCGCTGACTATATGCCATTTACTCATTTTATAGTGGGAGAAACAGATCCCACTATCTTTGGAACCACACCAGGCCAATCTGGCTAAACTTTCATGTAACAAAGTTGTGAGCTTGTTGTTCAGTGGCCATGGACCCCAAGTGGAAGGTCACATAACTTGAGTGTGCCCAGATGAGCCAACTGTGCAACCACCATGGGTAACCTAAGCACTGGGACTGAGGAGTGGGAACTGAATTGAGAAGCGGGCATGAATAGTAGGATCCAGTATCCAATCAGATCAAACACTGGCATCACCCCATGGTAGGATCCAATCAGATCATGCTGCCTGTCATCACCTCATTGCAAGATCTAATCAGATCACACTTCATTATTCTATGTTTACAAAATCCAACCCAGCCCTCAGCTCCGGAGACATAGTGAGTGTTTCCTCCTGTCTCCTTGCCAGTAGACTCACAATAAAACCTTTCCTTTCTCAAAATCCTCTCTGTGCATTGGGCAGAGAGCCCATTGATTGCCCCTGTAACATCTTCATCCTAAGAACTGATGTCAAGGCAGCCTGTCAGGGTGGACCAAGTTAGCCTACAGGACAGAAAGGACACAAAAGGCTCCAAAGAGGAATGCCCTTTGGGCATTCAACCCATTGGGCAATTAGAAGAATCAAACTAAAAGACAATAAACCAACAAACAGCCTCATTTCCCAGTGCTAGAGAGATCTTTGCGTGGATGGGTTTATCTCATCCCATGGTTGCTTTCCATCTCTATCCTTCTACTTATCATAAATGTAGGGAAGAGCCTGGGACACTGAGAAACAGACAGGGCTTGGATGATTGGGGGCTGGGGGCCTGACACTGGCTCAGAAGAAAGACCTGGCTCTTGGCCAGTGGTAGTCTAAGGCAGGAGGCCTTTCCACACCAGCCCTTCTGTTGTCTTGAGCAGAACCAGGCAGCTCTCAGAATAAGCGGAGCAGTAAAGTGGATACCTAGCATGGAGCATCAGCAGGGCTCTGCCCAGAGAGCTGGGCAAGGAAGGCCTCCTTGCCTTCTGTCTTCCCTCCCTGCAGTGGAAGCAAGCCTAGGCCAGCCATGAAGTGCCCTCATCAGAAGCAAAAAAGAGAGACAGGTGGAAGTGATGCTGCTGGAAACCTATGGGACTTTCTTTCTAAGCCATCCCAGTCCTGTGGAAGCTACCCTTGAGTAATTTACAGAATGGGAGAGCCTGAAGAGGGCTATATTGGGCTTCCTACTCATGTAAAATGCTATTGTTATTCCCATTTTATAGATGACAAAATGTAGGCACAGAGAGGTTCAATAATTCACCCAAGGTCACACAGCTAAGAAGTGGCAAGGCTAGGAATCACTCCTCTCATCACAACAAAAGGATGTCTGTCTCTTGCAGCTGGGCCACAGTCAAGACTCTCACAGACATGGCATACAGGAGACAGACCTTTCTGTGCAGCCAAACTGTGGCAAAGTCATTGGGAAGGGAAGTCCCGGCCCCAGGCTGCTGTGACTCTGCTGAGTGGGTGGCTCCAGGAGGCCCAGGCCGTGAGGTCTGTGCTTAGGGAAAGGAAAGGTCCAGCAGGGTGTTGAGAGGCGAACTGTCTTTGCATAGAGAAGGGGAGCAGAAGGGAGCTCTGGACATGGGAAGGGGCATGAATAAGAACAGGGAGATGTGAAGACACACAGGAACCCAGTGTGAGGGCAATGTGGAGATGAAGACTGTCTCTGTTGGCAGAGAGTGGTGAGGCTGGAAGCTGGAGAGTCCAAATATTGGAGGGTTTTTAGTGCTAGGTTAAGGTGTTTAGACTTAATCCTGGTAGGGAAGGTTGCATCAGACTTTCTAATGCTGAGTCTTTGCCTTTTATGTGATCAGAAAATCAGTCTTACTCTTGCACAAGGCTCAGCTTTCTCTACCACATCCTGTGAAAGAATGCCCCTCCCCTTGCAAATCACCCATGCCCCATCTGTTTCTCAGTGTCCCAGGATTTTCCCTCTGTTTGCAGCAAGTAGAGGGATGGAGATGGAAAGGAACCATAGGGTTAGATACACCAAAGCCATCCATGCAGAGATGTCTCTAGCACCAGGGGTTGAGGCTGTTTGTCGGTTTGTTTTGTTTTGATTCTTCAAATTGCCCAATGAGTTGACTCATACACACACACACACACACACACACACACACACACACTCACACACATACCCCTAACCAAAGTCAACAACTATCCTCAAGACAGTGCCATCTAAAATATGAGGGGAAAGAAATATTTGCCCAACTGCTCCACAATTTGAACAGAAACTCTCTTACGATGAAATTAATGATTCATGAGACCTTGAATGGCACAGTGGGTCCCCTCCTCCATCTTTCTGTTCTCACTTTGTGCCCCTTTGGTCCTCCTGCCTGTTATGAAAGAAAGACGTATGACTGAGCCATGCCTCCTGTGATAGGCATGATTGATCGGCAAATCCACTGCCTTCCTCACACAGCACTCCCCTTCCATGTCTCGCTGTAGTCTTCCAGCCTCCCTTGCACATAGCAATGCCCAGGAGGCCCCGTTCTGACCAGCAAGATATAAGGGAGGTTTGTTGGTGGACTTTTAAGGAAGTTATATTGCTTCCTGATAAAAATAACAGGAACAAAGGGAAAGTGTGCCGGCAGAGCACTGGCTGCTTTGAATACAGATTTGATGCCTGGAGCTGCAGTGGCCATTTTGCCACCATGAGGGAAAAAACAAAATAAAATAAAAAAGACAGGTGAAAATCTAGCAAGCCAAAGGTGAGAGAACGGAAAGACAGAAAAATTCTGAAACCTTGATTGCACTGCTGAGCTGAGTAACAACCTGGAGACTTTGTGACAATAAATGTCCTCAGTGTTTTAGACACAGTTAATCTGGTTGTCTATTACTTAGAGTGAAAAGCTTTCTCAACTGACAGACACATCTTAATGGCCACTCTCTTACCTATGCAAAGGCCCAGCAGAAGCTCTGAAATTACTCCCCATAAATACTCCTTTAAGCTCGCTGAGAGCCATCTGTACCTCTGTCTGAAGGAAGGGAAAGACAGAGAAAGTCCCTGGTATGCATATCTGGACTCCCTAACTAAGCTCTTTAGCAGGAAGAATGCATTTTTATGTTCTTTTGTCTCCTCAATAACACCTAAGCTATATCTATGCACATAGAAGATGTTTAGAAAATCCCTGATGAATTGTGCTGAGCCCAGCGTTTGTTAGCTGTTCTTCTAAACAATTGCAGTAGGTTTCCATTTAGTGGTTTGTTTCTATGTCTCATTTCCCTATTATCGAAAGCTTTCTTAGGGCAGAGCCTGTGTCTATTTATTTTATCTACCTTGGAGTGCCTTACACTGTACCCAGCATGAAGAACGTACCCAGCTGCGAATGACTGCTGAGTAAGGGGTGATTGATTGACATGAGGGAGCATATTGGATACAGTGGTTGACTCCACCATGTCAAGGCTATCTCGGGATGACAAATTTAAGACAATCCTGGTCATTTCATTCCATTTGCTAATGACTGGTTCAAGAGGAAGTGTCCAACCCAGAACTAGCCGAAAAGACGTAGGTGAAAATCTGCTGTGGCCTCTGGGAAAGATTTTCTCATTCCTATACGGAAGGCACAGAGAGAGACAGCGCCACCTTTTTCCTCTGGATATTGTGTCTGAACATGGTAGCTGAACAGCTGCAGCCATTGTGTGACCCAAGGGGGCCAAGGCTTGTGATGAAGCAGATCCTGAGGGTGGTAGACTGGGGAGATGGAAAGAACTCATGTCCTTGATGAGATTATTGTGCTGTGAATGGAAGCATTCTACCTCACTCCTCCCCACCGCTCTGGATGCCTAGTTTTGTGAAATAGTAAATTTCCACATTTTTCAAGTCAATATAAGTTGAGATTTTGTGCTCATTGCTACAACTAAAGGCATCTTAACTGATCTGGGTGCTTTTGAAATTGATGGTGAAGAATTGAGACACCTCCCCATGCTACAGATCCAGTGGCCCTGCCCCTCTCTTAGATCCCCAAGAAGTCAGGCAGTTTTGCTGATGAAGAAAAGAGTTTTGTGTGTTCAGGATGCAGACTGGAGTGGATTGAGTTCCGGGTCCTTAGTAAGCCGGGCCTCGTTCTGCTGGGGCTGAGATTTACTCTTGGTCTGCTTGTCATTTCCAAATAGCCCCATAATTTCTTGATTTGCATCTTGAAAACCTCTGATGACTTACAGCAGTAACAAATTAACCAGCAAAACACATTGGGGCATCACCCAAATCTCAACCACATGTACTTCTTGATGCTTCCAGCCTAGGTGAGCCCCAGAACAGTGAAAATAGAGCCCAGATGAATGGGATCCCCATAAGGGGCCTAGAAAGTTAAGAAATGGCAAGATCTTAGCCCATAACCCTGCCTTCTGTGGAACTGGCCGGTTGTGCTGATAGATTTTGCCTAGGGCAGGAACCCTGATGAATTCTCAAAGATAGCTAAAGGGCTATAGGAAAGGCCTGTAGGTGTACAAGACAGAGATCCGGACATGTCATCTGAGTATCTAGGTTCTTACCTACCTGGGTCACTCTGTGTGAGTTTGGGCCAAAGGCCCGCAAGCCTCAGTTTCCCTGTCAGTAAATGAAGCGGTTGCTTCTCATAATCTCCCAGGCTTTCACAGTGCTAATGTTCTCAAAAGCAGTAGGTCTTTCTCAATCAGTAGTAACCTTCCAGTCATGCATGAGCACATGGACAAAGCTTAAACAATGGGACATATGTCTGCATCCTTATTAAGGTGCATTTTAATCAAAATGTCACCCCAATGCCAGTCTTCTGGACTAGCTTACACAAACAGGGCTGGAGAAAGGAAATGGAGAGAAAGTGTGGACATTGCTTTTCTATTGATTTCCAATCAACACCACCTCCTGAAACAGAGGTTCAAATTCCTATTTGCCTGGCTGGTTAAAGAAACCTTTCTCTTCCACACAAAGAGTGGTACCAGACTTCTATAGTGGTGGTGGGTTGGCGGGGGGATGACATTTTGAGTAGAAATGGTAGAAAAATCTTAAGCTACAGAAGACTTTTAAATTGACTCATATCTTGAAAGCAATGCCATTTTATATCCACTCTGAAAGGGTAATATCAAACTTATGAAATATTTACTAACTTGGCTACATAAACAACAAATCACCTCTTTTCCATTAAATATTTTAGTGAAAGATATTTTAGTAAAATACTGCAGCTTGCAATTTAATTACAATGAGTAATTAAAACTTAGAGCATAATCATTTTTGGCAAAAAGTCAGTTTTTGTTAAAATTTTAAGATAGAAAAAAGATGCATATTACGACCATAATACTGTTAGTAATTAAGATAAATGCATCAATTATTAAAGATGCAAACATGTCAAGCAAGCATAACTAATTATTTGAGCATGTTAACAGTTGTTTAATGTTAACAAGCAGTGAATTATTAAAGACCCCATGTGTCACATTCTGGACTGCATAAAATATAATGTTCTGGAACATTTTATGATTTTCAGGTCTTTCTTAGATCTTCTCCATTGGATTAGCCATGAAGTTAAGATCACTTGCCTTTAAAATATATTTCTAAAATAATTAGCTGTAATCAGACTAGGAGAGACAACATCACTGAGTTTGTGTAACAGAGAAAAATGCAGCAGATCCAGAGAAAAACTGCAAACCAAGCTCCACGTCTGCAGGAAAAATTTACGCAATTTGGGGAAATGTTTCCCACTAAAGGTCCAGTCTGGGGGCAGAAACTGGAAAATGTGGTGTCAGTGCATAAAAGCAAAGGGAAGGCATAGATTCTGGGGGGCTTCACGCACACTTCACAGCTGTATATTTCTTCTTTTTTCTATTTAGAGATACACCTTCTTGAAAACAGCCCTTCACGCAATCATATAATCAAGATGCCAATTAAGACACTTGTATAAATCACATGCAAAGCAATGCTTGGATTATTTTTGACTGTCAAACCACAAATCAACGCTGGCATCATTCTCACTGGAATTCAACCAGTCCTGGGTGTTTCCTTCCCCCAGACACAGAGCAGGGCCCTCAGGGAACCCATCTGTTTATAGGCCTAGAGAATCAGTTGGGAAACATCCCGTTGGGGTCCTAGAGCCCCAATATTCTGAGCCTACTTGGCCTCTTGTCCTCCACTGCTGACCCTTCTGCATGGGAAAAAAGAAGCTTCCCTAGAATCTAACTGAGCCTCGTGGGGCCTGAATAAGGCTCTCAAGGGAGCTGGGTGTGAACAGGAGGATAAGAAGAGCAGAAACAGATGGGAGGCTGACCCCTAGCTACCCCTGCCTGGTGCCTGCAGAGATGGCTGCCACACCCCCACAGTCTTTTAGGAATATACCTTCTAATGGCAACCAGAGCAGCTTCCTGTATGCCTGAGGCAGCCCATCTTTCCCTTGCACACCGAGGGTCCACTGTCTTCCCATGCTAGAGAAATGTCAACAGCAGCCACTGATGGAGTCAGCTGCACCACCAGCCCTGCTCAGATCCTTCTGAGCACTCAGCCCTCTACCAGGCTGTGAGAGATTAACAATAATGCAATGGACACACATCCAGCTTACAGCGGCCTTGCAGTCTATTCAAAGCAAGACTTGCCAAGAAGAAAGATAAATACAGAAGCAGCTGTGAGGCAGTGTCTGATCCTTCCATTCAATAGGAACCTGCTAAAGATTTCCATCTTTTCATCCTTCCATGCATCTAATCAGGCTTATTCCAAACATGTACTGTGCATAGACTGTTCCCCACACCATTCCAAGTACAGGAAGTGGGGTGGGGAGTAAGGGTGAGGAGAGCCTCCTGGAAAGACAGTGTTGGGCTTACTCTTGAGAATACATGCTCTCATGGAAGCCACATGGCCAATGGGAAACCAGCTATAAATCCCACTGGAGAGAGGTCTGTGGCCACAGGTGAAGGGACGACCAGGGTAGGGAATGGTCAGTCAGAAAAAGCAGGCTGGAGAAGCAGAAGGGGCACCAGCGCTCTTTCTCTTTCTTCAGGTGATGCAGAAGTGCTGAGTCAGCTCTGAAGGGGCCAGGAATCTGTACAATCAGCCTTTCAGTCCCATCCCTGAGCAGCAAAGACTTCTCTTCTGCAAGGGCCTCCCTTTTCTCCATCAGCTGCTCTCAGAAAGACCCTCAGCCCCAGATGTCCTCAACTGCCTCCTGCTACCAGCACGAACTGGCTGGGGCACACCACCTAGACACGCTGCCTGTTCTCCCCCTACCCCCCACTTCCATACACAGCAGAGTCCTCATGAAGCTCAAGTGTCTGGGGAACCCGTTGCCCTACCCACCAGGTACAGGCCCTGGAGGAACTCTAGCGGTTTTGCACTCATAATCGTACGCTCTTATTCTTAGAGGGCCTCTCAAACTGTTTAAACTTTAGCACCCCTCAAAACCTAGTCCTGCTCCCAAACCAGCCTCTGGCCAGCCTAAGGTAGGAAATTGGCTCCTATGTCCCTACAGCCCCACCTCAGGTATGCCGAGTTGCCTGGTCATAGCACAGTCAGTCACGGCACAGGAGCCATCTCAGGGTAAAATCAGAGTGGTCAGCTTGCCCCTTCCTCTCCCAAATCCTACACAATCACCTTAGGACCAGACCCTGCAGACACTAAAGTTGCCTGGCTGTCTCCTCTCTGGATCAAGGAGGGCTAATGGCATGAGAAAAGTCATGCCTATTGGAAGGTCTGGTCCTAAGTGGAAATATCACTCTGCTCCTCACATGTTCCTTGCTTTTGGGAAACAAACATCATTTGCCAGTGATGAGAAGGAGAATTTTTGCAGGGACACAAGGAATAGTTCAGGCTCAGCCTCAGCTGAGATTGGCTTATAGAGCTTGAGTCTCCCAACCTCTCACAATAGGGGTCTCTCAATGTCTGAGTGATTTCCATAGAAGTAAAGAGGCTGGGAAGAAAATGGTTGGGACCTGAGTGCCTGGAATCAGAGATGAGAGAGGATAAACAATGAGGGTTCCACTGGGTCTGGTCCCCAGCTCCACCCCAGCCCCAGGGCTGAGTCCTGTGGAGGGAGGAACGTTCTTCTAAGTTTTGATCAGAATTCAGCTGACTCTGGTGGGAGGAAATGCAGGGCCACTGGGCACCTCTGGACTTGGCGGATCTGCAAGGACCCCAGTTCTCAGGAGGGATGGAGGATCAGAGGACACCACATTTCCTGGAAAGGAAAAGACAGCATCAATTTCAGACAGGCTTGAATAGACGGAGAGAACATGCAAGACCCTCCTGGGATGACAGAGCATCTAGTTAATACATCCACATGCCACATTGCAGCTGCCCATCAAAACTTCTCTGTCTACATGCAAGGCAGTGGCACCCAAGTCCTTGTGACCAGTGAATTATGAGTCGAAGGGGAATGTAGAACTCTGGGAATCAGCTCTGAAGACAGCAGTGGGCCTCCACTGTGCTCTCTGCCTCCCACCTGCTGGGTGCTGGAGGTGACAAGACCCCGCTGGATGGGGAGCCTCAAGATGGACAGAGACCTCCCCACCACTTTGCACACCCTAGACTGCTGTATACGGGACACGTAAACTTCCATTGTGTTTGCATCGCTATATTTTGGAGTCTGTGTAACAGAATTTAACCCACCCTCACTAATACAGCACGTAGAAAAAAAATGCATGTATTAATGCCATTGGGATACAACATGGAAATGTGTTAAATTCTCTTGGGAAAACACGATATCCAAGAGAGGCTCCTTTGCCTGCACGTGCCATCCAATCAACTAGGGTCACAGGTGGGGCTGGCACCGGGGTCCTTCCCTTTCCGTCTAATATCATTTTCACTGATGTCTCTTTGTCCTGCACATTTTCTCTTCTTTCAGCATCCACTGGCGGCAGCTCTAGGTAAAAAGCAAATCCTAACTTAGTTAAAGGAAGCTCCAGCAAACCTGGCATTTCTCCACTATTGTTTTTATGAACCATTTATAAAAGCCAGGATGAGCTCTCTGTTGGAACTCACGGTCACCTGAAACACTGAGAACACCGTCCTCCATGGCAGGATGGAAAGAGCCCAAGAACCTTCCACAGCATTCTAAATCCTGGAGCTGCTGGCATTCCAGATCCTGAAATTGTGGGTCTCCCATCTCAAGCTTGAACACTCACGGCTGAATTAGAGTGTACTGCTGGCACCACGCCAAATGCATTCCTTCATGTGTCAGCCCTGAATCTCTTCATATGTTAGGGTGAGCTGCGTGTACACTAGTTTCTTCACTTCCAAGGCAGTTTCACCATCTGTTTCTATTATGGGAGTTTATGGCACAGAATACCTCAGACACCAGAGCCTCCATTTTTTTCCTGGCATGCAGTTAAAGCACTTTATGAACAGAATGATTAAAAGGTAGGGGCCTCCTTAATTTTTCCCCATTTTTCTTGGCACATTATGGAATTCAGAAGGATTTTTACAGTTCATTTTATGAAGATGAAAGGTGATTTGAAAGAAAATTAAGAAATTATCGGGGAATGTAAATGTGGCTGCAACTCAGCTTTTAAAAATCCTTTAATCTCATCATGATTAAGTGGATTTTTCATATTGTTTCCTAACTACATATACTTAAGAAGGCAAAATTCAAGCATTTCTGAAATTTGCAAATAATTCTGGAATTTGATATCACAGAGGCTCCCATATCTCTGTATTTTAAAACCAAATTAAGACAGCTACACTCTGAAGCTTTTAGTCAAAGGGTTTTGGGTGCATTCTGTATCACATCCACACAGATGATAAAACCATATAGCTTTTAAGGCAGGAGATGAAAGTGTTGAAATCCCACATAAAAACCTTACTTCTCAGGCTCTTCCATGAACATAAAATAGGTCTACTTTGCACACACTCATTTACACACACATTTTTCTGTATAGCCAATATATGGAATAACCAATGTGGTCTACACAATACTTAGACTGTTCACTGCAGCGCTTTTTTTGGCCTATTAATGCCAGTAGTTATGTGTCCATAGAAGACATTAAAATGGTTAGTGATGACCTGTGACACCTTGACAATGCACATGGTGGTAAAAAGTAAGGAGAAGCCAGAAGACTTACTACAACTTGCATGGAGAAGGAACAACTGTATCATATGAAATCCCCAAGAAATCTCCTTTGTCTGTGGAAAGACCTGTGTGTGGGGATCAAATGGAACTTGAATCATCAGGTACTCTTCATGTGTGTTCAAGAAAGTGCCCACACTTTCATGCTATCTCACAGTCAAGGGTAGCTTTCGTGTTAAAGAAGGGAAGATGGGAAGGGGAATTTGGAAGAGGATGTGCAGGAGAAGGGAGGAGTAACTTCAGGCTCAGAAGTGTGTGTCAAAGTCTCCATGCTGTCATGGCTGTAGCACAGTGAGAGATCAGGCACTTGTCTGTGCTCTTGGAAGACTCATACATGCACTTGAATACCCTGGATGTGCCCATTCTCTCCTCAACAGTTCTGGCTGGCTCCTGGAAAACAGCCCACCTCTACCTTCTGTCCTCTGTTCTTTTTCTCCAAAGGTGTGCATTTTCTTGACCTGCTCCACAATTCCAAGCTGTGCTTTGTGGAGAACAGCTCAGTGTTCTGCATCCTCAAGGGCAGGACTGTGCCTAGAGGCAGAGCTGGGTCTCCCACTATTGTAATCGCCACTTGCTTGATTTATGCCCCCAAGCCCTTAGAGAGCATGGGGTAAGCCCCACAGATGGAGAGCCCACCTGAGGCCCTTTCATTGCAGGAGTGCAGGCTCCGTCAAAGAAAACAATGTAGAGATGCCAGAGCTGTGGCTGTCCTCAGTGAGCAAGGAGACACCAGGGACCTCTACAGGAGCTCTTCTACTTTAAGAGTATTTTGTTCTTTCCCTCCCGGCAGGGACTCCTCTAAAAGCTGATGAGGTTTAATGAAAAAAAAAGTGTCCTTGAAATCCAAGGAGCAAACGTAAGCATGTGGCTCTTTATTGATCATTGATGAACTCTTTAGCTGCATCTCATAGCAAGCAGAAATGGAGAAAATGGCCACCTTAGACTCCTGTGGCTCCTGTGCCACAAAGAGACATCTTTGGCAAAGCTGATGGGTTGGCACACAACAGATACTGCACAGGGTAGTGCTAGACAGGCTGTGTTGTCACTTGCTTCTTCAAGCTGCTGCTTGGATTTGTCTTCTTGGTTGAGGTGAGTTGTGGGTTTCTCCTGGGTGTGGAGACTTAGGCAGGAGCAGAGCAACCTCTAAGAGCAGCCATTCAGCTCATCCTAAACCACAGAGCATGAGGCTATAGGCACACACTAGGGCTAAGAACTAAAAATGTCTTAAATGGATTACAGCATCCCCTGGTATACACAATAGCCCTCCTAGTTACCCAATGCAGTGATTTTTCCCCCTTCCATTTCAGGGCACACTTCCCCAAACTAGAATTATCATGAGCACCCATGAAGGGATTGCATTACATCAGCAGATGTTGGTGGACCCACCTGGCTCCCTGTAGTATCAGGCAGCAGTGATGCTCAGTTAGTTGTGAGATAATTGAAGGACTTTACTTAAAGTTGTCATGCATGCCAGTGAGCACATGGTCTCTACACCAATGCATTATATCTGATTCTACAAGGTGTATTTTTACCTGGCCAGGAGTACCCTCGGTGGGGTGGCCAGTAATACTAGTGCGTGTTCCCATCTCAAAAGAGATAATTCCACCTCCTCCATTCTGTGGCTCTGCTGAGTCCTCAGGAGGCAGTGGACTCTAGAGAATTGGCTGCTGCTGGTGTCAGATCACACCAGAAAGCAGGTTTCCAGCACAGCAGCAGTGCCCTCTTCCAGGGTCCCAGCACACCCTGTGCCCTCTGGACCACAGACTTGTCTCTCCAACTTCCACAAGTCCCTAGAGGACAAGACTGCATCATAGCAAACTTTCTATCTGCTATCTTAGTACGGTGCCAGACAAAATATGTGTATGCAATAGATGTGTGAGAAAAAAAGGCTTGTATCACATATCACACTCTTTCATTTATTTAACATTTATTATGGAAAACTCCAACACACACCCAATAAAGAGAATAACATAATGAACTCTCATTTACATACTACCCAGCTCCAACAATTATCTATCACATTGGCCTGTCTTGTTTCATCAATTGCACCAGCTCTCCACCACCAAAGCAAAGTATTGTGACAAACAAACTCCATCTATTACACTCTTTCATCAATAAATATGTCAGTTTGTACTTCTAAAAAAAAAACATTACATCCTATCTAATGAGAGCAGAGTATCATCAAATATACAGTCAATTTTAAAACAACTTAATAGACAACAGGAAAAATTTTATTACTTGTTGGCTTACAGTTGGTTTATTCAATTTTTAATCTTAGATTTTTTTCTCCCTGTCTTTCCTCTATATTTTTATTTTTTGAAAAAAACATGTCATTTGTCCTAGAGAAATTTCTTCTTTCTGGATTTTGCTGATTGCATCCCTATTGTGTCCTTTAACATGTTTCTCTGTCCCCTGTATTTATTTCCTGTAAACTGATACTTAGATCTAGAAGCTGGGTATGATTCAGGCTCGAAAGTACATGATGCCCAACTGTCTCTTTTCTTGTGGTGTCAGTAGCCATTAATAACTGTTACCTAAATCCATTTTTTTCAGGAATTAAACAACCTATCATCATTTCTTCCTTTTTTAGCTGCCATACTTCTATAAAGAGTAATTTCTTTTCTCAACTATTTGGCTAGCCTGAGGTATAGTTCTCACAGCAAATACAAGTTAGATGCTGGATTCTTTTTTATTTGCCTTTGCTAGTTTTTACAATACTGAATGGATGATGTGGCCTGTGGCCTCCAAAGGTGACTAATAAGGTGTTTGTTTGATTTTTTAAGTATTACTGCAAGCAAGTGGATTTTAACAAGTTTAGTGTGATTCCAGCCATTGTGGTTAATAGTCACAGTGAAACTCTCTGACCATGTAAATTTCCATGTCTCTGGCCAACAGAAGCCTCATGTTGGCTCTTACTTTTTTTTGACACAATGTCAGGCATCCTGGAGAGGCTTCTTGCTTTCTTATCTGACAAGATATTCTGCAGGACTTGCCCTGAATCTGGGATCAGACATTTCTCTAAGAAGCCCCAATTCATTTTGGTGAAAGTGGTATTTAGAGACCACAGTCTGGCTGTAGAGATTCTCAGCACTCCTGGGTTGGTCATCATTTTCAGGTCTTCTCCTTCTCAGTGAACAGACAGGAAATAACTCTTCTTTTCCAAGAGGAAATACATCACAAATTCAAACTGACATTTTTAATTCAAACTTAGGTTTTAATTTTGATTTTCCATTTGTATTTCTTTTCTTATGCAAATACTTTTCTAGTGGCATTAGCATAATTACTTCATTGCTTCTTCCTACTACATACATGTGTGAAAGAAAGAGAATTTCAGAATGACAATACCAATATGATTACTAATAATATGATACTGAAAACCATGTTGGCAGTTCCTTTTTGCCCTTAGGATATAACACATTAGGGAAGCTATTTTGAATTCACCTAAAGCAAATTATCTCTGTAGGTTACATAATCAAATCAACATATATCACATATTTAGTTTCATTTGGTTTCTTTTTTGTTTTTTTTTTTTTTTTGCTCTTGGTTTGTAGGAACCGATTTTTTAAAATTTTGAATTAATTGTGTTTGATCATTATATAAAATATCTATTGGGTTCCTAAATTAATTACTCAAACCAGGTCTATTCAGACAAGTGTAGCTTCTCTCTCTGTCCCTTGTACTCTTTCCCTTTCTTCTCCTTATAACCACACCTATGACTTTTAACTTTATTTATTTAATATACAATGTATATTGGCATCCCCCTTGTCTTAAATAAATAAAAGCATACAGTACCTCCTGTTCTCTATCTTGCTTTGTTTCACAGAACTATATTTCTTGGAGATCACTGTGGAATATAGAGACACCACTCTTTTTTACAGCTGCAGAGTCCTCCCTCTTGGAATGCCCCTCATTCTTAAAACCAAGAGAGCCATCTAGAGTGAAATGCTACAAATCATGAAGTGTAGCATTTAAGCACAGCCTTTTTGGTTGTGGAAGGCCTCAGTGAATTTAGATAAGGATCCCTGAAGCAAACCTGGACTTAAGTTGAAGTAGTAATTATAGAAGAAGTGCTACTAGGAATAGTTAGATAATAATGAAGCAATTATTATTGCTATTGCATATCAATCACTTATTCTGTGCCGGGACCTGGGGTAAGCACTTTGCATCTATTACTTAATTTTGTTTGCTATCTGCAGCATTTCACAATGCGTACGTGAGACATGAGAAACATACCTTCTTCCATGTGGATATAGCAGCCTATGGACACTGCTCTGGGGGCCCTGGGTTCAAATATTCTTTTCTTCAGTGATACCCAACACATCCAAACTTTCCCAAACATTTCTGTGTATTGCAACCAAAGGCACTTAGCTCAAAATGGTCCTTGGTGAGTGATGAGTGCAAGAGAGTATCATTGACAGACAGGTGTTGATAAGCTTGGGCAAGGTCAAGTTTCCCAAAACCCTTCCCTCAGCATGCTCAGCCAGGAGTGATGGGTTGCAGCCGCTGATTCTGAGCTGTGCTAGTGTGTGGTGTCGACCTCCCATGCCTGTTAAAAGTTTCTGCCTGTTAGTGCGGCCTCCTGTGCATGTCAGGATATTTGAGCTGAAATTATTTAATTTGATTCTTACTGTGTTGTCTGCTTTTTTCTACTTTGAAATAGTTATGTGTCCAGCTAGCAAGTCAAGATATCAGTGTAAATGGGAATTCTACAGCCAATTCTCAGCAATGGACATCACCCTTGGTGCCAGTCACTGGATGCCATACCTTAGCAATAGGGGCTCCCTATTGCTTTCCCTGAGAGCTCCCCACAGCCAGGTCCCTGAGGATGAATGAAAGTCATTTCTACAGGGACTTTATTGCATATTCCCAGCCAGGCAATTGCTGCCATCTTGAAAAAAATGCACCAAGACTCTAAAGTTTGGAAAAAGGCTTTTATAAATAATATTCTCAGAGGTACACTTGTCTTGATTTCCAGAGTCTGCTCCAACTCATATTTTCAAACTCTGATGGGCCAACCCCTGAGAGATTGGCCCCTAAACCCCACAGGGGAAATCCTCCCAGTATGTGAATCCAGGGAAGCACGTCACGGACTTTGATTTCTGCAGAATGCGCTTGGGCAAATACCATAAACTGAGGGATTGCTTGTGCCGCAGAGGAGGGCAGCAGTTCAATTGTTGAGATGTACTCAGAAGTGGCTTGGCAGAGCCTATGGCAACTCGACTCTCTTTTTTGGACTCCTCTCCTTGTCATTCAAGTGTGTATTTGGGGCCAGTGTACAAGCAGTGGCCTGAAGGCTCTCAGCAACAATCGTTGGGCCAGCTCCACTGTAGATAGTGAACTAAATGAGCAGGGACACTCAATGGCAGTTCAGTTGTGTGGCACCACATGGGCTGCTGGCTCACACAACAATGGGACACTGACTCAGGACAACAGTGCATCCCATTAAAGAGACTCAAGACAACTAGGACATTGTCACAGCCAAAACCACCTGGCCTGGACCTCACGGCAGTTTCACAAGTGGGGGCAGGAGGGTAATGGGCCAAGAGGGTGAACTGGGACTCAAATCCTGCTCTGCCACTTCCTGTCTGTACTGGGGCAGGTCACCTGATTTCCTTAAGTCCTAGTTCCTTTCTGTACAATGGAGATAACAGTAATAGAACCTATCTCACAGGGTTGTAAATGAGGAAGTTCATGGAAGAGTTCAGTAGGGTTCCTAGCATTGAAAGAGTGTTCCCCGAATGTTTCACAACCACTGCATGTGGGATGTAAGGGCTTCGCTCCTGTGGGGCATAAGGCCATATGTGCCCCAGGGGTAGGGTAAGATGGGTCACAAGGAACTCCACACTCACAAGATTAAACAGGTTCCCAATCTTGGGGACCGCCCTCAAGGAGGAAATGTAGCCTAGCATGGGTCACTCCTAGCAGTGAGTGGAGGAAACCTGAGCCGCTGAGAAATTCAATTCTGGGAGCTCCACACACCCCACCACCCTTTCTCACAGTGTGACCCAGAGCATATTTTATTCCCATAAAGAGCGGATGTGGAAGACTTTTCTTGCCTTGCCTATCATATTTCCAGGGCAATGCCAGCTTACTTAATGCCCTCCACACATCTTTAAATCCTTGGATCCCATGCAGACCAGTTTTGACTTTTAAAAAAAGTTTGAGTAAAACAGTGCATTACCATCTTCTGTCAAAATACACCCCATTTTCTTCTAGGACCAAGAGGCTAACCCTCACTTTTTAAAAGGAATTCTACTGAAATTAGTGCCTGAGATTTAGGCCAATAGGGCCAACTACACCTCCTTTCCCATGATTTCCCAAATGCAGTTGGGCACTGCGATGTTCATCTGACATGCCGGTCCCTATGCATAACTCTTCAATGAATAAAGTGAGCAGAGGCCCGAATTTAATTTATGGAGCACTACATATAAGAGTCAAATCTTATGTGATTCTCCTCCATTCCTTGCTAAAGGACAAATGCATATTCTTTGAATCTCTTGCCAGCAAAACATGGCCAGAACAGTGAAACCAAACACAGGATGGAACAAGATCAATAATCAAAGCAACAGCAAGCCCTGAGGTTTAATCCCCATCTCAGATTTGGGAAGGAATGCAAGGACTTCATTCGTATGGGGAATGAATGCCACTAGTCATGGCACTACACAGCATTTTCAGATCAATATGTTCAGGCTGAAAATCTTCACCAAACCCTCACCTAGAACAGACCTTCCAAATCACTGATTTATGTTCATGTCAGACAAGACATAGGCTGTCATTTCCACTTTTCTGATGGGAACGGAAGGTGAGCTGGTCTTGAGTTTAGCTGAATCTAGTGGATGACAACCTTTCACAGGCTAGCTCTTTCTTCTCTGTTTTGCAGAAACTCACCACGAGGCACCACTTCCCCCAACCCTTGGATTTTACCCATTCTATTCGTTCTTCCCATCATGGGAAGCGCCACTTAGATGTCAGGGTCCAAAGAGTTAAATTGCCGCCCCCATTCGTGTACCTCCACCCCAGCCTGCTCTTCTCCTCTCCCTGTGATTTATGGAGGGCTCCATCCCTGAAGGGAACTGACAGTCACTCTCATTTTCTCATGCTCCCCCCGTCACGGCCAAGGTCATGAGCGAGGGGGCCCCTCCAAGTTTTCCGCACTCGTCCTCGTTCACCCTTACTCCGGTGCGGCCTCATGAATCATTCCGTCTTCACATTGAACTCCTGACGCTTCCCTAGCACCAAACTGCCCGACTTCCGCAATTTTTCTTCATTCTCACTAACAATTTGGTAATGAAATATTGATTTTTAGTTAGATTCAAATAGATGTTATTAAGTTTGCATTGATAAATCGTTCCCTTTCTCAGGCTGGAAGTGCCTCAGTCAAATTCTAACTGCGCTTTCATACCTGGTGATGTATTAATCTGATGTGTCTGTCAGCCAGGTTTCGGGGCCCAGCTGGGGGTGCTGGCCTAATTGCTGGTACCACACACGGAGGGGATAATTCTGGCTGATGTGCTGTACGAATGTTAGCCCTAGGACCCAAATGGGTGAGCTTTTCCTCCAGGACTCCTACTGTTTAAAACAGCACCATTTCTCCACAGAGAATGGCCTCATATGAGATAAGGAGGTGGCCCATTAAATGTGATTTTTCCTTTATGCCCTTTGTTAATTGAATATGTAACATCCAAGTCATATTACAAAATATTGAACAGACTAACAAGAGTATTCCATTCCCCTCCTAAAATTGTAGGTTCAGGGCTAGGTGCTCAAAGGCAAATAGCAGAAGCTGTAGCCCCCTCCACTGTGAACAAGGTACCTGGAGACTCTGCAGCAGACATAGATGCCCAGCTTCATCACGGGCTTTGAATGGCTCATGTGGAAGGTGTGAGAGATACCAGGTTCCAAGGGCTCATCAGTCACCCACACTGCCACCTTCCCTGCCCCTCCCTAACCCTCTACTTCTCTCTATCCCTCCTCCCATAAATCTCATTCAGTACCCGCTTAGTCCCTCCTAGAATAAGCCCAAGTCTAGGAAACAGACACAAATAACCAGGGATTCATGACTCACACAAACCTCCCCAGCAGCCAGGCCTGGGAGATTTGTCACTTTAGGGAGAGAGGAGTCTTTGCTCCAGTAAGGACTCCCCCCTCATCCCTGGTTGCTGTGTCCTGGCTGAAGGTGGTCACTTGACCTGAGCTGGGCTAATCACTAATGCTCCATCCTGGCCTCTCCTTGCTCAGCAAGTAGATATGAGACCTAAGAAAAACCTGTCAGTGCTCTTCTCCAGAATGATAGAAAACTGGGACAGCAGGGAGAATCCCTTTCTCTCTTGAGCTGAAACAAAGATATGGGAACAGAAGCACTGAGAGGTGCATTTCTCACCCACTGTGCAGAGAAATCTGGGCTGCCATTGGTGAAGGAAAGGCTGCAGTGTTGAGCCAGCCCCCAGGCCAGGAATATCTAGCAATGTCACTTCCTTCCCTGATACTGAATGTCCAGTCTGGCTTTGGTTTCTCCTACTTGCATTCAAGAGTTCAGCTTTCCTTCCCTCCATTTCTCCTTCTCCCCTGCACAGACAAGTCTTCCCAGATAAGACTCTGGCATCATGCTCAGGGTCACTGTCTCCAGTGGCTTCCCCTCACCCATCACACAACATCACAATCCTTAGCCCAACATTCAAGCCTCTCTGAGACCCTTAACACACTACTTCCCTTCTCACAGTCAGGTCCCAGCTCAAGGTAGCCACCCATTTCCCATTTCTCTCATTTATCCAATTCTGAATATTTTCCAGGACTGGTCTCTAGTCTTAGGATGACCCACTTCATCACTGAATGAGTGGCGCCTCTTCATTCCCCTCCCCGGATGCCTTTCCTAGGCTGCTAGCTGGAAGCCGTTCTTCGACATGATCCACTTTCCATTATAAATTATCAGCAGGGGCCAGGTGCGATGGCTTATGCCTGTAATCCTAGTACTTTGGGAAGCCGAGGTGGATGGATCACCTGAGGTCGGGAGTTTGAAACCAGCTTAGCCAACATAGTGAAACCCCAGCTCTACTAATAACACAAAAATTAGCCAGGTGTGGTGGCGGGCCCCTGTAATCCCAGCTACTCTGGAGGCTGAGGCAGGAGAATTGCTTGAACCTGGGAGGCAGAGTTTGCAGTGAGCTGAGATAGCACCATTGCACTCCAGTCTGGGCGACAAGAGCAGAACTTCATATCAAAAAAAAAAAAGTAAATAAATACATAAATAATCAGCAGGAATTATCTCCTTCACTAGATTGGAAGCCTGGAGCAGGCATAACCTATATACAAAGCCCATTCATTACTAATGCTTCACAAGGCACCCATGCACGTGACAGATAATTTAAACCTAGGTTGCATTAAGTTATTAATTCACTTACACGTGCATTCTTCTCTTCTCAAAGTCCTACTCATTCTTCAAAGCCAAGATTAAAGCCTGCCTCCTCCTTTGAGCCTTCTTAGGTTTCTTTAGTCAGAATTAATCTCCTACCCCTCTCTGTTCCTGCACTATACTGTGTTCAGCTTCTAATTAGCATGTATTAATTAATATGTACATTTGTATGCACTCCTTTAAGAGCACATTTGGAGTATCTGCTTCCTTAGATTGGAGGCAATTTCTAATGTGTCTACTTCCTGCTCTTGACTATAAGCTCCTTAAGGATAAAAATCTGATTTGTTTTCTCAGCATCTAGAACAGGGCTTAAAAGGAGCTGAGTAAATGTTAGTTGAATTGAATTGAATGGAATAAATTTCATTGAAACGGATGGATGGGAATATGATGGGCTACCTTTGAGCCTTGGGTATTTGCCCGTAGACCAGTTACAAATGACAAGAGTGCTTAACATCAAACTAGTGTAAGCAAAAAAGAATTTGTAAGCTCACATAATATGAGTCCAAGACTAGATCTGGAGCCCTGATCTCAAACAACGTTATTCAAGTCCATCTCTCTCCATTGTTTGCTTTGTTTCCTGCTGCCTCAGCTCCATTCTCAGGCAGACCTTTGCCTCATGGTGCCAAGATGGCTGCCAGAGCACTGGGCTTGCATTTAATCTTTCTAGCAACTGGAAAAGAGATGATTTCTCCCTTTCAATTGTTGCCTTTAAAGACCCATATGTTCTGATTGGCTTGGCTTAAGTCATCTGACTGTGATTGGGGTGGTCCAGATGAAATTCATGAAGTGGAAGGGGAAGCAGTGGTTCCATAGAATAAACCAGGATACTGGTACTAGAAGAAAGGTCATGAACGCTGGACAGGCAGCTGCAGCTCACTCCCTGCACACTCACTGGCCTGGTGCCTTCAAGGTCACTAATCCTGGCCCCTCACGTGCAAGCTACAAAGCACAGTTGTTTCCCTAGATGAGAACAGGAGACGCTTGTAGGAGATACTGGCCTTTCCAACCTTGCCCATCTGGGTCTATAAACTATAGAGAAAACCATTCATACAGAAGCAGTGGTCTCCCTCCCACCTGCAAGCAGCTTGGAAAATGGAATGAGACCAAGGCTGTCATCCTCCAACTGAAGGAGGAAATGGGGGGCCTGCTCTCTCAGCCTCCTGAGCTGCTTGGTTGGAGTTGCTGCACTGTTCGGGGACACTGAACTACAGGAGAGAAAAGACATGTTCCAGATGTTTAAGTTCCACAGGTGGATAATGCTGAGAGATCAGGCAGGGAGCCGCAAGTCTTAACAGGGATCCAAGTTCATGCCATTCCTGAGCTGCAGAACTGACCTCAAGCCATCTAGAAAGGAGCTGGATGGTCCAACATTTTTCGTTAATGAGGACAATTGGAAAACACAGAGAAATCCCCACCACTCAACAGTCAAAGGCCTCAGACAGCCCAGCAGGGCAGCTTCTAGGCACTGCCATGCAGCCATCCCACTTCTGCTACTCCTTTCTTCCATTTAGTATCACAGAGGAAAGCAAAAGGAATTAGTACATTTATGCTAGTGTGGTTATACCCTCACCTTCTCCTTGTTCCCGGCTAACTTACCATCCAGAAAACGAAAAAAAATCCATGTTGGAGGGACTGATGGAAGGTTTCCACCTGCCTGACTTCTTCCCCATGCCCTAGCTGCAGCCTTGTCTTTTGTCCATGTTTCCCAAGTCAGGACCATGCCAATTACTCTGGAGCAGAGACCAGTGTCTCTGCAGCAGCACTGCTGGAAGGTAACAGTGCCTCCCACAGCCCAGAGGCCTGGGGCTCCTGCTGCCCCCAGGCTAAGGCAGAGCCAGATGGGAAGGGAGGAAAGGGTCTCCCACTTGGCCCCTGCTGTGTGGACTCCCCTCTCATGGCCACAATGAATGTGGTTTAGATCTGATTGATTTTATCTGTGAAATGAGCTGAAAATCCCTCCCAGCGAGAAGTGCTCACCTCCCTTCCTCAGCCCAGCCACTCCAGATAAATCAGGCTGCCCACCACCCAGAGCACGTGTGGGCTGCGTCGGGGCTGGGACAGAGCAGATAGGCGGATTCTGTGGGATCAGGGGAAGGTGGGCTCACAGGGCCTCTGCCCCGTCCAAGGGAAGGCTGTTCCCAAGGCTGAAAAATCCCCAGCAATCCAGTCAATCAATACCACCCCAACCCGGAACACCTTGCACTTGACATGCAAAGCAGCCGTCTTTTAAGTTTCTCCAGAAACAAATCCTAAGAGAAGGATATGGGGGCAATGTGTTGATGTGGGAGAGGATTCCAGGAAGCACTGTTGAGAAAGTAGGGAGATGAGTTAGGGAAGAGAAGAAATCCAACAAAGGGTGAGTTCAGGAGCAGGTGGCCAGGATGGGCCACTGGGGCCTGATCCTGCTGGGCAACCTCTGAGTGTCTGGGAGGAGCAACCTGTGGGGCTGCCCCACGGAGAGGGAAGAAGCCAGGGTATTTATTCACTAACTCCCATCCTTACTCGTGGCTGTTTAACCCCCATGCTATTTCTGGTCTGCCCTGGGCATGGGTCACCCATACTTCCTTGGCCAGAGAACCCTCCAACACAGACACAGGAAGCCATGAGCTTACAGGACTGTCTGCTAGTGCCCTCCGAGGTGGGCTCGGGGATAATATGTCCAGGGCTGCGAGGTCAACTCCCTCTACATCCTCAGCTCTTCCACTCTTTTCTTCCATTGCCTTTTTTTTTTTTTTTTTTTTGCCAGTCTCACACTGTCGCCCAGGCTAGAGTGTAGTGGCATGATCTTGGCTCACTGCAACCTCTGCCTCCTGGGTTCAAGCAATTCTCCTGCCTCAGCTTCCTGGGTAGCTGGAATTACAGGCACCTGCCACCATGCCCGGCTAATTTTTATATTTTAAGTAGAGACAAATTTTTGTATTTTTAGTAGAGACAGGGTTTCACCATGTTACCCAGGTCAGCCTCAAACTCCTAAGCTCAAACAATCTGCCCGCCTTGGCCTCCCGAAGTACTGGGATTCCAGGCATGAGCCACCATGCCCCGCATTCCATTGCATCCTCTTCTACAACAGATGAGAATATCTTCCCCCAGAGCTGCAGGTCCACATTCTTTGTCTCCAAGGGCCAGTTTTACATAGTGGCTTCAGGAAGCCTTCCCCAAGTCCTCCACCCAGAGGCAGCAGCATCCTCTCTCATCAGGAAGGAGGGAAGGACAAATAAGTGAGTGCTCTGGTAGGGGCGGAGAGGGCCACAGCTTTGGGGTTAGGGCGTAGTGAGGGAGGCTGGGGGGTGACACCCCTGAGCCAAGGGCCAGGCCTCCAGCCTCCAGCCTCCACCCTCCCCTGCTCAGCAGGCCAAGCCCCTTGGCTTTCTACATCTCATAGAACATTAATGCAAATTATTATAATTCTTCTCTTCATCGAAAGAAACTGTGGTGCAGTTGTCTAAGAGTCACTGATGAAGCTGATGTGAAAAATTCAGTAATTGGTTGCCAATATCCAATTACTCCAGGGTAATCTGAAAGTGATGAGAAGGCAAGCCAAGAGGGCTCAGCCCAGGGACAGTCAGGCACAAAGAGGAAGCAGGAGGCTTGGCTCCGGCCCTGAGACGCGGCCAAGCGCACAGGAGGAGGGTGTGATGGTGGGGGCATGGGGAGTCCACAGCCTCAAACTCTGTCTCCAACCAATGCTTCCATTAAGCTATTCCTTCACCATGAGAGCTTTTCCTTAGAGTCAGAAGCCTGCAAACTGTCTGCTAGAGGGCCCCCGGGGGATGGCCCTGCTGAGGGTTGGGGAGAGAGCACAGTGTGCCCTGCCAGGGCCTGGGAGACCTGTATTCCTGCCCATCGATCGTGGCCCAAGACCTTACCCCCCAACAAGGTGGGACACTTTGCTGTGCCCCTGTTCCCTTGTGCAGTGAGGGCGAAATCCTGCATGCATTTTTCAAAGGCTCTTATGTGGGTGCGAAGAAATAATCCATGGGAAGATAAGTTTGCAAATTGAAATGCAGTGAAGAAATGAGCCATTATGGGTGCCACTCATTGGCCAACCCTTCAAGGGGAATTCACAGGGGTATAGGCCTGGAGAATGGTCCCTGGGATAGGAAGAAGAGAGTGCACAGAAGCTACTCAATAAAAGCTTATTCAGGTCAGTCATGACAGATGGACACCCCTTCCTGCCCTGGGGGACTTGCCTGGCTCCCGAGCCAGCCCCTGAAGGTGATGACTCTGGCCCCAGGGAGGCCGTGCAGAGCCGCGATGCCCATCTCCAGGTCAGGGGTGAGGTCAGGGGCAGGGCAAGATGAGGATGAGCCCTTCTGCTGCCCTGCACTGTATCATGTCTGCAAATAAATGGAATAATTCAGTTTCCAGGACTCTTAACCTTTTCACTTGGCATAAATTGTGATCACGCAAATAAATACAGGCAAATCACATTAAAAGCATATATATACGAAGCTCATTTATTCAAGACGTTTTCCAACTCTGAAAAATACCTGTATCTTACCAAGAGGAAGAAAAGAAGAAAAAAAAAGCTCAGCTGATTGCTGCACACATCCATTTCTGCCTCTGTTGGATATGGACTGGGGTGTTTTGATTCCTAATGGCCCTAATGACCTAACAGTCCCACCTCAGACAGGTCAAAGGTCAGAGAAACCATTTTTTCCTTCATTCTAAATTGGCAGAGAGAGGGTGAGATGTATGAGCAGATCGTAATGTGGTACCAGGAATGTTTGAGCAATAATCAATTGCAAATTATGTCTTATCAAGTTAAGAGTCAAATGGAGGGGGTTGTGGCTGAATATTTTATCCAAGCAATTTAATAAGAATGCAAATGACCATGAACCTTTAAAGAGAGGTTTTTCAGTATCCTAAAGAGCTGCACCACCCAGGCAGCCATTGAAAGCTCTTCCTCCATTTAGAAGGAGCCAGGATCTGGGGGAGGCAGAGGTCCGGGGCTGCAGCCTCTAGAAGAGTCCACACCCCTGGCCCCAGGCCCAGCCGGGACTCCATCTCTCCTAGAATCCAACTTATGCGGATATGTGATCCTTGTGTTCCCAGGGAATGAGGGCCACTGCTGTCCTTTGTGTCCAGCGCCTCTGTTGAGACCATGACCTCCCATTCATCACAGCTTGCTAGCCAGGGTTACGAGGAGGTCAGGCCTTACAAGAGTGCCACACGGGAAGGCAGGCCAGGGCCCAGCTTGGGGAAGGGGACTGCTTGGCTCTCAGCCCTTCAGAGCCAATGCTTCCTCCATAGTATGTCTCTACGGATGCTGTAATAGGCAGGACTCACATATTTCTGAGAGCAGAGCAGAAATATTGCTGCAAAATACCATTTGCCAATGCACAGCAGTATTCAGTGGGCAGAGGAGTTGCATCCGAAATGGTGTGGAGAGGCTGAAACACCAGGCGAAGTCTTCCCAACGCATACTCCAGCTTTGCACCCCCTGCCTGGCTTATGCTCGCCTGGGTTTATATTTGTAAAAAGAAATAAAAAAGAACACTTAATTCAAGGCACTATGTGTGGACGCTTCGTGCCTGAAGCACATTGCAATTTACAGAGAGCTTTCACTTTGGCTAACCCTTGATGTCCACAACAACGTCCCAAAGAGAAAGAGCTTGAAGGTCATCCCCCTCTCACAGGGGAGGTGACTGGGACTGGGCAGCATGAGGGGACCTGCCCAAGGTCACAGAGCCATTGAGTTGAGTCTAGAACCCACTTGGGACAAGCTCAGCACATCATGAGCTTAAAAGAGAAATGTGCATCTAAAGGATATAGAAAGGAAGGTTTCCGGGAATCATGGAAAGGTGGCATCCTTTGTAGACAGATGCGAGGTGGCCATGGCACAGGTCTCTGGTGTCACTTTGGACCACTGCTGTACTTGCATGAGGACTGCACTGGGGGGTCTGTCTGGGCCGAGTGGTGAGACGGGACAGGAGTCAGAGTCTACCTGCAGCTGGAATAAGGGGTCAGCCTGCCCCAGGACTAGAAGTTATTTTGCAATCTGTGCCTCAGAGGGGAAAGGAATTCTAGAATCATGTGTCAAAGCTTAGCTCATCGAGGACATACGTTCTCCACTGTGCTTACCAATAAGCACAGCATTCAGGGAGCTAGTGCCCAGGTGGGGAAGACAGAGTGGTACCTCCAGCTCTCCACCTCATGGAATAGCTATGAGACTTCATCTAGACCATCCCTGCAAAGCTCAGCAAAGCACCTGACAACTGGTGGTTGCTGTTAGATTATTTTTGGCTCCCGTAATTTCTCAGACAGTCCTGCTGCAAGGAGACAGAAGCTTGCTGGGATGATGGGTGAATGAGGTAGGGGGTCCTAGGGTCCTCCTCCACAATTGCATCTGCCCCCTGCAAAAAATGGAGCCTATTCCCCTGCTGAGGATGATTAGATACCAGGAAATCAAATGTGAGAGTATCCTTCCTAACGTATCCATGTCTCGAGTAAGGCATTCTGCCTGTCCTACCTCCATGGTGGACATTTGCAGGATCAAGTAAGTCAGTACCAGGGGAGTCCTATTTTGCCAAGATCACCCTCCACGGAGCCACTATCTTCCCACACCCCACTCTTCCTGCTTGGGCCCTGCCTCGAACCCATGGAGTGGAGACACATCCTTACCTTTGGGTTTTAATTATGCTTGATTCCAGCTTCTGTTGAATGATCACTTGTCTTTCTCTAAGCCCCCATTTCTCCCAGAGCATTTTCTTGATGTTATTAGAGCTGTCTATAAAATATGAATCCCAATTCCATGATAGTCATAAAAGCCATAAAATTCTATGCCTGCCATGAAAATATTACATGATTTATTTTTGTGTGAAGTACATATTAAATCTCAGTACTGGAATAGGAGTTTGGCTCTTCAACATCACGAACTTTTAATAACACACACTTTGCCTTAAATTGCTATTATTTTAAGTTTCTTTCCGCATTTTGCCACAGCTCTCATTGCAAAAGAGGATCAGAAAATAGCCTTGGTCTTATTTATAGGTTAAAGTTAGTATGCATTGTAGCTTACATTTTTTTCTCCCTTTTTATGGTGTTCATTTTTGTTTTATATATGACATGATTTGCGCATTTGGTTTGTTTTGTTTTATGTCAAGTGCCTTTGGAGAAATATCAGGTGATTAACCAAACCTTCCGACGGTGAGTCTGATACTGCAATCCCCTGGGTCAGGGGTGAGTCTGCATAAATCTGCACAAGTAAACACGTGGCAGGAATAAAGAGGGAGGCAAGGGACTCTGTATAGGATGGAGGAGGGGGAACAAATATTGAGAACATCTCTTTCCTTTTCCCAATGTCTATAAATCAGTCCATGAAGATTTACCAAGTTTCCAGGGCCTAGCAATAAATGGGACACTCATGTGGGCACACAGAAGAAAGATGCTTGCTAGAGAGATGGATTCACACACATGAACCAGTTGAAGAATATGGCAAGGCAGGGCTAGGTTGTGCAGCTCACATCGTATGTGTTGGGGCGTAACTGGGATGGAATGCAAGGATCAGATTTAGTCTGATGCAGAAGACAGGGCTTGAGCTGACCCTTGAAAGACAAAGGGAATTTAGAGAGGCGGTTGAGAGATGGGGACGATGCCTGGCAGAGGAGCCCAGGCTTTATAGAGGGGAAGCTAGGGACACCCCAAATGGGATGGAGAAAGACTAGTGCCCTGGTAGGCATGGCACTGGCAGAATCAAGCCCTGACTCAAATTCCCAACTCAACATTTGCCAGCTTTTCACCCAAAATCCCCACTGCATTTCAAACAAATTTGAGGGTGGAGGAAAGATTGATTTCCACCCTGGAGGATACATATGACATTTGGAATGAGTTGAAACTGATCTAAGAGATTTTTATTTCAAAAGATATCTGATATGATGTGTCAATGGGGTGTTTCGCACACCTCATCAGAGTTCAAAGACTGCAGCCATGAGAATGGGGCTTCCAAGGTGGAGAGCAGATGTGTGCAGCTGGAGCAGGAGGAGGTCTTGGCCTCTTCAGGCTTGGCCCACCTGCCATCTGACATACCATGGAGACAAAGTCACGTGTTTGATCCAGGCAGCCTTTGGGTCTGCAGTATCTTGGCACAGCTACAAACAAACAAGTATTTTTTTTTTTTTGTACCACACTTCCCTGACCCATTCCCTTATATCCTCAAGTCCTTCTGAAAGTACCTGCTGGGCATGGAGTCATTCACCCTCTAATAGTCTCTGAAAGCTCCAGCAGAATAACTGATGAGGAACTGCCAAGCCCAGTCGTTCCGATACCATTTGGCATACAGTTGTTGGTCATCCCCAGAGCACCCACGTAGCTCACGTGCTGCCAAAGTGTCAGGGGGTACAAACCTAGGAAGCAGAAGCGAGAGCAAAGGGAATTGAGGAGAGGAATGAGGTGAAGTCAACATGAGAGGGCATTTTCTAGCTGGTCACCTTGGAGCACAACCGATTGCTTAATCTGGCAAGACTGTCATCTGAGAAACCACTTAACAGCGCTTCTCAAGATCATCCATCAGGCCGGGCGCGGTGGCTCACGCTTGTAATCCCAGCACTTTGGGAGGCCGAGGCGGGCGGATCACAAGGTCAGGAGATCGAGACCACGGTGAAACCCCGGCTCTACTAAAAATACAAAAAAATTAGCCGGGCGTGGTGGCGGGCGCCTGTAGTCCCAGCTACTCGGAGAGGCTGAGGCAGGAGAATGGCACGAACCCGGGAGGCAGAGCTTGCAGTGAGCCCAGATCGCACTACTGCACTCCAGCCTGGGTGACAGAATGAGACTCCGTCTCAAAAAAAAAAAAAAAAAGAAAAAAGAAAAAAAAAAGATCATCCATCAGCAGGGAGTGGGGAGAACCACAGACGTGGAAGAAATAATTTGAAATAAGTGTTCAAAGACTTGCCCCATAGGACATTAAGGCTCCCACTCTTCTGGGATGTGCAAATGTGGGCGCCGACTAAGTTCCAAGGCTTTCCACAATTTGGGATAAACAGAGAATTGTTGGGGCAGAGGTTAGAGATAATGTCAGTTGCGCCTGTGTGAAGAAAAGGGACCCCATCAGGAGCCAGCAACTGAAGTAGCAGCCAGGCTAAGAGAATCATATTAAGCCATCTGAAGTCATTCCCTAGGAAGGCCTTCCCTGCATCCACGCATCACTCAACCTGTGTTTTAATGTGTATGCATTAAAAAGGTGCACCTCAACCTCTCCCTGCAGAACCCTCCACCCTGTGGGTTCAGGTGGGGACCTCTCCTCCCCCAGGGTCATCTTGCCTTGCAGAGTGTGTCAAAGGCACTGTGGGGGCAAGTATCTGGTAGCAGCTCCCAGAGTCCCCCGGACTCTGCACTTCAGACAACAGGCAGCCAACACAGCACTTTCTTTTGCTTGGGGCAGACAGTTTCCAGGAAGCTGCCCAGCCCTGGATGGCAGTCTCTCTGGAATGCAATAGAATTCCATCTCCCAACCAAAACCAATCAGCCTTCTTTCAACATGAAAACATCTACCAAATCAGTCTCACAAATTAAACAAACAATTTTAACATTAACCTTTAAAGTCACACACCCATCAAATAACTTGTTTTGTATTATGGAGACCAGAACCAAGTGGATTTGGAGAGTTCTTTACCAAACTGCATAATGCCACCACTTCAATTAGGCAGGCGGGTCACGAGGTCAGGAGATCGAAACCATCCTGGCTAACACGGTGAAACCTCGTCTCTACTAAAAAAAACTACAAAAAATTAGCTGGACGTGGTGTCAGGCGCCTGTAGTCCCAGCTACTGGGGAGGCTGTGGCAGGAGAATGGAGTGAATCCGGAAGGTGGAGCTTGCAGTGAACTGAGATGGCGCCATTGCACTCCAACCTGGGTGACAGAGCGAGACTCTGTCTCAAATAAATAAATAAATAAATAAATAAATAAATAAATAAAATAATGAGACGATCATACAATTAAAAACTGTTGACAGGATCCAGAAACTAGAATAGGAATAGACATGCTTCCAAGCCAAAATTTTCCAAAGAGCCTTTCTTTAGTGAATGGCAGTTGGGAAGGACAAAAGGTAGGAGAGGAGGCATCTGGAAAAATATTAAGAGTTTTGTGAAAGAAAATCAATCCAGGAAGATACACAAACCTGATTAGGAACAGAAAAAATGTATGCTGTAATATATAGAGCAGCCTGTGTACGGGTGGCTGGTTCCTATAAGATTAAAGAAAATAACCCCAGGTTAGGGCTTCCTTACCCTTCCACTCTTGCGCTTAGCATCACCAACCTGGAAGCTTCTTCCCCTTGGCTTCAAGCAATTTGTTGAGAAAGAATATCTTTGCTGCTAAATGATGTTGCTCCCCAGTAGTTCCTGCAGCCACTAGCTCCGAAACAAACAACCTCGCTGGAGAATGGATAGATTGCAGCCTTGGCATACGAGAGACACTCACGTAGAGTCCATGCCACACACCTGCTGTCTGCTCCTGGGGTTTTGAAAAGGTCCTGATTCTAAAACAGAAAGTCAGGACAAGAATAAAGTTTCCAGGTCTCCTGTGAGGCCCTCACTTGCAGAGGAAGACTTTGGATCCAAGCAGTGGGAGGGGATGTGTAGGTTAAAGCATCTCACTGCTTAGCTTTGAAGTTGTCAGTCAAGAAAGTGGCAGCAAAACATTCTGCCAGGCCACGAAGACAGCACAAGGTGGGAATTTGGAGAAAAACCGGGACTTGCTAACGGTTCTCAGACCTGAAGTGCAGGAAGTGGGGGTACGCAGCACCCCCCACCCGACACCAGGCCTTTGCTCCAAGGTTAACCGAGAAAAGTGTACCTGATTAAATGGTCTCTGCTATGGCACCACCCACCTGCCTCCCAATTCCAAATGGCTAAGTTCCTGGCATTGGCGGGCCTGTGCTCATTCTGGCTAAACCTGCTCTCTCACTGCATTGATGGGCACTTCCCTCTGCTTTAACTTTTAAGTCAACAGAACACCATGAGCCTTTTGCTCTACAGCTTGTTATTTTGATAGGGAAATGTAATGAACAATATGGACGGAACTTGGAAATTAACAAAAGCTGTTGGACAACTACTTCTGTCTTGGTTCAATGAAAAAAAACACAAAATACACCTCCCTCCTTCTTTTCCTTTTTATACTCATTATTGTATATATAGGAAGTCATCTGACTGTTTGGATTTGATCACATGTGCATTTCTAAACTTGTATGCCTCTGCCCTGCATGAAAATCCCTGCCCCCTGGGGGCCTGGGGACTAGTGGCCCTGGTGGAAAGGTGGCTGTCATCCCAGTGCCAGTTTGCATTGATTGGAGCTGTGCAATGTTAACATCAGCACAGAAGTCAAACCACCGCCTCTTAGAAGCACAGTAAATTAAATGCACGTTAAAAGATTATCTTTTATATTTATCATAACAAGATTTTGTATTTATGTCTTTCTCCCTTTTAAAATAGGAATAAAGATCTCATATACATTTTCTAATTTATTATCTATTATAGGAAGAAAGTTTTGTCTAATCACAACTCATTAAAATCACATATTATTCACAATAACCCACCACTAAAGACTCATCAGGCTAGCAAGAAAGAATAAAAAGTGTTTGTAAAATGAAACTTCATTTTAAGCATTTCTCTTTGGAGACAGTCCAGCAAGTTAAAGAAAAGAGAGGAGTATGTGTAATAAAATACCTTGGCAAAGAAAATTTGCCACAAAAAAAAAGAAGGAAGAAATAATATCAAGGACAGCTAAAATACTTTGCAAAAATGAAGTAGGAACTCTGGGACCAAACCGAACGTTCCTGCTCTCAACTGTACCCTAATAAAGAAAGAGGAGAAAAAAAATCAGGCCAAGAATTTACCTGCTCTCTTTCTTATTTTTAATCGTGATTCCTTTTCATCCTCCAGCACTGGGTTAAAACTCACAGGTATCTTGTTAGCTGAATGAAACAGTTCTTTGCTTCTCTCCTGTTCCAGCCAGAACTGATGTTCAGATCATTATTATATGCACAAAAAGGCGACAGAGTAGCATTTGTAATTCTCACGAATGTCACCCCCATCCGCAGCAGGCCATTGGAATGGGGGTTATGAATACTCAGTTTGCTGAGTGAGATGATTCTGGCATCAGCTATGTGGCATTTCCCACATGTTTAGCCTGAAAGAAGACATTTGTTTGGACTATATGCTTCTGTGTACTTTTTTAATGCAATAAAATTGACAGATTACTCCTTTTTGCAACAGGTTTGGAGAAAGAAAATGTGTGGTTTCACCCTCCCCTTTCTTCCTTGATGGCTGTTTAGACAGCAGTCTTAAAAAATCACTAGTCACTAAAATCCCTCATGCCCATTTCATATTGTGTTGACTCATATTAAATTCATGACAACAAAAAAGCAACTTGAGGCACTTTTGGAAATGACCGCTCTTTAGTGCGCCTCTCCTTCCTCCGGGCTCGGTGGGCCCAACGCCCATAAAGCTGCCTGCTGTCTTGTGTCATGAAAAGAAACAGCTTTGCCTGGGAATGCCATTACTGTGTAATGAGCCATGCAGCAAAATATACCTTCAGCAGCCACTTGATGAAGGCTTGCTGACACACCAGACCAGACAGAAATGTTTTTTTGTATGTTCTTCCTTATTTTGTCCATCAATCACATCATTAGTCAAAGCAGACAAGCCTGTCAGCCAGGCCCAGATGCGGAGTGGCAGGCGATCAGCGGACAGGTGTTCCAGCTCCCCCAAAACCAAATCCTGCAATAAGAAAGGAGCCAAGACCTTGTTTCAAGGGCTGGAATGTCAATGAGAAAGGAAAACACGCACACACACACACACACACACACAGAGGGGAGTTAGAAGCAGACTTCTAAGGAGGTGACCACCAGGCACCTCGGTACTGCCCGACTGGGCCAGGACAGGCGCTCAATTTGGGAGAGGTTGAAGGAATCGAGAGAGAAAAAGCTGTAGATTTCTTGTGGTCAGTGAGGTATTGAAATGCAACATTCAAAAACAATAAATAGGCCTGGCGAGGTGGCTCACTTCTGTAATCCCAGCACTTTGGGAGGTCGAGGCAGGCGGGTCACCTGAGGTCAGAAGTTCAAGACGAGCCTGGCCAACATGGTGAAACCCCCGTCTCTACTAGAAATACAAAAATTAGCCAGGCATGGTGGCAGGCACCTGTAATCCCAGCTACTCGGGAGGCTGAGGCACGAGAAACGTTTGAACCTGGGAGGCGGAGGTTGCAGTGAGCCAAAATCATGCCATTGCACTCCAGCCTGGGTGACAGAGTGAAACTCGACATAAATAAATAAATAAATAAATAAATAAATAAATAAATAAATAAATAAATAAATAAATAAATAAATAAATAAATAAATAAATAAATAAATAAATGGAACTTCTTTTGTGACCCACTTCAATATCCTGAAAGCATAAAATTAGACTGGGTAGCTCAGATGCCTCGGGCCACGCGAACTCATCCCAACTACCTACCTAACACTGGCTGGAAAATCTCTAGCATCTACTGCAGCATCTCTCCTGTCTCAGAAAAGAAAGTAGCCCTCTGGTGGAAACTGCCCCTCTTTTCCAGCTCATCCTAGACTTCCTTGCTTTCAGGAATTATTTTTGCCATGTTTTCACTCTGGAACTTAACAGGTTAAGGAAATCGACCATATGGAGTCATCTTCAATGGTTAATTTCTGGCTTTTAAAGCAAGCCCTGAAATGCTGGTGCATAATGAGCTCATTGCTTGGTTACCTCCTTGTTACCAAGAAGGACTAGCTCATTGGGTCCCCACCCCCACCCTGGCCATTTCAGCCGCATGTCCAAGGTGATATTTTGTGATTGTCCAGCTGAAATGAGGTTGTAGCATGTACCACTTTGTTTTGTTTTGTTTTCCATTTTTAAAATAGACTTTATTTTCAGGACAGTTTTAGATTTATGGAAAAATCGAGAAAATAGTATAGAGTCCCACGCCCCATTTCCCCTATCATTAACATCTTACATTAGTAGAGTACATTTGTTACAAGGAAAGAACCAATATTAACACATTGTCATTAACTAAAGTCCATCTTTTATCCAAATTTTCTGCATTTTTATCTCATGTCCTTTTTCTGTTCCAGGATCCCATGGAGGATAGCACTTACATTTAGTTGTCATGTCTTCTTAGACTCTCAGCTGCAACCATTTCTCAGACTTTCTTTGTTTATGATAACCTTGACAATTTTGAGGAGTACTCATATGTGCCATTTACGATGTCATTTTCTGAAAATGTGGCATATGTGTATATATATATATACCTAGATATATATACATATATATATATATATATATATATATATGGGGGGGAATGCAAGACCTTTACCACTTTAATAAATAATAGTGCTACAAAAGGTGGAGAAGGGGAACATTAAGAGGGAAGGAAGAGGGGGAATTAGGACCATTGAAAAGTCAGAAGTCTTTATACCAGGGAGAAGATGCCGACACTCCAATCTTTCCCAGAGTTGACCTTTCCAAAGATATGCTGAGCAGGAAGGGGCAATGCCTGATAGAAGATTCAAACCCATACTTCCACCTTTAACTGAGAATTAAATCTGCAGATATTTCCCCTAGGGTTTCCAAAAAGCAAGCAAGCATATGATTAATCTGCCTAGCCATTAGATGCCTCCATGCCCGATTCCATTTACCTAGAGATTATGGAGACATCAGGGTTGGCTAACATGAAGGTGTGGACCCAAGAGGCCAAGGGCTGTGGCTCATCTGGGAGCCTGAATGCACCCAGCCCCCCCGCACCAAGACAGGTGGTGGGGTGTAAATCTGAAGGTCTGAAGGTCTGAAGATGCTTCTCAGGCCCCCTCTTCCTCCCCTGCCTTTCCTTATTTCTCTCCTACCTTTTCCTTCTTTCTCTACAAAGCTCAGAGGGACCATGGAGGGAAAAGAATCAGGTTGGGAATGTGTGGTCCCCTTTTATGATTAAGAAAGACCATTCAATTCTTCCCCTTCTCTCAATATCTTGTCTGGGAGAGAAAATAGTGCGTTGAAGCAGGAGTCTGCAATCCCCTGGCTACAGATGACTGCCTCACACAGGAGATGAGCAGCGGGCAAGCAAGCCAGCGAAGTTTCTGTATTTACGGGCACTCCCCATGGCTCACATCACCACCTGAGCCCCACCTCCTGTCAGATCAGCCACCACATTGGATTCTCATAGGAGCACAAATCCTATTGTGAACTGTGCATGCGTGGGATCTAGGTTGTGCGCTCCTTATGAGAATCTAATGCCTGATGATCTGTTACTGTCTCCCATCACCCCAAGATGGGACCATATAGTTTCAGGCAGAGAAGCTCAGGGATCCCACTGATTCTGCTTAATGGTGAGTTATATAATTATTTCATTATATATTATAATGTAATAAAAATAGAAATAAAGTGCACAATAAATGTAATGCACTTGAATCATCCTGAAGCCATCCCTCCCCTACCCAGTACATGGAGAAATTATCTTCCGCCAACCCAATCCCTGGTTCCAAAAAGTTTTGGGACTGCTGCCTTACAGGACCCGCAATTCCAATGACATCAAAACACACAGCAGCTGGGCACCCATCACATCCTACCAAGAGCCTCAATGCTATATGTAATGTTAAATTACACTTTACATTTCATCCCTGCAATTACCCCAAGTTTTCCATCTTATACACATGTTTTATGAGCCTGCCTTTCACCCAGGTCTACAGAAAGTAAAATAAATGAATCCAACATTCTATTCAGCTTGGATCATCTGACATTCATTCTTAGAGGGGACAAGTGACAATCTGAAAGCTATGCTCACACTGTAGGAGTTTTCAGGCCTGGTGTATGGTATATAATCAATCAACCAATCAATCAATTTTACAGAGTACCTACTGGGTGTTAGGCCAGTGGGAATACTGGTTCCTGCCCTCAAGGAACTTTTATTAGTCAGAGAAACAGAACTGCACCTTCCCTCCTTGTGGCTATTGATTAGATAGCTAGATTAGGCAGCTTCCCTGGTTCAGTAAGGATCAACCCAAAGGACAGATTAGATGATTTAGATTCCTTTCTTGGGGATTTGGAAGTAAAGCACAGAATGGCCTAATCAAGTTTCTCTGCCTCTTAGTTGTAAAGGTAAGTAGAGTCTGGGCTGGACTGCATTTTGGGAAGGCAGAAGAGGGTAAGATAAGAGAGATGGCCAGGCATGGTGGCTCATGCCTGTAATCCCAGCACCTTGGGAGGCTGAGGCAGGCAGATCACCTGAGGTCAGGAGTTTGAGACCAGCCTGGCCAACATGGTGAAACTCATCTTTACTAAAAACATAAAAAGTAGCTGGGTGTGGTGGCGGATGCCTCTAATCCCAGCTACTCGGGAGGTTGAGGCAGGAGAATCACTTGAACCAGGGAGATAGAGGTTGCAGTGAGCTGAGATTGCACCATTGCATTCCAGCCTGGAAGACAGAGCAAAATTCCATCTCCAAAAACAAAACAAAAAAAAAAAAAAGAGAGAGAGAGAGAGAAGGAGGAAGAGATAGAGATAGAAACAGAGACAAAGAATACAGATGTGTAGAGAGAGGTCAGAAAACAAGACCAGCTGGCCTCAGCACAGGTGGCTGTATTTCATGATTGGAACACCTCAATTCCTGTTTTCAGGCCCCCTGCTTCCCGGGGGCATTTCCTACCCGTGTTCCCTGGAAAATAACTCTATAGACCCCCAGGTAACCCCTGTTGTGCTTAAGCAAGCTTGGGGAGTGTTGCATTTTCTGTACTCAAAACACTCCTTACTAGGACCACACCTACCAAATGGACCTTAAATACAGGAAATCTTCTCTGAGTCAGAGGAAGGAGGAATATTTAATAGTTGTGGGAGGAGACATCAGAGAGGGGCCATAGAATTGTTAAGGGTTGGAAAGACTCAGATAATCAGAGAAGAATGATTGCTTCATATTCGGATCACTAAACAGAAATGTGATGTAAGTCGAGTTCATTGAATTTGCTCCCACCCTCAAAAGATACTGCAGGGGAAAAAAACGGTAACAATTCTGTAAAATCAAAGAAATGAAACGACAATCACAATTTCTTCCATAAGACTTAGGAAAGCCTTATAACTTCCCAACCCCCCACGCAAGAGGCTTCCCCTGAGATACACTCCTCACCACTGAACTGCATGTCCTCATTGCCTCTCCGTATAGGGTCAGAGAAACGCAATAGTGAAGGACTTGCCTTATCCTCAAGGCAACATTATACTCTCTCCTCCTCTCCCAAAAGAAAACACATTTTAGGAGTGCAATGGGGCGTGATCTTGGCTTACTGCAACCTCTGCCTCCCAGGTTCAAGTGATTCTCCTACCTCAGCCTCCCCAGAAGCTGGGATTACAGGCACCCTCCACCACACCCAGCCAATTTTTTGGATTTTTAGTAGAGACAGAGTTTCACCATGTTGGCCAGACTGGTCTCCAGCACCTGACCTCAGGTGATCCACCTGCCTCAGCGTCCCAAAGTGTTGGGATTATAGGCGTGAGCCACCTCGCCTGGCCTAAAAAAAATGTTTATTTTCAATAGAATATTACATGAATAATACTAACCTGAGAAAACATATAGTTCTAATGAATGAGGGTTTTGCTGTTGCTGTTGTTGTTTTGAAACAGGGTCTCACTCTGTCACCCAGGCTGGAGTACAGTGGCGCAATCATGACTCACTGCAACCTCCACCTCCCAGGGTCATGCAATCCTCCCACCTCAGCCTCCCGAGTAGCTGGGACCACAGACACACACCACCACACTTGGCTAATTTTTGTGATTTTTGTAGAGATAGGGTCTCACTATGTTGCCCAGGCTGGTCTCAAACTCCTAAGCTCAAGCAACCCTCCCGCCTTGGCCTCTCAAAGTGCTGGGATTGTAGGTGCGAGCTATAGTACCTGGCTCGAATTAGGGTTTTTTTTTGTGAGCTGGTCTGTTGGAGTTCCAAAGAGCCTGGGACAGTGCCGTGGACCGAAACATTTTTTCCACTTTTAGAAGTTCATTTCTATGTCTCTCAGAGGAAACATTCATGCTTTCTTAGATTGCTCTGGTCTTCCTCACCAGGGCCTTGACCTGGCCTATGGAAAGAGGCCCAGTGGTGCAAGAGGCAGTCCTGGGGATAATAGTATAATAGACATCATCTATAGGCCTTAAAGGGCCAGGTAATGCTAGCACCTCCTGCACATTGTCTGTCATCTGAACACCAACCATGCAGAGTCGAAATTAGTATCCCCATTTTCAGAAACACTAAGTAATTTGCATAAGCTACAGATTCTGCAAGTGGCAGGGTGGAGTGCAGCTCTGGTCTCAAGAACTCCTCGACCTGTGACTCAGCCGTGACATCATCCCGTGCCCTTGAATGCTCACAGCCAGCAATGGGCAGAATTCACACATCCAGGACCATCTGGAGACTCTAGAGATGCATACATGCCTTACTAGTGAGCTTTTGCAGGAAGCTTCTTTGTAGCAAGTTATATCCCTTTTCACACTGAGAGAGCAAATAGAAAGGCCCAGTATGGGGAGGGTAAAATTGGAGGACGATTCAGGTGCTAAGGTCAGAAATAAGGGTTTATTCATTCTACTGGTTGAGCTCATTAGTAGGTGTGACTGTTTGGGTTGCCAAGCTGCTGAAGAAAATGAGAGGGCAAGACATCCGAGGTCCCTGAAGCTATCCAGCACTCAAGGACCCACACAAGGACACGGTGGTTTGGGGTGCCTGCAAAACGGAGGGGTGATGTTTAAAGCATTTGGAAAATGAAATATGCTTCTCAATGCTCTGTAGAGCAGTTGTCTCCCAGCTCCTTTAATGACACAGGGCTTCCCAAAATGTCCACAGGCACCTAGCCATTGTCAGCCCGCATGCTGGAGGCCCTGTGGATGGTACAGGGTTCAAGGCACTGGATCCATGTGAAGCAGGAAGTTCGTCAAAGATGCTGGTCCAAGTGCTGTCTTTGGTCCCTCTACTCCCGCCACACAGCTCCCAGCTAGCCCCTGGGGTCATGCTGTCAGGAGCACTGAAGGTCTCACCCATACTGTGTTTACAGGGAGGTCGGGTACAGCCACCCCAAGGGGCTTGGTGGTGAGCCGGGGCACTTCCTCCACATGGGACCCCTGGAAGCTTCCCTTGTCCTGAGCCAGAAAAAAGCTGTTTTTCACTATGGCGCTTGCCTGCATTCCTCCACATGGGGTGCTATGTATGTCCTGCGAGCATGTGTTACTATGTGCCTATCAGGGTCTTACATGTCTCCACAGGGCTCTGGCCCACTGGCCTGGCCACATACCTTTAGCCTATCCCACGTGGAGGCACCCCAGTGTGATCAGGGCAGATGGAGACCTGCAGGTGACCTCCACAAGTCACTGATTATGGGCCCCTTCAAACTGATGTGTTGAAATATTTGTTCAACATCGATTTAATAAAGATAGGAATAACTAATATTTAGTAATAACATTGCATACCTTTTTAAAAAAATTTAACCTCAGTAATACATCATCATAAAATGGTAAAAAATTTAAACATCACTGAAATACACAGAATGAATGTGAAAGCCCCCAAATGTATGTTTAACCCTACCTCCATGCCCCTCTTTCAGATGTAAGCACTGTAAAACAATTAGATGTGCATCTTTGCAGTCATTTTTTCTACTCATTTCTATAAATATGTATATATAAATTTATCATTGGATTTCCACATAAATGAGAATATATTATTATACATATTATCCTATACCCCGAATTTTTTTACTTAATGTATTTCAAAGATCTTTCAAAACCAATATGCGTTATTCTCTTTAACAGCTGCTTAGTATTGCATAGCATGGACATACCATAACTTATGAAATATTTAAGGTGCTCATAGTATTTTTCATTACTACAAATAAGGCTTTGGTGTGCAATCTTGTGTATAAGTCTTTGAACAATCCTGGAAGTGTTTCTGCAGACTAGACTTCTAAAATTAAAACTACTTTCTTGAAAGCTGGGTACATTTTAAATGCAGACTCTTTCTGCTAAAAGGGCTAATTGACCTTTCCTGAATGGTAGATAACATGGTATATTTTCTTGTATTCCAGCCTGCTCAGGACTTACCAGACTTTGAAAATTTTACTGTTCTAATGTATACAAAGAGGCAATCTTGTTTAAATTTGGATTTCTCTGATATTCTGAAAGACTGAATGTTTAAAATGTAGGTGTTGGCTATTTGTATTTTCTGTTCCCTGAATGGCCTAATCGCTTTCTTTGTCTATCCTTCCATGGAATTATTTAATTTTCTTACTGAGTTCTAGGAGTGTTTTACAAATTATGAATAGTAATTAATGTTTTATTATTTATCTTATACATATTTCTCCCAATCCATCATTTGTTTTTTGTTCAGATTTTGTTTGTTTTAATGTAGTCAAATACGTCAATTTGTTCCTTCAGATACTCTGGGATTCATATCTTATTGCAGAATATGTTTTACATCAAAAGACTGTTTTCTTTAATAATTTTTATGAACTCTTTAATCCATGGTGAAATTTTGTTTATTATGAAATGGAGGTCTAATTTTCCAAATGAAAAACCAGTAGTCTTCATCATTAGTTCATTGGCTCATTCTTTGGCACCTTTGTTATAAACTAAACTTTCAATTACATAATTCTATTTCTTCCCTCTTTAATCTGTTCCATTGATTTTTTTTTTTTCCTTAAGACTCATGGTTTTAATGTTTATACCCTTAGATTAAGTGTGGAATTTTGATGGGGAAATTAGTCCTCCTAACTTACTTGTCTCCTTTTTATTTTTTGAGACAGAGTCTCGCTCTGTCACCCAGGCTGGAGTGCAGTGGCGTGATCTCGGCTCACTGCAAGCTCCACCTCCTGGGTTCACGCCATTCTCCTGCCTCAGCCTCCTGAGTAGCTGGGACTACAGGTGCTCGCCACCACACCCAGCTAATTTTTTTTTTTGTATTTTTAGTAGAGACGGGGTTTCACCGTGTTAGCCAGGATGGTCTCAATCTCCTGACCTCATGATCCACCCACCTCAGCCTCCCAAACTGCTGGGATTACAGGCGTGAGCCACTGTGCCCAGCCACTTGTCTCCTTTTTCAAAAACCTTCATGATTCTTCTGCAATCTTTCTTTGAAATGATTCTAGAATCAGCTTCTTCTATTTCTTTTAGAAACTCTTACTGAGATGAGGTTAGCAGTTATACCAGACACTATTATTCCTTAGCCTTCCATCCCTTTTACTCCAGGCACTGTTGAAACATATCCTAAAAGTAACCTACCTGCAGGCAAGTCTTGGTTGCAGATTTTGCTTCCTGGGAAAGCAGTCTCCAGCCCAAGAGAGAAGAGCATCAGCTAACTGAATGAAAAATTAATTTTGAAAGGTTTGACATGTTTGCTTATTGAGCCTTCTCATCTCTAACTACTATTCAGTTAACTAGTCTCCTTTATGTCCTTTATAAACTTTTATAGTTTTATTGTTACAAGTCTTGCATGTTTTCTGTTAGCTATATTTCTAGATGCTATATGTTTTTTGTTGCTATTAAATGGGATATGTTCATAATGTATTTTCTAATTGTTGTTTTTGTTGTTGTTTAGAAAAACTATTTTTGTATGTTTATCTTGTATCCAACTGCCTTCAAATATATTTCCAAGGAATTTACTTAGATTTGATAGTTATGAAAACATATCAGCTAAAAATGGTGGTAGTTTTATTTATCCACTTATATAATTCTATTTCCATATTCAGTGGCTGGGATTTCAATAAGCATCTTGTTTAGTTTCTAGACTTCAAATAAAACTTTTTTTTAATTTTGCAGCATGAATTTGGATTTCTCAAACTTTTTATTGGGTTAAGTTTTCTTCTTTTCTTAGCTTACTGTGACTTTCACAAATGAGAGATTACTTCTATTTAGCGCATCTTTACATAGGATTTCTTTTCTTTTTTCTTTTCTTTTCTTTTCTTTTCCTTTCTTTTTATTTGAAACAAAGCCTTTCTCTGTTCCCCGGATGGAGTGTGGTGGTGCGATCTTGGCTTGCTGAAACCTCTGCCTACTGGATTCAAGAGATTCTCCTGCTCAGCCTCCCGAGTAGCTGGAATTACAGGCATGCACCACTTCACCTGGCAAATTTTTGTATTTTTAGTAGAGACGGGGTTTCACCATGTTGACCAGTCTCATCTTGAACTCCTGACCTCAGGTGATCCACCCACCTTGGCCTCCCAAAATGCTGGGATTAGAGGTGTGAGCCGCAGTGCCTGGCCAGGATTTCTATTTTAAATTGTGAATTTTGTTACTGATAGTAGTATATTTCATCAGGTTCACTGTCCTTTTATTCTTAAAATAAACTCAACTAAGTAAAAAGCAAAATGAATATGTTTATTTTGAGTTTCTGTATCTATGCTCATACATATAATTTAAAAATTTATTCTACTCTTATCTTCTTCTACTAGAAGGGAAATATCACCATGGTAAAATAAGTTGGGAAGGTTTCCATAGTTTTCCAGGCTCTGGAATATAGGAATTATCTGTGTGTTTGTTTGTTTGTTTGTTTGTTTTTAAGGTTTCGTACAGTTTATCTGCAAATACTCTAGGTCTGATGCAATTTTTAAGAAATTATTTTCACTATTTTTACAAATTTCTTTCAGAAATTTTGGGCTTTTCAGGTCATCCATTTGATTCAATCTTGGTAATCTGTATTTACTAGAAATACTTTGATTGTGGCTATATTTTAGAATGTGATAATGTCCACTTAATTTTGTAATCTCCTCATTATCTGAAGTTATAGTATCCTCATTTCGAATATCATTTATCTTATGTATATACTATTTCTTCTTGACCATATAGATCTATTTGTCTTTTCAAAGAATCAGGTATTAAAGCTATTGTTTTACTGCATTAATTTTGGACTTGTTATTATCATTAACCTTGTCCTACTTTGTTTGGGTTTATAATATTGTTCCTTTTCTGTCTTCTTGAGTTGCATGTTAATTTAATTGCACCCATTTCTCTTTTCCAGTATATTTACTGTTTTTTTTTTTTTAATATTTGAGTGACTCTCATTTTTCTTGTGAATTTATTTTATTTTGATCTCTTTTAACTCAAGGATTGTTTTAGAAGTCCGGATTTTTAACATGATCTGTCTTCATGATTTCTGATTTGAAGAATTTATAAACATTTTATTTGGGGCTAAATGCATGATCAATTCTGTATGTATTTCACATGCTTGAAAATAACAGATGATGGTGAGTTTGTGAAGAAAAAGGAATGCTTATACACTGTTGCTGGGAGTGTAAATTAGTGCAACCATTGTGGAAGACAGTGTGGCAATTCCTCAAAGTCCTAAAGACAGAAATATCATTTGACCCAGCAATCCCATTACTAAGTATATATCCAAAAGAATAAAAATTGTTCTATTATAAAGACGCACACATATGTTCACTGCAGCACTGTTGAAAATAGCAAAGACATGAGATTAACCTAAATGTCCAGCAATGGTAGACTGGGTAAAGAAAATGTGGTCCATATACAGCATGGAATACTATGTAGCCATGTCCTCTGCAGAAACATGATGGAGCTAGAGGCCATTATCCTTGGCAAACGAATGCAGGAACAGAATATCAAATACTGCATGCTCTCACTTATAAGTGGGAGCTAAATGATGAGAACATATGGACCCATAGAGAGGAACAGCACACACTTAGCCCTATTGGAGGGTGAAGGGTGGGAGGAGGGAGAGGATCAGGAAGAGTAACCAATGGGTACGAGGCTTAACACTTGGGTGATGAAATAATCTGTACAACAAACTCCCATGACACAAGTTTACCTATGTAACAAACTTGCACATGTGCCCCTAAGCTTAAAATAAAAGTTTAAAAAAAAGAAAATAGTGTTTTCTATTGTTAAGTGTGTGCATATACACCCAACATATAGTCAAGTTTACTTTGTATTATTTATTTTTTTAAATAGCATTACTCATTTTTCTTTTAATCTGTGTATTTTTAGTTTATGGAGTTCTAAGAAAGTTCAGGGAAATATCTCCCAATATAATTGAGGATTTATTACATCCACCCTCTATTTCTATTACTTTTTGCTTTGTATGTGTGGAGCTATGTTGTTGGGTGCATAAAGGTACCTCTTCAAAACTCAGGCATGCAGTTCAACATGCTGCTTTGACAGGGGAGACAGAAAAGAGCTCAATGTAGTCTGAATGGAGGCATCATGCCAGGAGAAAAGCTTGGTGAATTAGGTAAGGGACATATTATAAAGGCCTTTCAGTGCTCTGCTATGGGTTTTGGTCTTTGTTCTTTATGTAATGGAGGCATCAAAGGTTGTTTGTTTGTTTGTTTTTGAGACGGAGTTTCGCTCTTGTTCCCCAGGCTGTAGTGCAATGGCACAATCTCAGCTCACCGCAACCTCAGCCTCCCAGGTTCAAGAGATTCTCCTGCCTCAACCTCCCAAGTAGCTGGGGTTACAGGCATGTGCCACCACGCCTGGCTAATTTTGTATTTTTAGTAGAGATGGGGTTTCTCCATGTTGGTCAGGCTCATCTCTAACTTTCGACCTCGGCCTCCCAAAGTACTGGGATTACAGGAGTGAGCCATCACGCCCAGCCCATCAAAGGTTTTAATCAAGGTTGTGATTGATTGACAAGGTCATGATCAATGACTCCAGCTGCATCATGAGAATGATGGTGTGAGACAGTAGACAGATTGACAGTCAGAAAGGGGCCCACAGGTCCTGAGGATGTCTACATAGATGGTCAGTGGGCATAGAAAAGAAGGCATGTATTTAAAGACATACCTGTAACCGACACTGAGCATCCACACAGGTGTTTCACAGAGTAGCAGATTCCACACATCATCCGTAGAGGCTGTGGGCAACCTCAGTTGGGTTCTGAGAGACCCAACTGCTCAATACTGAAGGTAAAAGACTTTCACTGCAAAGGAGGGGATTATGAAACTCCTAGCCTGGAAGGACAGTTCGGGATGAAAACACAGAAAAGCTCCAAAACTGCAGAACAGGTTCATAAATGAACCCAAACTTGGCTATTGGAAAGACAAATTCTATCAGAGGCACCGCCCAAAACCAGACGTCAAGAAGGACAAGCAGTGTCACAGCCAGGCGCAATGGATCACACCTGTAATATCAGCACTTTGGTAGGCTGAGGCAGGCAGATCACCTGAGGTCACGAGTTTGAGACCAGCCTAGCCAACATGGCAAAACCCTGTCTCTACTAAAAATCCAAAAATTAACCAGGCTTGCTGGTGCATGCCTGTAATCCCAGCTATTCAGGAGCCTGAGGCACAAGAATCACCTGAACCCGGGAGACGGAGGTTGCAGTAATCAGAGATTACACCACTGCACTTGAGCCTGGCAACAGAGTGAGACTCTGTCTCAAAAAAAAAAAAAAAGAAAAGGACAAGTTGTGTCTCTATCATCACTTAGGGGCTGGATGGGTCAAGTGGGGGCCATCTAGAGCTCTTTGCTTCTTTTTGAGCCAAAAGGAATGAAAGTGGCATGACCACAACAAGTATAGTCTATCTGGGCCACCATTGCCTTCTGCCTTCCCTCCTGAAGTAAAGGACAATGGTCAGACCTGAACCCTAAAAACACAAGCCACCCAAGCATGTTAAGGTTCAATGGAGTAGCTGTCTTCTTAGAGGAATTCCAGTCCCTCAAGTGCAAGGATAAGTTGGTTCACCTCCTATCACACAGCTAAAAAGAAGGCACCACCTTCACTGTGTCAACGGCAGGGACTTGGCAATCACACCTCTCTTCAGCATCACAATCGGTTAATACCCGCACCCAAAGAGGTGGATAAAAATGAAGCTATATTTCTCTGACAGAAGCTAACAAAATATGGAACGTTCTGGGGAAGGAGAAGGAAGAAAAACAACAGAATAAATTAAACTTGGAGTTTCAATGTTGACCTTGAGTATTCCGTCTGTTTTCAGAACTTGAGGGTCAAGCAACGGCTGTTTCCAATTAATTTTATTCTTTATCATTTTTCTTAAAGAAACACATGCCTTTAGAATCAAAGACTTCTCTGTATTATAAGAAATAAATAACCAAGAAAAGTGCAACCATTGAAAATTTGCTTTTTTTTTGTTGCCACAGAAAAATGTGTAAATTGTTTCAAAGGGGTTTAGAGAGAACTGCAAAATTCTAACATGGCTTCATAGAATAGTTTTCTTTTCAGTAAAACTATAAAGCTAGTAATTTTGGAAAGTCAATCATCAAATTGTGTTTAGCAAACTGGTGAAGTCAGTAGTAGGTGAATATATGTTGTTGGACCTGAAAGCATTTTTTAAAACTTTTGATTCCTTTCTTAGTACCAACATTTTCAAACCAGGAGATTTCACATTAAGATCTGAATTCCTGTTTTATTTTGAAAGATATAGAGATGTGACAATATTTCACAAAATGTCTGCAGATACTGAGTGGCAGCTGCCCTTTAGGTAGACACAATGAGTTCACCAGATCTAGTTCACCAGATCTAGTTCACCAGATCTAGTTCACTAGATCTTGGAGGCAGTTGCCATTTAGCATTAAGTTTGCATGATAGTTCTCCTTAGATGAGAATTTTAAACAAAGTGATAGTCAGTAGAATGTCAAAGTAGAAAAATAGGCTGAGTGTGGTGGTTCATGCCTGTCATCCCAGCACATTAGGAGGTGAAGGCAGATAGATCAGTCCTGGAGTTCCAGACAACCCTGGGCAACAGAACAAGACCCTATCTCTCTAATAAAGTAATAATAATGTGAAAAATTAACCAGGCATGGCAGTGCATGCCTTTAGTCCCAGCTGCTCGGGAGGCTGAGATGAGAGGATCCCTTGAACCCAAGAGTTCGAGGCTGCAGTGAGGCATGATCATGCTACTGCACTCCAGCCTGCATGACAGAGTAAGACTGCCTCTTAACAATAAATAAAATAAATTTGTTTAAAAATAGAAAGGTAAAGTAGAAAAATAAAAGCTATGTCATGAAGCCTGAGGGGTTCAAAAAAGTTGGTATGTTATATACCTGGCCAGCTTTGCATATTTCTGTTACTTGCCTGGCCTCTGTCAGCCTCGTGTTCATGGCACTTCCAACACAACACGACATGCCCCAGGCCCTGCCCTTGGCGAGGCTCAGCATGGCCCTAGAGGGCGCCATGCTTGGAGAAATTGCCTTTTTATTCTAGAAATGCCTGGCTCATTTTTTCTTGGGTTCTTAGTGCCCAAAAGGTCATAATGTGAGCTGATGGGGGGCTAAGATAACATGAAACCTCTCCCACTACACGTGCAGAGAAACACTGCATAGCATGCAACTATCCAAAAATATTGACAATGCAAAGCTGCGGTTGGAAAAAAGGAATCTTCATGGGTTGGAAGTGAAGAGGAAACTAAACCTAAGAGTAGTGAGGTGCTGATGTCAGGGCTGCCTTCAGAGTGTAGGGCAGGAACTGGAGAGGGTGTTTTCTGTATTCATCTCTTAGGGCTGCAGTAGCAAAGTACTACACACCAGGGGGCTTAAAACAACAAAAATGTATCACCTCACAGGTCCAGAGGACAGGAGGTGGGAAACAGGAGTCCACAGGGCCAGGCTCCCTCTGAAGATGCAAGGAAAGAACCCTGCCTCGACTCTCTCCTAGCTTCTCCTAGCCTCGACATTCTTAGGCTTGTAAACACATCACTCCATCCTCTGTCTTCATGTGACACTCTTCCTGTGTGTTTTCAAGTTCTCCTCCCTCTGTGCATGTCTGTCTCTGTGTCCAAATTTTTTCTTTCTATAAAGACATCAGTCATATTGGATTAAGGCCCACCCTAATGATCTTATTTCAACTTGATTTCCTTTGTCAAGACCCTGTTTCCATACAAGGTCACATTTTGATCTTATGTTGTTGAGGTACTGGGGTTAGGACTGAAACATATTTAATTTTAAGGGGACATAATTCAACCCATAATAGTATTCCTTGGGGCAATTTCTAGGGCTGGAGTTTTAAAGGCTATGTAGAGACTGAAGATGAGGCCTTAGGCTGGTATGGAGAGGAACTGGACCATAATCCCTATGTGAAGACGGGATCCTTAAAAAGCTACACTCTCGGTTAAAAGGAAGGCTCTGTGAAAAAACAAAAACAAAAACAAAAACAGAAAACTATGGACCATCATGGGGAAAGGAGACAAGAGCTTACGCATTGGTTCAGGTCTAAATGCTTGCTTGAGAATTCAAAACTCTAGCCTAAGACTGTTTGGAGTTTAAATTTTCAATCTCTGGAGGATCCAGAAAACTCTAAGCCCTCCAAAATTCATGTAAGATTTGCCTTGAGCTAATGATGGCCCTAGACAATGGAAGAAGCCAAGGACTTAAAACCTCTGTGAGAATGACTTCATAACACTGTCCACCTGGGCTTCTCATGAGAAAAAAAGACAAACACACTGACAATGACAATGAACTCTCAATCAAAAATTACCAAGCAGACCAGAAAGCACAGATTAGAAGTGAGTGTCCTCGGAAACAATGAATAGGTGGACTAGAGCCTCAAAGTTGAGATAATGCAATGTCAATTTAAAGAGTAATAGATAAAGTAGATTTGTTTAAGTGATCTTCAACACTTAAGACATTCTTTAAAGAGAATTAAACTCCTGAGGTGGATGCAAGGCAAGATGCTTTGAAAATAGAATATAAAGATGTTTTAAAAAGAATCAAACTGATAAAGCTCTAGAAATAAAATGTAATCAATAAAATTAGTGAATGGGTTAAGAAGTAGATTAAACATAGTTTAAGATAAAACATCAAAAGTGTGTACCTAACAGCTATCAATAAACTTGAAATTTTGTATTTTTTAAATTTCTTATGAGTTGTGTCTTTAAAAGGAAGATAAGGAAAACAATAAGCATTACTGATGACTCAGAAGTGTTCACCAAATGCAGCCCTGATCCATAAATGCAACTTATAGCACAGTCCCATTACCACACCCAACACATTTAGTATCAATACAGTAATATTATGTAATATACAATCCCTAATTATATTTACCTGTTTGTCCTTTGGGGAATTTTTTTCCCCATGATCCAACCAAGGATTTGACATTGCAATTGGTCACCATGTCTCTTTTGCCTTCTGTAACTTATACCATTTCCCCTACCTTTTTCTTCTTCTTACATCCATAATATTGATTCTGTTGAAGAATCCAAGCCAGTTGTCCCCTGAAACATTATCAAATCTAGACTTTTTTGATATTTACTCATGGATGGAGTTACGTTCAACATATTGGTAAGACAACTACAAAGACCACAAGGCAAAGCTATCTTAAACTTTAGTTTGCAAGATTGTGTTGATTGTGGCATCAACGATTAGTAAATCTGAAATTATTGTATGTGTACTGTAGCACAGAGCAAATAAGTAAATATAGTAGTGTTATTGGAAACCAGAACTTTCCTTAAGAGAGAAAGGAGATACAAATATAGACTAGAAGAAGTGTGGAAAACTCCTATGTTATTAGAAGTAATCTGGAGGGCTTATTATGAATTCATGATTTTGCTAAAGAAAGAAATGAAATGGGGCCAGGCGCAGTGGCTGGCACCTGTAATCCTAGCACTTTGGGAGGCTGAGGCAGGCGGATCACTTGAGGTCAGGAGTTTGACACCAGCCTTGCCAACATGGTGAAACCCCATCTCTACTAAAAATACAAAAATTAGCCAGGTGTGGTGGCACACACCTGTAATGCTGGCTACTCAGGAGGCTGAGGCAGGAGAATCACTTGAACCCAGGAGGCAGAGGTTGCAGTGAGCCAAGATAGCACCACAGCACTCCAGCCTGGGTGACAGAGCAAGATTTCATCTCAAAAAAAAAAAAATTAATTAATTAATTTAAAAAAGAAACATTACATTTTCTAGTTCTTTTGACTGAAATGGCCTAGGAACAACGACCCTCCAATAGCAATGAGCCCTTCAAGTACCCAGATCATGAGGCATTCTAAATGCCACTCCTCACTGGAAGGAAATGGGGATCCTTGGAGCAATGGCTCATTTCCAGTCTGAGGCAGGAATAGACAAGCTGATCTTGAAACAGAAAATAAGGAGGTGCTCAAAGCTGAAGGGGATCTCCCTGGTCAAACTGAAGGCAATCTTAATGTCAGAAAGAATAGTGATGCTAATAGGTTATAGCATACTGACAGAAAAATAATCCACAAATTTATGGAGATCGATTCTTAGTTCCTTATCAACATGAGCTAATAACCGTAGAAGTAATGACTGAATTAGAAAAATCACCATATTGCAACCACAAATGTAATAATTGACTCAGTTATGGATGGTCTGAAAACGATTAGTCAAAAGATCGTTGGGGAACAGGATATTTACATGGTGTCCAAGTATCAACCCACAGACTATTCACTGATCACAAAAAGCAGAAGGAACCTCCACAAGGGAGAGACTTGGCAGTCACCACTTTCACTAGGTGAACAATCTTAGCATCATCACTTAATGGGACCAACTGCAGTCACGTTCCTCCTGACTCCATAGGAAATGTACATCTTTAAGTTATTACTCTTAGGGAGATTCCAGTTATACCCCAAATCTCATGAATCCTGGCAAAATGCAGAAGGGAAGGGGCATAGTATATCCACAAAGTAAAAATAGGAGAAGGTCCCTCCACTTCGAGGGGCTCACATCCCGCACTGGACACTCTGCTTCTGCCACAAGTTTCTCTCGTGAATGGGACTAATTATTGAGCTAATGCCACATCCTAGGCATGTTCCAGTGTAAGGCGCTAGGGGTTCTGGCTATAGCTATTATTTAAAGCAGTGGTAATAGACAGTAGTCTGGCATAAGGACACCTCATTCAGACACAAAAAGTAGGTCCTGAGCTACTTTGAGTTTGATGGAGGCAACTGGAACCAACCCCAGATGAGTTGAGGTTCTTCACATCTGTTCATGCCCCTACAGCCAAAAAAAGCCCATTCCAGCTTCACCTGAGGAATTAGACCCCACCTGGGGCTCAAGAATATTGCCTCACTCCATCATCCTTCCTGGAATCCCACATTTAGGCTGAATGGTTCTCAGGCATCAAGGAGAAAAGTGGCTCTTAGATCTGCCTCTGAGGTCTGGGCATCGGAACGTCAGGCGAACCAAAATAACACCGTGGAGGGACTGTGCTTCCATCAGCCTTCTGGGGGCAGAGGGGTTCTCCACCTTTCCGTTTGTCCTTATTTTACTTTTAGCAGGATCTTTTTTGGCAGGTTGTAAAATACATCCCCTCTCCCTGGGAGATTCTCTATTGTGCTGCAGTCCATCTGAACAAATATGTATTTACAACTGGTTCTTTTTTAAAACATGCATTATGTGTCTAATAGACTGAAATGACTCTTTGGGGGAAGTGCGGCATAGATTCCGGCAGTTTTTTGTTGTCTATAACATTCACCTCTTTTATATGGCTATTTATTTTTCTGCTGGTTTGGATGGTGAGAAGGGCTAGGAGGAGGAAAACCCATATACCCACATACGAACTGCAATATATAAAACCAAGAGATTGGGCATAGAGCACTAATGATCTTGGAGGCTGATATGAATTTGAGCTCCCTACTGAAAAAAGTCAAAAGGAAAAAAAAAAGACTATTTATTCTGGTTGTGAGTTACTTTATAAGTTTAAAGTTTAGGAACAAATTCCTATATCAGAATGCTCTTGGCTATTAAGGGAAACTGTACCCGAACAGCTTAAGCAATAGGGGAACCCTGTTATCACAAGTAACAAAACTTCTAGGGACAAGATAGCTCCAGGGCTGGTTAATCCTGCAGTGCAGCAATGTTGACCAAGTCCCATGTTACTTTCATTCTTTCACCTCACTACCTTCCTTGTGTCAGCTTGTGGTCATATAAGACTGCCACAATTCTAGCTGTCACATGCCAACCCAATGATGGCCAGTGGACGAAAAGAGACCATCTCTTTCTTGTGTGTCACTATAAAAGTAATCTTTCTGCCTAGCAGAACTCCTTACGACATCTCATTTCAGGCCTATACCTAAAGCGATCACCGTTAATAAACAGAACCACAATGATTGGCCCTGACCAGATATTATCAAGCTTTTGTTTATGTAAATTATATCTATCAGTATTTACTCCATTAAATGGTAGACATTGGATATTCAGAAGGTAGGAGGGTGGAAGAGGGGTGAGGAATGAGAAATTACTTAATGGGTACGATGTATCCTATTTGGGTGATGGCTACACTAGTGATGGCTGCACTAAAAGCCCAGACTTCGCCACTACGCAATATATGCATGTAACGAAACTGCACTTGTACTCCCTAAATCTATAATAAGCCTATAATAAATGTACATATATTTGTTATATATTTTTATATATTACATGATAAATATTTGTATTATATATTATTTATACATACTTTTACCTCATTAGAATTTTTTTTTTTTTTGAGGTGGAGTCTCGCTCTGTCGCCTGGGCTGGAGTGCAGTGGCGTGATCTCGGCTCACTGCAACCTCCACCTCCCGGGGTTAAAGTGATTCTCCTGCTTCAGCCTCCCTAGTAGTTGGGATTACAGGCACACGCCACCTTGCCCAGCTAATTTTTGTATTTTTAGTACAGATGGGGTTTCATCATGTTGGCCAGACTGGTCACAAACTCCTGACCTCAGGTGATCTGCCTGCCTTGGCCTCCCACATTGCTAGGATTACAAGTATGAACCACCACACCCAGCCAATTTACCCCATTAGAAATTAAAACCAAAAAATTAAAAAAAAATAATTCATTTGTAAAAAATAAACTTATCATATATTAATACAAAGAGCATACAGTTATGAAAATAACTATGTGTTCCAACATGAAAAAAATGATGAGATGACTAGTATTCATTTTTACTTCTGTAACTCTCTTTAATGTCTGGCTGAATAGAAACAGCTGATTTCTCATAACTTCTTTTGCATCCAATATGCTATAATATGTTGTATAGTTAAAGTACGTGAAAAAATATGGGCTCACACAGCTATGTAGTTGCAAAAAGGAGGAATATTTTAATAATACTTTTTGATAATTGTGAACATTCTTCTTTGATACTACACTAAAACTTTACAAGGGGTAGCTTTTCAAAGATTAGATACAGTGTAGAATCTGAGGCCATATCAAAGAACTTTTATATTCTGTTACATTGAAGTCTATTGATCGAACTTGCTCTTTACAATAATTTTTACCCCGATATGTTTTTGTAATACCGTGCATTGATTGTTTGGCAATACAGTGGTTCAATGAATTATGCAGATATTTCATTATTGACATTTCTTGTTACACAATATTGAAAAATCATATTTGTTAATATATTCACCTATCTTACCAGAAATTCTTAAGATGTTGCAGAGCTATTGAGCTCAGAGTGGCAAATACAATTTTTTCTAAAAATTATAATTTTGCTTTAAAACTTAAATTCTATCATTGGCAAGAAATACTACTAACTGTTTTCCTTTCTTCATTTTTGGAAAAATAATGCCAAATACCATAATCTGAATAGCCATAATTGGTCAGACATTCTATAAAGTAAAATAGTGTTCCGTGATAAAAGCCAGCTAGTTCAACTTACAACATAAACCATTGCCCAAGGGCTTTTCCTTGAGATGTCCATATGCATTGTACTTCGGTATGCAGTAGAAATGATTTTTTTTGTACTTCTCATTCTTCACTCAGAATAATTAAATGACGTGTACTCAAGAGGCAAGATTTAATAATAATTATAGTTTTTGCTATTTCATCAAAGATATTCTCAAATAAAACTGAAACTTTTTAACTGTGAGTATGGCAGTGAAGAATGAAATGTCTATTAGTATAGTTTGGTGCCCCTGCCTTGATTGGTGCCAAGACACCAGAAATTTTACTCGCCATTGCTTTTTACCTTCAGAGCAAATGTCAACATGAAAAAAAGCAAACAATTTCTTAGTATTATCATGAAAATAGTTTTGACATCAAGGGCTCCCCGAAAGGGCCCTGAGATGCCTGGTATTCTACAGATTACATTTTGAGAACTATTTGTTCATATCACCTGGGGTTTTCCTTTGCAGCTGGGACAATTTTACCCAATTAAAAATCCTGCTGGAGACCTGGGTACCCAAATAAACATAGTCCCTGCCAACAGGAAAGAAGTGGGGAAGAGCTGTTGGTTAGGCAACCAAAAGGGTTTGCCACTATCCCACGGGGTAGAGCTAGCTCTATATAGCAAATATACAGTGAGGAAAGTATTACCCTCCTAAGACTTCTTTGAGAAATCTTGGAATTGGCACTGGCTGTGCCTCCACCTCTAAGCACTTTTAGGAGGACTGGGAGTTGGTAGGAGGACAGTGCTAATGAGATCAAGGTCTTGAATTTGACCAGTCGTCAGCCAACAGCTCTGGGAAAAATGCCATGCACAGAGATGAGAATATTAAGACACAATCCAAGCACAAATGATTCTTAGAGCTTATGGAGAAGGACAAAGAAAAAAACATTTATTCAGTCATTCACTCAAATGCTCGTTGAACACCACTGAACCCAGTGCTAGAGATGCTGTTAGGAATGAGACACAGTCTGTCATCATGGAATTCACATTTATGTTAAGAAAACATATTTTTATTAGTATTTATTTAATATTTAACTAGACCTTTGACAAGGACTTTGAAGAAAAAGCAGAGGTTTATGATCAATGTGTTACTGTGGCACCCAGCGTGGGAGGCCAGGGAAAATTTTCCTGAGGCAGTGGCAGTTAACTGAGACCTGGACAGTGAGCCAAGCAAGAAGTTGGAGGACAGAGTGCTAGCAGAAGAGGCAATGGCAACTGCCAAGGCTCAGAGACTCAGAGATGGAAGGGAGCTCCCTCCCTTTGGAGAAGAAGAAAGCCAGCATTCCTAGACAATGGAGAGTGATGACTTGAGATGGAGCTGGAGAGCTAGCCTAGGCCAGGATCACGAAGAACCTAATTGTCCAGGCTAAGGATTTTTAGCTTTGTCCTAAAGGAAATGAAAAGCCATTAATGAATTAAATCAGGAGAATGACATGATAAGATTTTCATGTTTAAAAGATTTGCTGGCCTTAGGGTAGCAAATGGCCAGGAAAGAGGAATAGTAATTATGGGGAAGTTGTTAGCGAGTTGCTGGCCTGAGCTACCTCATGAGAAAACAGATGCAAAAAGCTTCTTGTCCTGCTTGCCTTACTACCCTGGTGCACTCATAGGTAGAGCCAGCCATAGCCTTCTCTGCAAAGTGCAAAAGACAAGGGAACATTCCAGAGCCATGAGCACCAACCGATGATGGACAGAGCTGGGAAAGCAACACCACTGTGAGATGCTCAGGAGGAAACTAACCCCATCAAGTGCTCTTCTTACAAAAGCTAAATGCAAATCAAACAAAGAAATGAAGTAATCAGAGGATATTCCAAAAGGTGGAGATGGTCCTGGAGTCAGTTATATAGATAGCATGAGAGATAAGCCTTTAAATTGGGCCAGTGGAATGATGAATCTTGATGAGTCATTGGATACAAGTCTTTTTTTGTCCTCAAGGAATAGGTGATTCAATGGCAAATCAAGATCAGAAAATCAACTGCCAACTTTGCCTCCCAAAAGCAGTGTCTCTTCCTGCAGAGTTGACTTCCCCTAGGAATGAGAAGAATACAGTTATCTCATTTTTGGATCACCACATATAGTCACTTCTACTGCAATTTTGTCCCGTGGCCAGCAAATTTTTCTTCAATGATTGAAACAGTCATAGCTATGCTGGGATTTTGGTCACTTGTCTACTCAACGGAGATGAAAAGGAGGTGAATCTTCTAGTGATGTAGTACTGAAGGTAGGCAAAAGTTCAGTGACACTAAAGAACATTTTTTATGGTGACTCAGGATTGGGTGATAATCATGTCAAATGCTGCAAATAAATCATAATGGACACATGGGCAGGTCAGCACTGCAGAAATCGTAAGGCTGCTGGGAATCATGTACAAGGATTAAAACCTTGTTGCCAAGAGGAAACACCTGCCATTAACCCTAAGTGTGTGGAAGCTCTCCTTTACAAAAAGTCTGTCAGTCCAGGTAAAGGTCTCACCTGAATGCCAATTCTCCATCAGGGATGATCACCAGGGCAATTTATTGATGCTGACCTCAGAAAACAGCAGTCATGATGTCCTCTGCTTTAAGAAATGGTGATTTAAAACAGTCACAGAACAAGTGATTAGAAGAGCCAAACTAACACTGTGGTCCCATCAGTCGGTGAAGTGAGCCCTACTACACTGTGGGGAAAAAGGACCACAGACATTTTAAGCCAAGTTTTAGATCTACTGATAACCAGACTACTGGAAACCAGTAAGGCATCTCAGGCCACAGTAAGATGAATAAAATCCACTGCTCATCGCAGGGGGTCCCACAGAGACCATGCCTGTTCATTACAAATAATCCATGCAATTGCTTGCATTATACCTCCAGTGGATCTTAGCTCAAAAATAAAACTCCTAATAGAATAAATGCACTGCCTATAAATCTCAACACATCCTACATTATTAGTACAACTTTTTAAAATTCATAACTTATTAAGTCGTAAACTCTTTTGATGTATAAGACCCCACATACCAAATGGTGAAATACTATGATACCTGGTAAAAGAATAAACCTGTCTAATAAATCTGCTATGCAAAAATTTATCTCAGTGTTACATATAATGAAACCCTTCTTAAACGAAAACCTGATAAAACAATAAACCTGTTCAAAGGCTAAATTTGCTGCACTCCAGGGTCGTATTTCTCACCTGTTTTTGGCGCTGCCAGACAACTCAACCTGTTTAACTTCTGTAGTTCCTTTTTACACCAATTTTTGCTGTTCCATTGCAATCATTTCTATACCTGAAAAATGTCAGGAATTTCCTACAGACAGAGCACAGAATCCTATTAAATTACTGCCACTGACAATGTTAATAGGGACAAAGATTATCTTCTCCCTAATGTAGACCCTTCTTTCTCAGCCACCCATCCCGATGCTGGCTTTTATTTAAAAAATATTCTCTATGTGTGTTGGTAAGCCTTGTTTTCTGAGATTGAAAAGGGGGCTGGCTCCATGTCCCCTCTACCCTTCTCACTTACAGCAAAAGACAATGGGGGAAGAGAAAGCAGGTGGAGAGAGAAAATGAGGAGAAGCTTTGAGGTGAGACATTTGGGAGCAAGAAGACTCAATGACTTTCCCTTCACTTGACTCAAAATACTAGAGGACAGGACAAAAGAGTATGGTACATCAGAAATCTAACCAATAGCAGGGGGCCTTGCTGGTAGCCAAGGACAGACGTAACCCAGTGACACAGGGGGACCAGCTATGGTCTTCACCTGAGTTCTTTCCTCTAAAATATAAAAACTAACATTAAGGGAAAGAAAGGACACAAATAAATATCAAAGAGTAGTAAAATTTGAAAAATGGTTTTAAAATCACTTTTTTGTGTTCACCTTATTTGCTAGCTTTTTAAAAAATTTTTATTTATTTATTTATTTTTTATTTTGAGATGAAGTTTTGCTCTTGTTGCCCAGGCTGGAGTGCAGTGGCATGATCTTGGCTCACTGCAACCTCTGCCTCCCGGGTTTAAGCAATTCTCCTGTCTCAGCCTCCCAAGGAGCTGGGATTATAGGCACCCGCCACCATGCCCGGCTAATTTTTGTATATTTAGTTAAAAAAGGGTTTCACCATGTTGACCAGGCTGGTCTCAAACTTCTGACCTCAAGTTATCCACTCTCTTTGGCCTCCCAAAGTGCTGGGATACCAGGCGTGAGCCACCACACCTGGCGTCTTTGCTAAGCCTTACATATCAGCTGGAAAAGTATTAATAAATATTTTTAAAAGCCATAGACTTTTGTACAAGAGCTGAGCTTTACAGTAGAACCCTTTGGAAGGTTAACACTGATTTTGGCAATTTATCCATTGCATAAATGGCTTCCAGAATTTATCGCTGAAGAGTTCTTTCAAAGCTAATCTTGATAGACTCTCCAGAAATAATACTACTACTTATCACCGTCATCATCATCATTAGTATTGTCATCCTCATCCCCACTATCATCATCATCACCACCATCATTACCATCATCACCATCACCATCACCATCACCACCATCATCACCACCATCGTCATCACCATTTGTTAATAGGGACAAAGATGGTGATCATCACCATCACCATCACCATCATCATAAGCATCATCATCATCATCTTACCATCACCTTGATCAGCAACATCATCACCATCATCATTGCCATCATTATCATCATATCATCATCAACATCATCAACATTCCTCTTTAATGATTTGCATTCATTCACTGGTTAGCCAATTTACTCACCTGTTACTTATTGAGGTCCTTATATTTTCAAGCTTTATGGCAGATGCATGGAGTAGGGTGTCATGGGAGGAGACAAGGAAAAGCAAGGGAGCCCTGGCTTTAGTGAGCTGCCCCACTCACTGTGAAAGTGAACTATGCCCTATGCCATAACAAGCACAGTGATAACAGCATAAAATGTTGGGTTTCTTGACCCTCATGGATACACTAAACATATCCTTTCTACGTGTTTTACTCTGTCCGAAGTTGATAATTATATGAAAAACAAATCAGTTGGCAAATGGTCTTTTCTCTTTTATCATCATAGTTATTTAATAACAGCTTTATTGTACAGATATAGTTCACATATCATAAAATTCACCTTTTAAAAGTGTACAATTAAGTGGATTTTAGTATACTCACAGTCATGTAACCACCACCACTATCTCATTTTAGAACCTTTTCATCATCCCTAAAAGAAGTTCTGTAGCCATTAGCAGTCACTCCCTACTCCCCTACCTCAACCTCTGGCAAATACTAATCTTTCTCTATGGGTTTTCCTATTCTGGACATTGTATATAAATAAAATTATACTATAACTGATCTTTTGTTACTGGCTACTTTGATTTAGCAAAATATTTTCACCCAATTGTAGTATATATCAGTATTTCATTCCTTTTTCTTGCCATTCTATTATGTAGATATATTATATTTTATTTATCCATTAATTAATTAATGAATATTTTGGTTGTTTTCACATTTTGGCTGCTATGAAAAATGCCACTATGAGTGTTAGCATATGAGTTTTTCTGTGGAAATCTGTTTCATTTCTCTTTGATAAATACCAAGGAGTAGAAATGTTGAGTCATATGGTAACTTCCATTTACATTTTTGAAGAACTGTTAAATGATTTATAATACCATCAGCAATGTATAATGATTTTAATTTCTCTGCAGCTTTGTAAGTACTTGTTATTGTCTGTCTCTAAATTTAGCCATCCTAGTGAGCATGAAGTGGTACCTTGCTGTGGTTTTGACTTACATTTTCCTAATGACTAATGATATTGAGCAGCTTCTCATATGCTTATTAGTCATTTGTATATCTTTTTTGGAGAAATGTCTATTTAAATACTTTGGTCATTTTTAATAGAGTTATTTATCTTTTTTTATTACGCTTAAGTTCTGGGTATATACCCAAAGGATTATAAATCAATAATAGACTGGATATCTTTGTATCATTAAGTTTAAGTGTATTTACCTAGTCTGGATACAAGATCCTTACAAGGTATATGATTTGCAAATGCTTTTTTTTCCCATTCTGTGGGCTGTATTTTCAGTTTCTTGATAGTGTTGTTTAAAATTTTTAAGTAAGATGAAGTTCAATTTATCTATTTTTTCCTCTGCTGCTTGTGCTTTTGGTGTCATAATCAAGAAATCATTGCCTAATATAAAGTCATGATGATTTACTGTTATATTTTCTTCTAACAGTTTTATAATTTTAACTCTTACATTTCTGACTATTTCTGACTATGTGTTGTATATGGTGTGAGGTAGGAGTCCAACTTCGTTTTTCTGCATGTGGTTCTTCATTGCCCCTTGAGTGGCTGTGACACTGTTGGTTTTCACATCTATAATGGTTAGGAGGTTGATATTTTCCTAGACTACTACAGAACTGGGGCAGGGGGACAGAAACGGGACAAGTTCAAATGCCTCAAATGGTACAGTAACCCCAGTGCCATTTCTTGAAAAGACTACTCTTTCCTCATTGAATTGTTTTGGGACCATTGCCAAAAATGTATTGCCCATGAATAGTAAATATAAAGATTTATATCTTGACATTCAATTCTATTACACTTACATATGTGTCTGTCCTTATGTCACCACCACACTGCATTGATTAATGTAGCTTTGTATTATGTTGTGAAACTGGGAAATATGAAGCCTTCAACTTGGTTCTTCTTTTTCAAGAATGTTTTGGCTATTCGAGGTCTCCTGCATTTTCAAGTAAGTCTCAAGATCAGCTTGTCAGTTTCTGCGAAAAGGCAGCTGGGATTTTGGTAGATGTGGTATTAAATCTGTAGATCAATTTGAGAACCGTTGCCTAATTCAATGCATTCCTATCCATGACCATGGGATGTCTTTCCATTTATTTAGCTTGTCTTTAATTTCTTTCAGCAAGGTTTTATAGTTTGCAGTATGCAAGTGTCTCAATTATTTGTTACATTTTATTCCTAAGTATGCTTTAATTCTTTTTTCTATTGTAAATATAATTTATTTTTTATTTTATTGTTCAATAATGGTGCATAAAAATACAATGGATTTTGTATATTGACCTTGAATTCTACAGCCTCACTGAACTTATTCATTAGTTCTAACCATTTTTTAGTAGAATAAAAATTTAAGGATTTTTCTATATACAAGATCTTGTTATCTGTAAATAGAAATAGCTTTACTTCTTTCCAATCTGGATGTCTTTTCTGTATTTTTTCTTACCTAATTTCCCTGGTAAGAACCCACAGTACAATGCTAAATATAAAAGGCTTTCAAAAGCTCCGACAGGTCTTCTAGATCCCCAGGAAAGTGCTGGATCTTTTCAAAGCCTTTTCTAGTCATCTCATTTCTAGATTTTTCTTTGAAGTTTTTTGAACAGCTTCTTGTTTGCTCCAACTGGTCTTACTGTGTCAGACCACTAATTGTCTTCAACAAATGCCCTGGAGATAGAGCTTTTCCCACTGGGGGAGCTTTGAGCCAAAGACCATCCCAATGAATGGGACTTTTCTATGGATTTGCCCAACAGGTAACACACTAAGAACTCTTGGGAATGGGAGCTTTTAGGGGAGCTACAAATACTCCTTGCCCCTTGAGTGGCTGTGACATTGCTGGTTTTCACGCCTACTATTGTTGTGAGGCTGATGTTTCCCTAGACCACCACAGAACCGGGGAGAGGGCAATGGACAAGGCAAATTCAAATGTCTTCATGGTCATTATTCCTCACCAACACTCAACTATTTATCTTGAATAAATGCTCCTCAGATGGTTGGAGGCCACTGATTAATTTCCAGAGTTCTGAAAATGTTGATTTTGACAATTTCTTTTTGCCATTTTTCTCACTGCTTTTATGAAGGGATAGCTTTGCAGTTATCCTGACTTCACCATTCTAGAAGCACTTTTCATCACAATATTCTCCTTTTATCTCTTCTTCCTTGTGCCTGCCCCAAACCAGTTCCCAAATGGAGCCACATGCATTTTAATCCTATTTCCTTTGAGAACCAAATGATCTACTGAATGCAAGTAAGAAGATCCCTTAACAACCTCTAAGCTGAGGGTCACTTGAAATCTGTCTGGAGCAGCTTAAAGTGAGATCGAGTCACAATCTTTGACTTAAAAATAAAATGATAGCAATCAAATCAGGCTAATTGACATTTGACTAAAAATATGGCTTGGATGAAATTACATGGATGAAGAAAACGTTTTTCTTAGACATGGCACAATGCTATCAATGATGTGATATCTAATAGGCATGTTGATCTCTGACACTGAGAAGGTTGTTAATAAAAAATAAATATTAAAATGTAATGTTAAAATTATCAAGATCAATTAACCATAATTGTATCTGTAACTCTCCAACGCAATTATGAAATGGTCAGACCCAAAGACCAGCAGACAGCCCTGCTCCCCACACCCTTTTCTTTTCTGCTCTCACTCTCAGCCCCTCCGAGGCCTGGCTCTGCCACTCCTCTTACATTTGTTTTTCTTTTCTTCCCAAACAGTAACTGGCCTCAGCTTAGATGCCGTGATCTGGCATCTCACAGCCATTTTTCTGAACATAAGCAGCCTGCATTTAAAACTCTCCAGCTCATCTGTCTTCATCTGAAGACTGGGTTAAAAAATAAAATTAATGATTGCTATCAGGGGGAAGACGAGCAGTATCTTTGGTGAAAAGTAGATCTGCCACGTTCGGCCAAGGCTGACATCTTTCACCAGCTGGAAATGGCTGGATAGACTTGTAAACATTATTAAAAATAATAACTTAATGTTTCCTTCCTGTGACTCGCTAGCATTAGCAAGGTAGCTCCAATTAGTATTTCCTCTGAGTGAGGGAGGCCTTTTACTTCGTTTCATTTAAAAGGGGATTTGTTTTCTAATTTCTACGTCTGCTGTTGTCAATAATAGAACAGAGCCGAATGACAACTGCCTTCCTCCATCACTTACATTTTGCAAAGCCACGGCAAAGGAGTATGCATCTTTGATTTCATTTGTTTTAGCTGTGCTTGTTCAGTGAGAGAGAAGACACATTTACATCCCTCTGTTGCACAGAGTTTTAAAACACAAGTAAATCACATCAAGAGACTAAATCATTTTGCAGGATTTTGAGAGTGAAGGTAAATAATGCAATAATAAATTAACAAGAATGGCTTGGAATAGGATGCTTCCCCTTGGAAAACTCAGCCTCAAGTCCCTGAAGAAGGAAAGAAGAGAAAGAGGGACAGAGAGAGGGAGGGAGGAAGGGAGGAGACAAGCAGTCCCCACCACTGCCCAGGTGTCTTTCTCTGCGTTGTCGCCTCTGCTGGTTGAATCTTCCTTCCATTCTCGTGAATATCTCTTTAATAGACTCATCTTGCTTTATTAAAGTCAAAAATACGTTTTTAAATGCTAAGTGCGACACGCATTATTGCAAATTCAAAGCTGCAAAATGTGTTTGGCAGCCTCAAGGTAATAATTTCTTCCAATTTCAACACAAAGTTGGTGAATATTTCAATTGATTATGTTGGGCGATCCAGTAGTCATTTAATCATATTAACATATCTTGCATATTCAACATAATCTCACTTGCTTGCTTATCTTAGACCCCAGAACGCCTCCCAAGTCCATGGGCACAGATACACGTGCACCCTCGCACACACATGCGGGCGTTTCCTGAGGTAGGCATCTCACTAAAGTTCTATTTCATGTCTGAGTTGTGCAAATGACTGTGAGAATTGATGGAACAAAATTTCTTAATAGCATAACAGAGCAAATCATTATGAAGAAGATAAGAGGTATTATTTACAACATTAATTAAGTCTAGGGGGTAAAAAAGACCATGTAAATCCACTTCACTATATTTTAAGTGCCTTTGCTTGGAAACCCACATGTTGCTCTTCTATTTACTTTGAAGTTCAGGTAGAGTGTAAAAGACTGAACCCGTAAACGTGGGGTGCTTTAGGTCTGTTTGGCTTTTGTAACATGGTAACATGCCAAAGGTGCCAGGAATTGACAAGGATCATAGAAGACAGTGGGCTTAGGGCTGCAACTCCACCTGGTAAGAAAGGAGCTTCCCTCATGTGAATTGAGAAGGAGGTGAGACCATCTCCCTGGGACCTGAGAAGAGAGAGAGGTCACCAGTGAGGACTGTGTGTGGGAAAAATTGTGCTGTCCACTCTGTAGGGTCTCCGGCACACCACCTCACTGGTCACCAGCAACCCATCTGACCTTCTAACCCAAGAACTTGAACTTTCTGTCTAAGTTCAACAGCAGCCTGGGCCCACCGTGTCCACCGGGAAATGCTAGAGTCTCTAACAACATCATGCTAACAGGATGGCAAAGGATTCTCCAAGATGAATGGTTCCTGGGCTCTGATACCATTCATACATCTCGTCCAGTGTTAGATACTGAATTAGGAGCCATTTGTTGACATGAAATCGCAGTGCCCAGGGTCCCTGGTACCTGCAGTCAGACCAATGCTGGGGGGCGGGGTGGGTCTTAGGGGCAGAATGGAGCTTGAGAAACATGGCAAGGACTCTTCTAGAAGAAATGGAGGCAACTGCGGGTGAGAGCAGGTGTGGGGAGATAGGAAGAGCAAGACAAGGATAGGGAGGCAACCAAATTTTGTTTGAAATAATGATATATCTAGCATGACCCTAGGCTTCTCTGATTTTACTCAAGTAGTACTTTTTTGATGGAGAAGTGGCTAGAAGCTTTGCCAAGTTGCCTCAGAGAGGTGGGGCCTTTTAGGAAAAGTACAGCTGGCTCTTGGAAGCCCAGTGTTGGCTCCCTAAAAAGCCTACTACCCTGGACTCTAGAAATTCACAAAATGACAGAACTCGAAAAGGAGCAGGGCTGAAGCTTTTCTTCCTTGATCTTTCTTCGAAGTTGAGCAGGACATGGGTGAGATAAAAAATTTTGAACAGAGCCATCCTCTTGAGAAGCCTCAAAGATTCCAGACCTACTCACAACTTACATTTTATTATCCAGCCAAGTTTGTATTAAGCCAAACCATAATTACATTAAAGCAGGTACTCTGAGGAGTGGTGTTATCCAATCATTGGATAGACTAAATTCAGATATTTTCATTTCTCCAGAACTAATATCATGTCATTGCTTAAAAATACACACACAATTTTCTCATTCAGATTTGGTCCACATTCTGATTTTGAATATTCTGGATCCCTGATAGGGCCTCTTGCCAAATTATTATATGCGCAAGAAGCCCACTTGGTGAACACAGGCCGCTGCCAGGGCCAGGAAGAATTTGCAGTGTCCTATTTTACACTCAGAAGGAAGGAAGTTGAGAGATCCGAGGACTAGAAGTTCCAGGCAGAAAGAAGGTGATGGAGAGAAGGGATTGCAGGAGAACCATGTCCTGCCGTGCCTGGTGATTTGTTGGGTATCTCAGTGTTTGTTCTGTGACAGGTTGGACTTTGGTACAAGGTCAGCTCCTGAATCTTGATTATGTTTTTTTTCCCCTTGAGCCAAGAGACATTGATCTGTACATCTAGTTTACCTTGTTTTCTTAGCCATTTGTGACACAGTACAACAGTTCCCATCGAAAAAAGTGTCATGTAAATAAATTACAACTTAGGACGTATACATTAAATAATTTTATAAATGAACTTTAAAAATGAAGGAATAAAAAATGCCAGGCCTGGCTTGGATAGCGATAGTGATTATTCTGATCATGTTGTCATGTGTAATGGAGCACAGGCCCATCATTAATCAAAAGAACCAATCAGATAACTAATTTAGGCAATATTCCTTACCACAGGACATGTCGGTCAGTAAAAATGCATTAAAATAGCAAAAGATCAATAGCAGCCAGCAGGGACCATGTTTACAAACCGGTCTTAAACTTTAGGGTATTAAATTCTCAGTCATATTGGGTATCTGTTTGGTAAAGATAAAGGAAAACTTCAGAGAAATGAAAGGTTTGGGTTTGCTTTTTTTTTTAGTTAATAGTGCGCTCATAATGTATACTGTAATAAATGTACAGAATGTTGCGTTCTTTGGTGATGAACGGCAAAATTGTCCCCAGCTTCCTTCAGAAGCATTATCAAGGCTCCAAAAAAAAGGACCACGGAACGAGCGAGGATTGACGAATTGGCCCGAAGATCGCTGCGGGAGGTAGGCAGGCCCCAGGTGTCTAAAGAAGATTTATGTTTTGAGCAGCAGGAGCCCAGCACAGTGGTCAGCTCTAGCAAGTAGCACGGAGCACTATTTCCACAGCACCTCTGCTGCCCTGGATGTGGAGAGACCGTAACCTCCCTGGAAGGTGGGCTCAGCCTTCCTGCAGCGTATCCCCTGGCCAGGAGCCTCTGCTTGGTCGCTTTTGATTATGGAAACTTCTACTCATATTTCCAGCTATACAAAGTGCATCTCATCAAAGTCCAAAATAGCCACATTCTTTTTCTTTTCTACAGAAGTAAATTTACTTTAAAAAAAATTTCTTGTTGCTGATTCTACAGAGCTATAGCAGCTGCTGAAGAAATACTTGTATGAGGTGGGGGGAGAGGTGGTGACCACACAACGAGACAGGAGCTGGAGGAGCCACCACTCCTCGACCGGTTGACCAGAGGCACCTCCAAGTGCATTTCACTACATCCAGCTCGAAGCCTCGGTCACTTTTGTTTGTGAGCCAAAAGGAGACAAGCCTGGGAATGGGGAACATTGCTGAAGACTTTATTTTTCAGTGACAGTTACTGGCCACAAGTGACAAGGACTGAGTGGGCCTGGATGCCCACGGTCTTCTAAGGGCTCTTCACACATTTTCCTACTAGGAAACAACTGCAAAAAAGGTGCACTTTGCTTCTGATTTTACTCAAGCGTTATTTATACCATGCCTACTATGTGCTCACAGATATCATTATTATCATTCCAATGTGAAATCCAGAAATGGAGTTTGAGAATGTGTGACTTCAGCAGTGCTACACATGTGCCAACTTGAGGAAAGAAGAAAGGGAGGGAGGTAGGAAGAAAAGGAAGGGAAGGAGGAAAGGAAGGGAGAAAGGAATAAAAAGGAGGGATGGAAGGAGGGAAGGAAGGAAAGAGGGAGGAAAGGGAGAGAGGAAGGGAAAGAAGGAAGGAAGGAGAGAGGGAAGGAAGGAAAGAGGGAGGGAGAGAAAGAAAGAGGGAGAGAGGAAAGCAAGGGACTAGGGAGGAAGGGAAGAAAGGAGTGAGGGAGGGAAGGAAGGA